>NW_006399924.1:2981502-2996281 GCF_000299155.1 Elephantulus edwardii | reverse complement strand
ATAGTCAGAGAAATTTTGGTTCAGAATAAAAATGTGCTGATGGCTGTCAGGCTTAATAGCACAAAGATAATCTTATCTCACAGAGACCACATCACTGTCTAAAATAGAGAAGTAAAAGTAAGGGTGTTTAATGCCACAAATGATGGTAATGCATCGAAAAAAAATGTGTTTCTAAGCACGGTCGTCAATTAAAAGTGTGCGGCAACACGTTAAAGAGGTATCTAAGCAGTATGCTTTATACTAGATTGAATAATGTCTCCCTCGAATTCATGGTCATAGAGTTTCGCAAGCTTGCCAAAAGTGAGGCTGACTTGAAGTACTTGCTGCAGAAGGTTAGGACTATAGCTTTCAGTATGGATTGCATTTCAGTATCAGGAAAACAAAATCCTCATCATTGGTCAATAGGCAGCATCTTCTTGATAGATGAAGAAAGGATCTTGCTTGGACCCACAATCAACACTGTTAACACCAGCAAACAGGAAATGAGAAGATGAATTCTACTGCGAAAAATCTACTGTCAAGAACCTCTTCAGAGTGCTAAAGAGCAACGATGTAAGTCTAAAGACTTAAGTGCACCTAATACAAGCCATGGTCTTCTCTGTTGCTTGCTATGAATTTGAAAGCTGGACAATGACTAAATCATTCTTCTATCATCCTTATTTATTGTCTAACTCCTATGCATAGCAAGTAATTGAAAAGACCATGGGCAGAATCAGATCAAGATAGTATTTTGGAGAGGTCCTTGATAGCAGACTTTCCAAATGTAACACATCTTTTGATTTTTTTTGACTGCTACTAAGAAGGGCTGATTGGCAGCATCATGATGGACAGTTAAGAGATTGAGATTATTAACAGCTTCAGTTTGCTTGCCTCCACAATCAGGACTTTTGATATGAGCAGCTGGAAAATCAAAAGACAAATTACATTGGGAAAGTCTACTCTCAGAGACCTCTCCAAAGTACTGAAGAGCAATGATGTCAGTCTGGAGACTAACGTACACCTGATCCAGACCATGGTCTTCACAATTACATGCTATGCACCAGAGAGCTGGACAGTGACTATGGATAATAGAAGAATAATTGATGCCTTTGAGCTGTGATGCTGGAGAATAATATTGAAGATACCATGTACTGCTAGGAGAACAAACAGGTTCATCCTTAAGAGGGTGAAACTAGTCTGCTCCTTGGAGTCAAGGACTCTGAAGCTCCACGTGGCATACTTTGGGCATGTTGCAAGGAGGGACTAGTGCTTGGAGAGGGACATCATGCCTGGGAGGGTGGAAGAACAATGCGAGAGAGGAAGACCTTCGATGAGATGGATTGACTCAGTGACTAGGGTAATGGGGGTGGGTGTGTTGGAGACAATGAAGTTGGCTCAGAATAGAGCAGAGTTCAAAGATGTTGTATATTTAGTGGCTATGAATCACAAGCGACTTGACGGCAATAACAACAGTAAGAGAGGTGTTGATTGTGGATCCAAGTAAGATGAAATCATTGACTACAGTCCTTTCTCCATCTTCCAGCTGTTTTTGGATGCTTTTCAGCAATATTTTTCTTGCATGTGATCTTAATGATATTGTTTGATAATTTCTACATTCTGTTGGATCTTCTTTCTTGGGAATATAAACAAATACAGATCTCTTCCAATCAGTTGGCCAGGCAGCTGTCTGCCAAATTTCTTGGTACAGGCTTGTGAGTATGTACAAGGCTGCATCTGTTAGCTGAAATGTATCTATTAGTATTCTACTAATAACTAGGCCTTATTTTTTGCCAGTGCTTTTAATGCTGTTTGAACTTGTCCCTTCCTTATCATTGGTTCTTTTTCATATGCTACTTCCTGAAATGTTTTACAGTTGATCAATTCTTTTTGATACAATGACTCTGTATATTCTTTCCATCTTCTTTTGATGCTTCATGATACATTACAAATTTTGCCCATGGAGTCTCTCAGTATTGAAACTCAAGGCTTGAGCTTGTTTTTCAGTTCTTTCAGCTTGAGAAAGGCTGGGTGAGTTCTTCTTTTTTCATTCTCTAACTCCACGTTCTATTATAATACTTTGCTTTGTCTTTTCAAGCTGTTCTTTTAAATCTTCTGTTTCTCTCTTTTAATTCAGCATTTCCTCTCTTTGTTTTGTCTTCTCAGTGCTCTAGTGCAATTTTCAGACCATCTCTGACATCCACTTTGTCTTTACCCTCTGTCTTTGTAACGAATTTTGCTCTCTTCATGGATATCTTTAATGTCATCCCAGAACTCATCTAGTTTTCAATCACTAGTGTTCAATGCCTCAAACTTATTCTTGAACTGATTTTAAAATATAGGTAGGATAGAGGAAAGATTGTAATTTGGTCCTTGGTGATTTGTCTTACTCTTCTTCAGCCTCAATTTAAATTTGTACATAAGTGAGTGATGATCTGTTTCACAGTCAGCATCTGGCCTGGTTTTGACTATTGAAATTCAGCCTCTCCAATGATTCTTTCCACAGATAAAATCAACCTGATGCTTGTGTAGTCCATCATGTGAGGTCCATGTGTATAGTCACCACTTGTGTTTCTTAAAAAGGTATTTGTGATGGGTAAATCATCAAATGTACAAAATTTAATTATTTAATCTCCCATCTCATTTCTATCACCAAGTGATTTCTATAATTTCTGAATATCATTCTTTCTTCTTTGAAACCAACTTTTGCATTTTAGTCACCAGTTATCATTAATGAGTCTTGATAGCATGTTTGGTGAATTTTGGACTGCAAAAGTTTGTAGAACTCACCAGTTTCCTCATGTTTTGCTTTAACAGTTGGTGCATATATTTGAAAAACAGTTGTATTAATAGCACTTCCTTGAACATCTGTAGATAGTATCCTATCACTCATAGCTTTGTACTTCAGGATAGATCTTACAACAGTCTTTTTAACTATGACTGCAACACCATTTTCTTCAGTTTTTCCATCCCAGATATAGTATATGATTGTCTGATTTATAGCGGTCAATGACCGTCCATTTCAGCTCACTAATGCCTAGAATGTCAATCTTTGTGCATTCCATTTTATTTTTGACAACTTCCACTTTTTCTATATTTATTTTTCATATATTACACATTCTAATTATTAAGGAACAATTACAACTGTTTGTCCTCATCTTTGAGTGATTTCCAGTATGGGTTTTACCTCTAATACAGTATCTATTTGTGTTCCTCTATTGTTAACAGGGTTTTTGAAAGCCTGTGGTTTCAGAAGTGGATGGTTAATCCTGCATCTGCTTCCTAGTCTGTCCTAACCTGGGAGCTCCACTGGAACCTGTCTACCACGGTGGCCTTGCTGGCATTTGAAACACCAGTGGCATAGCTTCTAGCATCACAGCAACCTACAAGGTATCCTAGCAAAGCAACTGACAGATAAATCACCATACTAATTAGAGCAAATAACAGAGATGTGTATCAGGGTTGTATCATCTTCCTTGCCTATTCAATCTGTATGCTGAGAAAATAATTTGAGATGTTGGACTTTATGAGGGTAAGTGTGGCATCAGAATTGGAGAAAAGCTCATCAACAACCTGTGTAATGTAGACGACACAATCTTGCTTGCTGAAAGAGAGGAAGACCTGAAGTATTTGCTGCAAAGGATGAAGGACTATACCCTTCAACACATCTCAACATCAAGAAAACAAAAATCCTTACTTCTGGGCCAATAAACAACATCATGATAGATGGGGGGAAAGACTGAGATTCTCAACAATATCATCCTGCTTAGATCCATAGTTAACAAACATCCTTGGTATCAGCAGTCAGGAGATCAGGAGATGTATAGTATTAGAAATGTCTGGTGCTTGTGATCTCCCCAAAGTCCTGAGGAGCAATTATCTCAGTTTAAAGACTATGATGCCCCTGTTTCTAGCCACAGTCTTTCCAAGCACTTGCTATGTATCCAAGAGCTGGGAAATGAATAAAGATGACAGGAGAAAAACTGATGCATTTGCGTTGTGAAGAAGAGTACCCCGTGAATAGAATACTCCATGGATTGCCAAAAGGACAAACAGATGTCTCTTCCAGAAAGTGCAACCACATTGTTCCTTGGAGGCAAAAATGGTGAAACTTTGTCTTACATATTTTGGACATTTTGTTAGGAGATTTTATTTCTTGCAAAGGGACGTCATGCTTGGAAAAGTGGAGGATCAGAGAAAGAGAGGTCAACAAGATAGAGTGGTAGACTGGGTTCGCTGTCTGTGTTAGTGAACTTAAATGTATGAAGGATGGTACAGGATAGGACTGAGTTCAAATCTATTGTTCTTAGGGTTGCTATGAATCATACTTGACTCTACAGCACTTGACAACAACAACAACATATAAATACTTAAGGTCTAAAAGAATTGACAAGATGCAAATCATCCCCTAATATAAAAAAAAATTGACAGATAGATGTTGTATCCCTAACAGCAAACTATAGAAACAATCAGGTATTTGAATATCATCATAAAGAACAGTCCTCTCTGGCCCTACCTCATTCCTAGGAGCTTCCCACTGAGCTCTGTGGTTCTCCCAAAACAATGAACTGACTGGAAGGTGTTGAACTTCCAATAGCAAATCACAGTAAGGGTCAAGCTTATGAATATCATGGTACATGATGATGTCTCCATCTGGCTCCTGGATCCTGCAGCTGAGGCCCAGTTGCTGGTATTCACTGAGACAGGCCTCCAGCTCCTGGCTCCTTGGGCCTTCCTCTGGCTGAGGTCCTGGCATGCATCAGGATGGGCACTAGCTCAATATGATAAGGGTCCTCATAAAATACAATAGTCAAACCCCCTTCCATAAAGCTTATTCTAACTCATAGTGACCCGACAGGATTGAGTATAACTGCCCCTTAGGGTTTCAAGTTTGTAAACCTTGACAGACACAGACTGCCTCATCTTTCACATATGTAGTACCTGATGGATTTGAACCATCAACCTTTTGGTTAGTAATCCAATTCTTAACCTACTGTGTTACCAGAGCTCCTAGGGTCCTTAAAAGAAGACAGAAATTTGAGCACAAAGACACAGACATATAGGAGAGAAGGCTAATTGATATTGGAGGCAGAGACTAGAATGAATAGCTACAAGTCAAAGGATGCCAGTGATTGCTAACAACCACCAGAAGCTAGAAGAGTGGCAGGGGGATGATTCTCTTATGGGAGGCTTTCAGAAGGAAGTAATCCCGTTGGCATCTTGATTTCTGACTTCTAATCTCCATAATTTTGAGGGGATAACTTTCTGTTGTTTTAGGCCACATAGGTTGCAGTATCTTGTTACAACAGCCCTAGGAAATGAATACAGTCATACGTTCCTTCAAACTACCACCTGATCAGCAGTATGAATCTGGGAGAGTGGTTTTGTGCCCCCTTCCTCCTGCCACTGGCCTTTAGTTTCTTCATCTTATATAGGCATGTTTATTTGAAGCAAAATGGATCAGAGAAGAGGGACTTTTAGGAGGTGGAAATTAGTGTTTGGCAACTGACTGAGTTATATATGGATGAGTATGAGGGAAAGGGAGCAATAAATTAATATGTGAAATCCCTTTTGGTTTTGACATTTGCCTAGAATGGAACTTCCAAATGTGACCTGAAGAGAAAAATGGTCAGGAACCAGACTGACAGATAGGAGATGTGTCTTGGGAATCAGAGTGAAGAAGGTGGCTTGAGGGCAGAAGATGTCAGACTCTGAGAGACAATGAAAACTCAATTTCAGAAGAATAGTGGGTGATTTGGAGGCCCAGCAGAGATGACAGCCTTTAAAGGCCATTTAGTGGGGGTTCTGAAGGCAGTGTGGTGTGATGAAAAGAGTGGGCAGGAGTCTGGGCATGGATCCCAGCTTTGCCACTCACCAGCTATGTGACCTTGAGCAAGTCATCAAGCTGCTTCTGGTCCCAGTTCTTTATCAGTACAGTGAAGGCAGCATTTCCTGACTCCTGAAGCTTGAATATTTATTTGAAGCAAAATGGGTCAGAGAAGAGGATCTTCAGCAGGTGGAAATTAGTGTTTGGCAACTGATTGAGTTATGGGGCAGTGAACGCCCTGGTCCTTTTCACAAGACAAGAGGTGGACATCCTTACTGCGAAGGCAGTCAGATGTTTAGTTTTCAGACCTCTGATGAAATAGAGTTTTGACAACCAGTGCAGAACCCTGAAGGAAGCGGGAGTAAGAATTAGGCATCATCAGAGAGATAAGCCTGAGGTTAACTGGATACAGATACCTGACTGGGGTTCAAGGTTCACCAGGAGGATTTTAGTCAGGTGGCTGTTAAGTGTTTATCAAAGATTCACTCTCTGCTTCTCTAGTACAAAAGGTTGTTAGAATGTGGCTGCTTAGTCACAGACTATAGTTGCCTGTCCACTCACAGATGGGACCATCCATAGAACTAGCTCTAGCCAAAAGAATGTGGTTCCAGGCTTAGGAAATTAGTTTTTGGGGTGTGGTCACCCACCCTCTTCCCTTTCCATAGCACTCTTGAAAGATCCCTACTAAAGATGGCAGCAACGCATAATGGAAGGAGCCAAGATCCTTGTGTCACTGCTTGGAAGAGAGTATCCCTGAGTATTCTCATGGACTTTGTGTGTGAGCAAGAAATAAACTTGTATATGTCATGTTTACTGTTTCCACTTATGGGGATCCTGTCATGAATTTACGCTAGCTAATACAGCGATCTAGACATTTCCATCGATTCCCAAAGCAGAAGCTCAGCTACTGTGGGGGCTACAATCTGAGGAACCTAAGGAAAAGGTGACTGCTCAGTCTTATATGATATTTATTTAAAAATATTTATTATGTATCTGCTACGTGCCAGACCCTTTTTTCAGTCCTGAGGATACAAAAGTCCAGGGCCTTGCGAGGCTTCCATACCAGGTGGGAGAGACAGATAACAAGCTGACATGCTAAATACATGATTTGTAAGATCAAAGCGCAACTTAAATTTCTTCTTCCATTGCTCATTAAGTGTATTCAGGAGTGATTCTCTTTCCCCGGCAGTGGAAATGTGGATAGTTCTCCTGTCCACTTTTAAGGTATAGACTGTTAGTTTAAGCTGCAAAAACAGTCACAATTAAAAAAAACAGAATGCCTAGTTCAGGATAATGATTATTCACTTTCATCCAAAGGTGTAATTAGCTCCTATGAGTTAAGGCTTGTAGTTAATGACTTCTTAATTTCAGAGATCTAGGGAGTTACATTGACTTGGTATTAGATGATATTAAAAAAAAAGTATTGTTAATTTTCGTAAATGTGGTAATTGTTGTGTTGTTGTATACTATTGAGTCAGAATCAACTCAAAACTGACCCTCCAGTGGGTTTTCAGAGGCAGTTAATTGCACGGGAGGAGATTGCCCATCTTCTCCCGTAGAGCAGCTGGTGGGTTCAAACCATGTGCCTTTGGGAGATTGCAGTGCAGCTTCCTGCCACTAGGCCATTAATATGAATATGGCCATTGCTTCTGAAAACTTGCTAGAAAGTCAGTTATAAATCAGTTCCAACTCAATGGCAATGAGCTTTTTTCCTTAATTTAAATTTATTTTAATGAAAGTTTACAGAGACTTTGGATTTCCATTCATTCATTGTTGCACTTTTCACCCTGGCCTCTGCTCCCCTCCAAATTTGCTTTCTTTTAAAAAAAGTAAAAGAAAAAATTCTTTCATTGTATCTGCTTGGGTCACAGGTATGGTTTCTTTAGGGTATGTTCCCAGTAGTGGAATTGATGTGTCAAATGGTATTTCTATTAGCAGCTTTTTTAGAAAGCGCCATATAGCCTTCCATAATGGTTGCAATGAGTTTTTAAGAAAGCTGAAAGTTAGGACCAAAAGATTACTCCACCTTTTGTGTACAGAATGGATTGCAGTGGTAAAAGTGGAAGATATGAGACCAAAGAGGAGGCCTTTCCAGGAATCCAAAGAGAGAAGAAAGGTGATGAAGGTTTAAAGGAAAAGTGGGATTATATTCAGAGCACTTGTTTTAAAGTTTATGATTTCTGATTCTGTGCTTTTCTAGAGGAACTTCTTGGAAATTAAGGACTAGTGTTTGATAATTATATATGTAATTAACCTCAAGCCAAGTATTAAATTAATTTTTAAATAGATAAAGGAAGGTGGGACTAATAAGGGTGGAGCTGGAAATAAAGAAGAATTAGAGAGAGAGCACACACCAGCAGACTGGATATGAGAGCTATGGTATCGTAAATTAAGACAAATAGGAACTTGACTAATTTGTGGGGATCCACTCTTTCGCATCGTGATTTGCATTCTCAAATTAGTTCTCATTAGGTTGGCCAAGGCTTTTCAAAATATTTCCCAAATAAAACTGCTGTTTTTAGAAATTGGGATCAGACATATAAAGAACTAACCAAGAGGCAGAGCAACTAGAAGGCCAGCTAAAGGGTTTGGAAGAGCTGGAATTCGGTAATTGTCTGGGGTAGACAGCTGAAGACATCAATTAGGAATTGTAGTTCCCACCCTTCAGGTAAAATCTTTAATTTATCCACTTCGGGATGTATCACAGTGCTTTTCAGCAATGGAGCTCAGAAACACAGATCTTACATTTACTGTAAAGTTAGATTAATACAAACAAATATCCATTTGGCTGAGAGCCACTGTGTGAACATTTGTTGTTAGCTATCGTCAAGCTGATTCTGACTCGTAGTGACCCCGTATGTTCACAGTAGAACTGTGCATCATAGGGTTTCCAAAACTGCAGATCACAAGGTTTGTCTTTTGAAGCAACTCTGAGTTCAACTTGCCTAGTGCCTAACCATTTATTCTACACAGGGACTCTTGTCCCAGCATTTACTCATAGCCACATCAAGTCCAATTCAAGATGACTTCTGTTGAGTTTCAAGGCTGTAAATATTTTTTCAATTTCTCTAAAAAAATTGTTTTTATATTGGTTTGCTTACAAAGTTTGTACACATGATGTTTCACACTATTCTTCATTCACATTGTGCTTCATGCAATCATTTCCATATTTTATATGGAAATATATTTCATATTTCCATATTTTATAAAATTAATCAACATTGACTATGCCCACCATTGCCCTGTCCTTCCAGATCCCTGCCAGATCTTTCCCATTTTCTTTACCCTCCCCACCCTCCACCTATCAAATTGTGTGACCTTATGATTTACCCCCCTCATACACTTTTTGCTAATAATCTTTCTATTTCTACAATAATGGTCTTATACAGTATTTGTCCTTATGAGACTGAGTTAGTTTACTCAGCATAATCTCCAGTCTATCCCTAGTTATGTAAAATTTCTGAAATCATTGTTCCTGAGAGCTGCATAGTATTCCATCATATGAATGTACTACAGTTTATCAATCTGTTCAATTGTGGTTGAACATTTGGGCTATTTCCATGTTCTTGTGATGGTGAATAATACCGAACCTTGGTGTACAAATCTCTTGTTGTGTTTCAGTTCTCATTTTCTTGGAGTATATTTTATGCAGTGAAATAGCTGGGGTATATGGAATGTCTATGTTCATCTTTTTGAAGAAACACCGAACTGCCTTGCAGAGTGGTTGTACCATTTTACAATCCTGCCAACAGTGTATGTTCTTAGCTCTCTGCATCTTTTCCAACATTTATTACTTGTCCTGTGAAACTTTGCCACTGCTACTGAGGTGAGATGGTATCTCACTGTGATTTTGATTTGCATCTCTCTTATTGCCAGTGATTGTTAGCATTTTTTTTATGTGTCTGTTGGCCAACTGAATGTCTTCCTCTGTAAAAAGTTTTTCCAAGTCTTTTGCCCATTTTATACTTGGGTTGTCAGTCTTTTCTTCTGGAGGCCTTGTAGTATTCTGTAAACTTTTATGATAAGACCTTTGTCTGAGATGGTATTGTCAACTATTTTTTTCCCAGTTAGTAGGGTTTTTTTCCACATTGTTGGGAAAAGATTTTAATGCACATGGAGATTTAATATTTAGAAGGCCCCATTCATCAGTTTTATCCTCTCCTGGTTGTGTATTTCTGGCTGTATTTGTCAGTCTTTTTATACCATGGGCTAGCTCTTCTAAGCTTGGCCTCATTTTGTCTCTTATGATCTTTATGGTTTGGGGCTTTACCCCTAGGTCTCTAATCTAACTTGAGATGATTTTTGTGTATGGTGTGAGATACGTTATGCAGATGATACAACTTTGCTTGCTGAAACTGAGGAGAACCTGAAGTGCTTGCTGCAGAAGGTCAAGGACTGTAGTCTTCAATATGGATTGAAGTACCAGCCACATCAAGAAGACAAATGTTCTCACCACTGGGCCAATTGGCAGCACCATAACAGAAGGAGAAGAGATTGAGGTTGGTAACAATTACAGCTTGCTTGGCACTCTTGGCACCAGCAGTCAGGAAATCAAAAGACAAATTATATTGGGAAAATCTGCTGTCAGGGACATCTTCAGAGTACTGAAAAGCAACAATGTCAGTCTAGACACTAAGGGGTGCCTGATCTTGATCGTGGACTTCATAATTACTTGATATACATCAGAGAGCGGGACAATGACTAAGGGTGATAAAAGAAGAATTGATGCCTTTGAATTGTGGTGCTGGAGAAGAGTCTTGAACACACCATGGGCCTCCAAGAAAACAAGTAAGTCTGTCTTGGAGAGGGTTAAACCAAATTTCTCCTTGGAGGCTAGGATTTTGAAGCTCCAACTCACATACTTTGGGCATGTAGCCAGGAGGGACCAGTCCTTTGAGAAGGACATCATACTCAGAAGGGTTGAAGAGATAGAGAAGCAGAGAAAGACCCTGGATGGGATGGATTGGTGCAGTAACAAGTGCAATGGGAACTGGTGTGCCAGAATCAGTGAGACTGGCTCACGACATGTCAGGATTCAGAGCTGCTGTACATTGGGTCGCTATGAGTCACAGGTGGCTTGACGGCACACAACAACAAAAACATGGTGTGAGATGTGGATCCTGTTTCAGCTTTCTGTAGGCTTTGCCAGCACCATTTGTTGAAGAGGTTGCCATTTCTCCATTTGATAGATTTTGTTTCCTTGTTGAATATAAGTTGACCATAGATAGATGAATTAATTTCTGGGTTCTTGGTTTTGTTCCATTGGTTTATGTGCTTGTCAAGGCTGTAAATCATAATAGGAGAAGACTGCCTCACATTCCACTGATGGAGTAGCTAATGGGCTCAAATGCTGACCTTTAGGTTAGCAGTCTTATACATAAACTATTACACCACCAACAGACCTCAAGCTGACCTTCCAGAGATAGTAAATCACATGGGAAGAGATTGTCCATCTTTCTCTTGCAGAGCAGCTGATAGATTTGAACTGCTTGCCTTCAGAGTTGAAGCACAGCTCTTTACCACTAGGCTATCATAGCTCAGTATTGTGTCAGCATTTAGGGGATTAGTACCGAATATACCATATACTGCTACGCCAACAAACAGGTCTGTCCTGAAGAGGGTGAAACCAAGCTGCTCATTGGAGGCAAGGATTCTGAAGCTCCAGCTGACATACCTCAGGAATGTTGTGAAGAGGAACCAGTCCTTGAAGAGGGACATCATACTTGGAAGGGTGGAGGGACAGCACAGAAGAGGAAGACCCTGGATAAGATGGATTGACTCAGTGATTAGGGCAATGGGAGTAGGTATGCCAGAGACAATGAAATTTGCATAAAATAGAGCAGGGGTCAGAACTGTTGCTATGAGTGAGTTGGTTCAACCATACATAACAAAAACATCCATGCTAGATGGAGAAGAGTTTAAGGTTGCTCACCATTTCATCTTGCTTGGTTCCACAATCAACACTCTTGGCACTTGCAATAAGGAAATCAAAAGATTTTTGATTGCATTATGGAAATCTGATGTCAAAAACCTCTCCAGAGAACTGAGAAGCAATGACAACAGTCTAGAGATTTAAGTGTTCCTGATTCAGGCCCTGCCTGGTCTTTCTAATTACTTTCTATGCATCAGAGAGCTGGACAATGACAAAGGATGATAGAAGGAGAATCGATGCCTTTGAGTTGTGGTACTGGAGAAGAGTATTGAACATACCATGGATTGCCAAGAGAAAAAGCAGGTTTGTCCTGGAGAGGGTGCAATCAGGTTGCTCCTTGGAGGTAAGGATTTTAAAGCTCCACCTGACATACTTTGAGAGGCCATATTGCCAGGAAAAACCAGTCCTTGAAAAGGACATCATGTTTGGAAGGTTGGAAGGATAGTGCAGGAGAGGAAGACCCTTATGAGATGGATTGACAGTGATGGATTGACTGTGGTAATGGAACCAGGTATGTTGGAGATGGCGAGACTGGCTCAGGATAGGGCAGGGTTCACAACTATCGTTCATAGAGTCACAGGTGACTCTTCAGCACATAACAACAACATTTTAGTTACCGGTAGTGATTCCAGCAAAGGAATTCTTAACAGTCTGAAATTTCTTCAGATATTAAATTTCTTGATGGTACCTATTTGTTTCTGGTGCTGCTCTTCTTCTTTCTGTACAACTGGTGATAAAAATAGAGATGTGCAACTGTTTTTATGGACCTATGATGACCTGAACTTCTCAGGTAAAAATGTTTTTGTTTTCAGATCCTCTTTTGTCTGAGTTTTCCTTTGTATGTGAAATATTTGTTGTTGTTGAAGTGCTCTGATATCTTGGTGATAAAATATTTTAAAATCAACACTCATATTTATCACCAGGAAGGGAGGTCCTGAATGGTGTTTGGAATATGGTTGGGATTGTGCCCCAGGATGGGTGAACTTCACCCCTCATTGGCAGTGGCTGCTTGTTGTGTTCTGTATTCTGTTATCCTTCCTCCCCTGTTTGGACTACTGCGTGCTGTCTAGAAAATCAGATCACTCAGTCTCTAACCTCTCCTGGCTTCCTGAAGCTTGTTGTGGTGTATCTAATCCCTGTTCAGCCTAGTCGTGTGTGCTGCTGTTAGGACACATCATAAATCATCATTTAAACCAAACCAAACTCAAAACCCTAAAGGACAGAATAGTACAATCCCACAGGGTTTCTAGTGCCGAAATCGTAACAGAAACAGACTGTCCCATCTTTAGCTAGTGGATTTGAAGCACTGATTTTTGGTTAGCAGCTGAACACAGAACCACCAGGGCTCCTTAATAAGGACCATACTATTCACCATAACGTCTGAAACACTAAATCACCTTCTCCCTTGTGTCCAAGTGACAGCTGCAGACTCCTGGAGTAGGTCCCCATTATCCTGTACGCTTCAGTATCTCCTGAGTGTGTGGCCTCACATCTTACTATTTACAGTACATTTTTCTTCAGAACATGCTCTTCCTTCTGCTTTCTCTGCTAACAGAGCTGGCACCTGCTCCCCTGATACCACTTACTTTTAGTTCCTCAATACTACTTTGAATTATATTTCCTTTCTTAGGTAAATAATATCTTCTTTCCTAGTATTAAAAGAGCCTCAGTGGTGCTGTGGCTAGAACATTTAACTGTTCTAGACACAACCAAAATGTTGACTTTTTAAACCCATCAACTCTTCTACTAGAGAGAGAAGAGGAGGAAACCTACTTTTCTAAAGATTTGAAGACTTTGGAGATTCTACAAGCAGTTCTACTCTGTCCTAAAGGCTAATTAGATGGAATCAACTTGATGGCAGGTTTGGTTTTCTGACATGTTGCAAGGAGGGACCAGTCCTTGGAGAGGGCCATCATGCTTGGGAGGGTGGAGGGACAGATCAGAAGAGGAAGACCCTCAATGAGGTGGATTGATAATGTGAGTAGGTGTGTCAGAGACTATAAGATTGTCACAGGATAGAGTGGAGTTTAGGGCTGTTGTAGATAGGATTGTTATGAGTCACAGGAGACCTGGTAGCACAAAACAATAAAGTATTGTGCCAATCCTTAGAAAAGTATATCATACTTGGACAAGTAGAAAATCAGCAAAAGAGAGGAAGACCTTCGAGGAGATATATTGACACGTGGCTTCAACAATGGACAGTACAGAGGAGCTACGAGGGCAGTTCAGGACCTGGCACTTTGCTCTGTTGTATGCTGGACTTTGTTCTGTTGTGCTTAGAATTGTTATGATTTGGAGTCAGCTCGATGGTGCCCAGCAACAACGACAGTATTGCACCAGCTGCTCAGGATGATTTGTGGAGGTTTTGCTGAGATAGGCCAAGGGGACAGATGTGTTACTGTCCTTTACACAATGGAAAGTCCTGTACACGTTTTGGAATAATTGTGATAATAAATAAATGTCTATGAGAGATGGGGAGGTGTCCATAGTTGTTATTATGTGGCACTGAGTTCGTTCCAACTCATAGCAAGCCCTGTGGGCAACAGAAGGCCAACCTGCCTAATTCTATGCCATTGGAGCAATCTACTTATGCCCATTGTTGCAGTCACTCTGTCCACCTATCCCTTTGAGGGTCTGTTTAACTGACCCTCTTATTTTTTTAAGCATGACATCCTTCTCCAGTGACTGGCCCCTCGTGATAATGTTTCCAAAGTATGTGAGATTAGTCTCACTATTCTTGCTTCTTAAGAAGACTCTGGCTGCATTTCTTCCAAGACCGATTTGTTTGGTCTTTTGGCAGTTCAAAGTATATTCAATATTCAGCGCGAGGGCGACGCAGCGCGAGGGCGACGTAGCGCGAGGGCGACGCAGCGCGAGGCCGCCAGACCGGGGAACGCCGCCACCAGACGGGGGAACACCGCTAGAGGGACCTGGAAGAGACCCGGGAAGAACAACAGCCAGCCACCTACCGCGGAACTCCAGAGGAGCAAAGACTGTGAGACCCCAGAGGAATGAAGACTACCGGACACTGTGTGACCCCCCCC
>NW_006399924.1:2955646-2974779 GCF_000299155.1 Elephantulus edwardii | reverse complement strand
TGTTCATTAAAACTAATAAAATTTAATAAAAAAAACAAAAAAAATAAAGTATATTTAATATTCTTTGCTGACACCACAATTCAAAGTCTTCAATTCTTTTTTTGCATTTGTCTATTCATTGCCCAACGTGCACATGCATTTGAAGCACTTAAAAATACCGTGGCTTGGGAACAGGCACAAGTCAGTCATTAATATGACATCTTTGCTCTTTAGAGTATGAAAGAAGTCCTTGGCAGCAGATTTGCCCAATGCAACAATACGTCTTTTAACTGATTGACTGCTGCCTCCATGGATGTTGACTCTAAATCCAAGTAAAATACAACCTTTGACAACATTTCTTTTTCTCCCTTTGTCGTGATGTTGCTTATTGGTCCAGCTGTGATCTTTTTTCCTTGATGTTGAGGTGTAATCCATACTAAAAGTGTAAATAAAGCAACAGGTACAAGAGCCTTTTGTTCAACAAGCCAGTGTTGAACATGTGCCACATGCAATAATAAATAAGACATAGTGCTTGATTTTAAGGGCGCTCTTGTGGCTCAATGGTAAGGAGTTGTGCTGACAACTGAAAGACAGATGGTTTAAATCCACCAGCTGCTCCTCGGTAAAAAGATGAGCAGCTCCTGTGAACTTTCCGGCCTCTGATAACCCACTGGAGGGTCAGCTATGAGTAGGTTCTGACTTGACAGAATGTAACAACCACCTTGCGTTTAAGAAACTTAGAGAATATGTTGCATACACATAAGGAGGTAAGTGCTTACAACACATAGTGATAAAAAAAAAAAAGAGAGAATGCTAAATCCCTTATGGCAGTGCATGGAAAACTCACGCCACCTAGGCTAAGAGAGACCAAGGAAGGCTTCCTGGAAGAGATGTTCGGCATGTGCAAAGGCTATGCCAAAAAGGAGGTTTAGGGAAAATGGCTTCTGAGAATTGTCAAAAACTCAAACTATGGCATAAAACACTTGAGCATCTATAGATTTGTGTATTCATGGGGGTCCTGGAACCAATCCACTGAAGAAACCAAGGGAGAACTGTACTATGTGTGTTGTTGCTAGGTGCTGTCCAGTCAGTTCTGACTCATAATGACCCGATATAGAGTTGGACCAAACGCTTCCTGCTCCTCCACTGTGGTCACAGCTTTGCTGTATTTGAGCCCATCATTGAAGCCATGGTGTCAATTCCTCCCCTAGAGGAGCTCCCTCTTTCCACCCCCCCCCCCCCCCTCTGCCTTCCCCATCACGATGTACTTCTCTAGGGACCGAACCTCCCTGATAACATGCTCAAAGTAAGTAAGATGAAGTCCTTTTCTTCAATTTTGGAATTGAAAAAGCATCAATTTTTCTTCGATCTTCCTTATTCATTGCCCAGCTTTCACAGAGCATTCCAATTAAAAATATTATGGGTTGGTTAGGGTACACTTTAGCTCTTAAAGCAACTTCACTTGGTAACACTTTAAAGATGTCTTTTACTGCATATTTGCCCAATGTAATATGTGATTTAATTTCTTGACTCCTGATTCCTATTAGTACTGTTTGTGGATCCAATTAAGATTAAACCCTTAATGACTTCAATTTTTCTCCAGCCATCATGATGTTGCTTATTGGTCCAGTTGTGAGGACCAATTGTGTTTTCTTTATGTTGAGATGTAATCAATACTTCAGGCTATAATGCTTGATTTTCATCAGTAAAGACTTCCAGTTCTTTTCACTTTCAGGAAGTTTGTGTATCCTGCACATTATAGATTGTTAGTGAGTTTTCTCTAGTCTTAATGCCATATTCTTTCTTATATAATCTAGCTTCTCAGATTATTTTCTCAGCATATGCAGTGAAAAGGTATTACCCTGATAAATTCTTTTTCTGATTTCTAAACCACACAGTTACCTAGTGTTGCTGTAACAAAAATATCACAAGTTAATTTCTTTAAGAAACAAATTTATCTTCTCACAGTTTAAGAATTCAGGATGTTAACTCTAGGTGGAAAAAGGTGTAATTAGAAGAAAAGTCAGTACCAAGAATAAGGTTTTAGTTATTGAGCCTTAAAAAATGTATTACCATAGTACTAGCAGGATGAGATGCAATTTTTAAAATTCTTTTATGATGGGAAGCTTGTAGGCTGTGATTTTCAAGACATAATTATGAGTTAAATGATATTATTTTATGTATTATCTGCTGTTGATTTGGAACTGACTCAGCTGACTCTCCAGTAGGTTTTCAGAGGCAGTAAATGACCCTGGAGAAGACTGACTCTCTTTCTCCCTTAGAGTAGTTGGTGGATTCAAACCACCTGCCTTTGAGTTGGTAATGCAACTCTTTACCCACTAGGCCACCAATCACTTGCTATTCCAAAAAAACCCAGGTCATGTGTACCCTAAAAAGGAGGGGAGATGGCTGAATGTAAAGAAAATGAAGCAGATAATTTTTGACTTACAACTTTTGATAAAAAACAGGGATTTATCCAGAATTTTCTGCCTATGAACAAAGATGACGGGAAGGTGATTATGTAACTCTGGTGCAAGGAGCCCATTTTGTCTACAGTTTGGAGTCTCTAATTATTTAGTGCCAAATTCAGAAATAGATGTGCCTTGCCAAACTGTGGTGTAGTCTCAATTTTCTGCCTCATTGAGTTTATAGTTCCAAAATTAAGGCCCTGATTGACAGAGATGGATATGTAGGCCATTGGAAAAGGACTATTTGGAACTAGAAGGCATACCTGAGGAACACAATAGCCTCTTAAGCTCCTCAAGGCATTTTTTACCACCTCTTCTGGGAAGCACTGAAAGGAAGCACTCACCGTTCTCCTGGAACACGGACAAGGAAAGACAGGTCAGGAAGACATGCTGGCACTTGGCAATCCATTCTTTCTGCACCAAGTTCTTAAAAAATGTCTTTTTCATTGAATGGAAGTTTAGGCATCATATTGGGTTTTTATTTAATCATTCATACACATTTTGGTTTATGACCATAATTATTTAATGTAAATAATTACAATGTTTGCTAATTCCTTATTGTACATTACTTTCCCCTACATTCAACTATTTATTTATTTTTACTCATCTCTCCCTCCCTTCCCAAAACTTCTGTACATGAAAAGAAGGATAATTGGACTGAAGTAGTGGATCTTGGGTTCCAAAACAATAGAAGAATTGTGAGTCCGGTCCTTAGGTTTAACTGCAACTATTATAAGTAGAGACCCTCTCAATTGTATTGGTCGGCCCCATGTTGCTTTATCTGATAGATGCTTAAGTCAGGAAGCACAGTACAGCGTTGTCCTAGAAAATTCCTTCCTCAATTTTTCTAAGTAAATGATTTTTTTCCCTGCTACTACTCTGTTTGTGTCCTACTTATGTATTGTCCCTGCTGCTTCCCTGTGTATCCCACCTGAATTTAAAAAAAACCAAACATTTTAAGAACAGATTTGAAGCCTTGACACTAATGAATGACCAGATGAGCTGTGGGATGACATCAAGAATATCACCCTTGAAGAATGCAAGCAATCATGACAAAGACAGAGGAAAAAGGAAAGACCAAGATGAATGTCAGAAGAGACTCTGAATATTTCACTAGAGTGCTGAAAAGTCAAAATAAAGGGAAGAAATCTGGAAGTTAAAGCTGAACAGAAGATTTTAAAAGGCAACTTGGGAAGACAAAGCAAAGTATTATATGAAATGTGCAAAGAGCTGGAGTTGTAAAATTAAAAGGACAAAGTGGCTCAATATTTCTGAAGCTAAAGGCACTGAAGAAAAAAGTCAAGTCTTGAGTTGCAGTACTTAATGATGCTATGGGCAGATATGGACTAATCCGGGAAGTATCAAAAGAAGATGGAAGGAATACACAGAGTCACTGTACCAAAAAGAGTTGGCAGACACTAAACAATTTCATGAAATATCATATGACAAGAAGCAATAATAATAAAGGAGGAAGTTCAAGCTTTTCTGAAGGAATTGGTAAAAAATAAGGCTCCAGGAATTGATGAAACACCAATTGACATATTTCAACAAACAGATGAAGCCCTAGATGTGCTCATCAGATTGTGCTAAGAAATCTGGAGGACATCTACCTGGCCAAATGTCTGGAAGAGATCCATATTTATTCCCACCTGCATGAAAGATGATCCAACAGAATGTGGATATTATTCAACAATGTCACATTCAAGCAAAATCTTGAAGATAAAAAAACAAAAGACTAAAACAGTGCATTGACAGAGAACTGCCAGGAATACAAGCTGGGTTTAGAAGAGGCACTAGGGATATCGTTTCCAAAGTGAGATGGATCTTGGCTGAAAGCAAAAGAATGTCTATTTGTGTTTTATTGACTATACAAAGGCATTTGTGTGTACAAACAAATTGTGGCTAACATTGAGAAGAATGGGAATCTTAGAACACTTAATTGTGCTCATGTGACATTTAGACCAGGAAGTTGTCGTACAAACAGAGCAAGGGCACACTGTAAAGTTAAAAATCAAGAAGGCAGCATGTCAGGGTTGTGCCTTTTCTCCAAAGAAGAATGTGGCATTAGAATTGGAGGAAAACTCATGAACAATCTGAGATCTGCAGATGACACAGCCTTGGTCACTGAATCTGAGGAAGACTTGAAGGAGTTGCTGCAACACGTCAAGGACTTCAGTCTTCAATATGGATTGCATCTCAACATCAAGAAAACAAAAACTCTGACCACCAGGCCAATTGGCAGCATCATGATAGATGCAGAAGAGATTGAGGCTGTTAACAATTTCATCTTGCTTGGATCCACAATCAACACTCTTTTTTTTTTCTTTCTATAATTATATTTTATTAATTTTCATAAACATTTTACAGAGATTTTGGGTTTCCATTCATTCACCGCTGCACCATTCTTTCTACCCTCCTCCCAGTTTGTTCTTGTCCAAATGCCACAGTGCTTGTCAAAGCCAGTTCTGATTAATCTTCTTTGTCAGTGTGTCCTTTGCCATTCCCTATCACTCCTCCCTGAGAGAGACTTCACCCTGAGTCATAAGGAAAAGGGGATGGCATATTCTCTTAGCTACTTCCTGCTGAAAAGGGACGCTGTGGGTTTCAGGGTGAAGATCTTCTCTCACTACTCTAAAGGGCCCCTTTGGCAGTAGGAAACACATAGACTATTATGGAGATTGATTTTGGAATTTAGATGCACTCTTATTGATTGTGCTTGGCCATACATGTTCCTATCCTTGAAGATGTATCATGGGGGTGTTGCAACCTAGAAGACACAAATTTGACTAACAGGTTATAAGTACATGAGTCCAAAAATAATAAAAGAAAAGATGCTTTCATTGTTTTGCAATCCCTCCCCCACATCCCCTCCACCATGTAGCCCTCGCTCTAGACTCCTGTGATGACAGAAATACCTAGTTATATATCTCTTTTAAACAGTTTTCTCCCTCCTCTGTTTCAGTGCAGTATACATTATTCACAATCAACACTCTTAGCACCAGCAGTCAGGAAATCAAAAGATGGATTGCTTTAGGAAAGACTACTATAAAGGACCTCTCAAGGGCAATGATGTCAATCTAGAGACTAAGGTGTGCCTGATCTAGGCCAAGGTCTTCTCAATTGCTAACTATGCTTCTGAACCGGGTAATGACTAAGAATGACAGAAGAAGTATCAATGCTATTGAGTTGTGGTGCTGGATTAGAGAATTGAATATACCATAAACTGTTGTTGTTGTTGTTGATTGCCTTCAAGTCAAGCACGACTCATAGCGACCCTGTGAACAAAAGGCTTGAAGCCCCTCTACAACTATCAACATTTATCAAAGTTCATAGAGTTTCCGGAAGCATGTTATTTAGGAAGTGGATGCCACCCCTGCTACCATAAAAGAAAAATAAGTCAGTCTGAGATGGGTGAAGTTAAGTGCTCCTAGGAAGCAAGGATTGTATAACTCCATTTGACATACTTTGTGTGTTGCTAGGAGGGACCAGTTCTTGGAATAAGACAACATGCTTCAAAAGGTGGAGGGTCATCACAGGAGAGGAAGGCCCTGGTTGAGATGGATTGACACAGTAACTGGGGCAATGGGGGTAGTGCAGGTATATCAGATACAGTGAGATTTGCTCAAGATAGGGCAGAGTTCAGCGCTATTGTTCATAGGGTTGTTATGAGTCACTGTCGACTCAACAGCACATAACAACAGTCCTGTCCCGGAGGATCAGTGAGAAAGAGGAAGACCCCCAAGGAGATCAATGATATTGATCCAGTGACTGCAATAATAAGCAGGATTTCATTCTGTTATACAAAGGGTTGCTATGAGTCAGAGTCAACTTGATGACATCTCACAAGAAGAACAGAGTTACTGTAATAGACCACAAATGGGTGGTTTTTGCAAGTTAATTTTCTCACAGTTTAAAAGGCTAGAAGGCTGAATTCAGAGTGCTGGCTCTAGAGGAAGATGTTCTGTCACTTCTGCAGGGAGACTGTTGTGTCTTCCAGCATCTATTCCTGTGTGATCTGCAGGAGACTTGACATCTTTCTTCCCCTACTTCTGCTTTTCACTTGTTTGTTTAAACTTTTTCATATTTCAAGAGACTGACTCAAGACATAACTACATTAGCCTTGCCTCATCAGCATGATAAAAAAAATTTTTTTTCAAATAGGATTATTATCACAAGCGCAGAGGTTAGGATATACCGGGAGCTCTGGTGACCTAGTCTGTAGGGAGTTACTAATCTAATGGGAGTGTCTCTCTGGCAGCTCAAATCCACCAGCAGCTCCAAAGGAGAAAGATGGAGGACCTCGTCCTGTGTGATTAACAGCCTCAGAAAACCCGCTGGAGGGTCAGATACTTCCAGCTATGAGTCAACTCAATGAGGTGCACAGTCATTTGGTCCTCAAATGAGATTACAGCCACAGGCACAGGGTTAGGATTTATAACACATATTTTCAGGGGCACAATTAAATCCAAACAATGATCAAATTGGTTTGGGAAATGCTGGGTTAAACACAAAGACGCTTCATTAAAGCATTTTACCACAGTTCTCAGAGCATCAAATTGTGTTAATGTGGATCTCCCAGAGGGGGCTATTACAGGCAGAATTTCCCACACTTACTTGACCACAGAACAACTTCCTAATGTGGGAGTGTTTTAAGCAGCACTGAGGAAGGCGAGAAACAGAGTGTGGAGGTAGGAGGTGGGTGGTTTATAAAAACATCCCAAATCGATATCAAGAGTTAGCAACACCTACTCAGTATTTGTTAGCAACCGGCTTCTACAGGAGACCTCAGTTAAGAGAGGGCTTGGGTATGAGCAGCTGTGTGTTTGCATGTCCACGCACCCATGGAGGCGAAATTCCTATCATTTGAAAGGCGAGGACCAGATTGATTTTTATAACTTAGTTCTTAAGGCTTCTCATCCCCTAATATTTGTTCAGGTGTCTTTGGGGACTTGCTGTTAAACAAGGCACGGCCTGCTTCTACAGGGTTGGAGCCTGCGCAGGGCACCGCCTGGAGCTCATTATCATTCTCACAATTCTAGGAAGGAGAAGGGGAGGTTAAGAGGATCCTGAGGCCTTTGTTCTAGGCCCCTATTCTTCCTGAGACGGGTCTCTCTTTGGACGGCCCCACATTCACATGGAGTAGCCCCTCAGCAAACTTCTTTCAAATTGACACCCTCTGTTTATTTTTGCACCCCTAATTACCCTCTCAACTCATGCCACGGTTTATTTTTAGAGGTTTCCCATCCACCTCATTAACAGTTCGTAAAAGCTCCTGTCTCATATTTCTACCATTTATACCCTTAATTAAACACAGCGGCCTTTGTTATCACAGAATACTGGCCTTGTTAGAATTTAAATGGGCTGACTCCAAGCTCTTGCCTAACTCATTTTTAAGCATTCCTTCCCTTTCCTCCAACCCTGCCAGCCCTGTCTTCTCAGGATTCTTTCTGTTGTCTTTTGGTTATTCTTTGCATAATTAAGAGGAAGATGACTTGGAATTCTAGCGGCTCTGTTTTGTGTTTTGATTCTATTCTGTTGATTTTTTTCCCCCCTGGTACTTTCAGCCTGCAGCTTCTACCTCAACCCAGAGTTATGAGGGAAGACGTTGATTGGAAATTTTTAAAGCTTTGCCATCTGTCAGGGGTTGAATTGCGTCCCCACCTCCTTCCCCTAAAAAACATATGTTGTAAATCATAATTTCTATGCCTGTGGTTATAATCTCATTTGGGAATGGGCTGCCTTTGTCATGCTAATAAGGTAAGATTAGTATGGGGTGTGTTTTGAGTCAATCACTTTGGAGATATAAGAGATTGAAGGAAGCAAGCAGGAGAAGCAGAGTTGGAGGGGCGGGGTAGGGATGAGGGTGATTGAGGTAAACTTCAGGGAGAGATCAGAGGAACTGGGAGATAAATTGTAGACACAGACTGTTGTCAGAGGCAGCAAAGATGGAAAGTCTGCGCCTAGACCCAGCATCCTGTATCCAGATTTCTAGCTTTGTGAACTGTGAGGAAATAAATTTCTGTTTGTAAATCCACTTGAGGTATTTCTGTTATAGCAGCACTAGATGACTGAGATGACATCTAACTTGTGATCATAAGAACACTACTTAATTAAAAGCATAGCAAGACTCAGATCACTTATCTTACACCTGCTGCTTCTCCCACTTCGTCAGAAGTTGCAACCTAATTACCTTTTATTGCTGACCCAGTTATCTTCAAGTCTTCTTAGTGAGACTGGCCAAAATATTGGGAAGATCTATCTTTGGAGAACTCAACATCAGAGAAAGAGACAGCTGCCAGAGGGCAGAAGCAGCATAGAGATATTCCAGCGTGTTGAGATAGGACAGTTGACACAGGTCTCAAGGAGGATGTCTGGTTTTAGGTCAAAGACCACAAGGCAGTGATTTCCCCCTGATAAAACATGCCACATGCTGTTGTAATAATGAGCACTTAGTTTGTTAATGAACACTAAACTGCTTTTTAGGCAGAACCTGGAAAAGAGATTCTGTAAGCATGTGTGGTCCGTCATCCTCTGAGCGATATATCATTTTCCTCCAGAGGTGGTAGAAAGCCTCCTGGTGGGACAGGACTAGAACCAGCACTCACAAAGACTACCCATATGCATCCCCTAATAAGAGATGCCCACTTGTCCTGGAGCCTTCGAGATGGAATTCTCCTTGATAGACTGAGTTGCACCACCCTCATTTCCATAACCTTGCCGAGATGCTTTACTTCCTGAAAAACTCTGCCTGGCTCCTGACAATTGCTGAATATGTCAACTCTCATGTAGTTGACTATGACTTGCGGTGACCATATGAAACAGATCACAACTTTGCCTTACTCTGACCTATCATTATGATATTTGTCATGCTCAAGCTCAGTTACTGTCAATTGTCAGCCACTGTGCCAATTCATCTTCTAGAAGGTCTTCTTTCTTTCCCTGACCTCTCCACCTTTTCCAACATAGTGTCTTTTTCTAAGCACTGGTCTCTTCTGACAACATGCCCAAAGTACGTGAAACAAAGTTTTACCATCTTTGCCTCCTTTCTAAGGAGCTGCCTGTTTGCATTTCTTCCAAGATGGAATTGTTTATTTTTTTGCAGTCCATGGGATATTCCGTACTCTTCTCCAAGACCACAATTCAAAGGTATTGCATATTCTTCTGTCATTGTTATTCATTGTCCACCTTTCAGTAGCATAGAAAGCAATTATATCAGGCACACCTCAGTCTTTAAACTGGCATTGTTGCACTTTAGCACTTTGGAGAGGTCCTTGACAGGAGATTCTCCCAAGGCAACATGCTTTTTGATTTCTTTACTTCTTCTACCGTGGATGTTAATTATGGATCTAACTAAAATGAAATCACCACCAACATCAGTCATTTCTCCATCTAGCATGATGCTGCCTACTGGCTCAATCTCTCTCGTTCTGATTGTCTTTGAGTTGGAACTGATCCATAGCTGGGCCTCCAGCAGGTTTTCGCATGGGAGGAGGAGATTTCCCATCTTTCTCCTGCAGAGAAGCGGGTAAATGTAAACCTCCTGCCTCTGAGTTGGCAGCATAACTCTCTATCCATTAAGCCATCAGAGCTCCCCTTTTCTCACATTGGTCCAGTGATGAGGACTCTTATTTCTTGATGTTGAACTATAATCCATATTGATCTTTGATCTTCTGCTTTAAGTACTTCAAGGGAGGTGAGTTGCTAACCCACAGGAGATGCCTCTCTGATGCTCTGGTAACTTGCACCTACCAGGGACTCTCAGGGAGAAAAATGGACAATATCCTTCCAAGTGACTTACAGCCTTGGGAACCCACTGGAGGATCAGCTATTAGTCAGTTCCTACTCAACAGCAGGGAGTAAGTGAATCTTTCTTGAAGCAAATCCTTGGTCGTTTTCCCCTTCAAGCTACTGATGGATTTGAACTGATGACCTTCATAGCACCTAATCGTTCTGTCACTAGGGTTCTTCCCTCAAAGGCCCTGGACACAAAACAACTACGAGATATCATCTCACCCCAGTCAGAATAGCAAAATTTAACAGAACAGCAAGCAACAAATGATGGTGAGGTTGTGGAGAAACTGGAACCCTTATTCAATGTTGGTGGGAGTGTCAAATGGTGCAACCATTGTCGAAAGCGGTATGGCGCTTTCTCAAAAAGTTGCAAATAGAGATACCATTCGACCCTGCAATTCCACTACTGGGAATATATCCCAAAGAGACCATAACTGCCACCCAAGCAGATATATGCACACCCATGTTTATCGTGGCTTTGTTCACAATAGCAAGGATTGGAAATAACCTAAGTGCCCAACAGCAAACGAATGGATAGAGAAGCTGTGGCATATTCACGCAATGGAATCCTACACTGCATTGAAAAACAAGGAACTCATGCAATATTATTCAAAATGGGTGACCCTGGAGGACATTATGCTGAATGAAGTATCTCAGTCACAGAAGGACAAATATTGCATGGTGCCACTGTTGTAAAACAGGACTGGCATTGGGGTTGAGGGGAGACAGAGAAAGATGGGTTTAATAATGTATACTGCATTGAAACAGATGAGGGAGAAAACTGTTTAAAATGGATATGTGATTAGGTATTATTAGGTATTATCATGACAGGAGTCCAGATCAAAGGCTGCATAGTGGTGTGGACTGGGGGAGGGTTTGTAAAACAATGAAAGAATTTTTATTTTACTTTTCCAAGAGGGTAGTGTACTGGGGGGGAGGGTTGGGAGGGGAGAAAAGTGCAACAATGAATGAATGGAAATCCAAAGTCTCTGTAAATTTTCACTGAAATAAAGAATAATTTGGTTTTTTTTTAAAAAAAGGCCCTGGATAGTGTTCAGAAATCTGGGGGTGACCCACACTTTGACCAGAGCAGGACAAGCAGCCAGTGCCTTGTCCATTGTGGCCTGAAGGACAAACCTATTGTGCATGGTGATGCCTCAGGATACAGAATGAGGTGGTCTTTGTGCCCCCAGAGGCATGATAGAGCACGGACAGTCAGACAATTCTGGGTTTGCCTCTCAGCTCTTCCTCTTGACCCGGGGCTTGCTACTCTGCCTCTGTTGACTTGCCTCATCACCTATGTAATGAGATAGTACTAAGAGTTCCTCCACCCTAGTATGTCAGTTTGTTGGACTGTAATGACTTGTGTGTTGCTGTGATGCTAGATGCTATATCACCGACATTTCAAATATCAGCAGGGTTACCCTTGGTAGATAGGTTTCAGTGGAGCTTCCAGGTTAAGATAGACTAAGAAGCAGAACTGCCCACCCATTTCTGAAATAAGGGGCCCTCAAAAACTCTATGAATAGTATCAGAGCCTTGCTCCGTATCATGCCAGGAGAAGAGCTCCTCAGGTTGGAAAGCATCACAATGTACTTGAGCATGACAGAGATTGTGAGGCTGACACAAGATAGAGCAAGGTGTTGATATATTGTTCATAGGATATTTATGAGTTGTAGGTGATTCAATGGCACCTAACAACAGTATCTACCTCAAAGGAGTTCAGGAGATCTAGTAACTTAGTTGTAAGAAGTTGTACTGCCAAACAAAGGCACATAGTTCGAATCCACTAGCTGTTCTGCAGGAGAAAGATGGTCAGTCTCTTCCCATGAGACTTACTGTTTCTGAATACCTGCTGAAGGGTCAGCTATAGTGGGTCCCAACTCAACAGTACACAACAACAACAACAACATAAGATGACTTATATGAGAACTAAATCAAACAGTGTAAAGAGTCTAAAAGGCATGTTGTCTAGAACATCATGACCATTTATCTGATGATAGCTGCTACTAATATGACAATTATTATTGGGATTTGGTATCCATTCTGACCTTAAGTGGCTATTCTAGACTACAAGAGGAGTGAGAGCTCTTTACATGAACTTCCAAAGATGTATTCTCTTCATGGTGGTTATGGATGGAACTGTTTTTCCATGAAATATGTGTCAACTTGGCTAGGCTGTGATTCTCAGTGTTACATGACTATCATATGTGCTGTGAATTCTAACCTCAATAATGTTAGTGAACTAGAGACAATCATGTAGTGATGTAATCATTCCTCGTATTGTGATCAGATATGTGCAATCAATTGGGGTTTTTTTGTTCTTTCCCCCCCTTTTTTAAAAATTTATTATTTTCAGTAAAAATTTACAGAGACTTTGGATTTACATTCATTCATTGTTGCATTTTTCTCCCCTCCCAGCCCTCCTCCCTAATATACTACCCTCTTGGAAAAGTAAAAAAAAAAAATTCTTTCATTGTTTTACAAACCCTCCCCCAGGTCCACTCCAGCATGTAGCGTTCACTCTAGACACCTGTCATGACAAAAATACCTAATCACATATCTCTTTTAAACAGTTTTCTCCCTCATCTGTTTCAAGGCAGTATACATTATTTATCCCATCTTTCTCAGTCTCCCCTCAACCCCGATGTCAGTCCTGTTTTACAACAGTGGCACCATGCACTATTTGTCCTTTTGTGACTGAGATACTTCACTCAGCATAATGCCCTCCATGGTCACCCATTTTGAATAATATTGCATGAGTTCCTTGTTTTTCAATGCAGTGTAGTATTCCATTGTGTGACTATACCACAGCTTCTCTATCCATTTATTTGCTGATGTGCACTTAGGTTATTTGCAACTCCTTGCTATTGTGAAAAAGCCTCAATAAACATGGGTGTGCATATATCTGCTTGAATGTCAGTTATGGTCTCTTCAGGGTATATCCCCAGTAGTGGAATTGCAGGGTCAAATGGTATCTCTATTTGCAACTTTTTGAGAAAGCGCCATACTGCCTTCGACAATGGTTGCACCATTTTACACTCCCACCAACATTGAATAAGGGTTCCAGTTTCTCCACAACCTCACCAGCATTTGTTGCTCACTGTTCTGTTAAATTTTGCTATTCTGACTGGGGTGAGATGATATCTCATAGTTGTTTTAATTTGCATCTCTCTTAGAGCTAGGGATTCTGAGCATTTCTTCACGTGCTTGTTAGCCATCTGAATGTCATCTTCAGTGAAGTGTCTGTTCATATCCTGTGCCCATTTTTCTACTGGATTATTTACCTTTATCTTGTGGTGTGTGCAATCGATTGTAAGAGGATTGGTGCAGGATGCAACCCTTAATTGGGTTGCATCCCTGATTCACTGTAAGAGGAGTATCTGGGTTTCCGTGGGTGTGGTCTGAATCACCCTTTGCATTATTTTTGTTGCTGCATGCTTTCAAGTTAGAACTGACTCTTCAACTGCTTTTCAGAAGCTTTAAGTTGCACGAAAGAGATTGCCCATTTTTCTCCTGTGGAGTAGCTGGTGGTTTTGAATTGCATGCCTTGGAGTTGGCAATGTAGCTTCTTAGAACCAGGATATCAGAAGTCCATATCTTTTGTATTACAAGAGACAAAAGGACAGGGAAGCCCACAGGGAAGAAGAGCCCACAGCACCACCAAGAAAGAAGGACCTGGAATGGAGTGCATCCTTTGGAGTGAGGTTCATGTAATGGAAAACTCCTTGAAGCAGAGACACATGGAGAGAAAGCCTCCCCCTGGAGCTAGTACTCCAAATTGGACATCTAGCCAACTAAGTAGGGACTTCTGGTGGCTTAGTGATAAGGAATTGTGCTGCCAATGCAAAGGTGGTGGTTGTTATGTGCTGTCAAGTCTCCTGCGACTCATAGCGACCCTATGTACCACAGCCCCAAACCCTGCCCTATCCTTTGCCGATCTCACTGTTTCCAACATACCTACCCCATTACTCCAGTCACTGAATCAATCAGCCTCATAGAGGGTCTTCCTCTCTTGCGCTCTTCCTCCATCCTCCCAAGCATCACGTCCTTCTCCAAGGACTGGTCCCTCCTTGCAACATGTCCAAAGTATGTCAGACTAAACTTCAGTATTTTTGCCCCCAAGGAGCAGCCTGGTTTAACCCTCTCCTGGATGAACGAGTTTGTTTTCTTAGAAATCCATGGTGTATTCAATACTCTTCTCTAACACCACAGTTCAAAGACATCAATTCTCTTTCTATCTTCCCCAGTCATTGTTCAGTTCTCTAATGCCTAGCAAGTGATTGCAAGGACCATGGACTTTATCAGGCGCACCTTAGTCTCCAGAGTGACACCATTGCTCTCCAGTACTTTGCAAAGGTCCCTAACAGCAGACTTTCCCATCACAATACATCTTTTAATTTTCTGGTTGCTGATGCCAAGAGTGTTGACTGTGGAGCCAAGCAAACTAAAGGTGTTAACAATCTCAATCTCTTCACCATCCATCCTGATACTGCCACCTGGCTCAATGGTGAGAATCTTTGTCTTCTTGATATTGAGACTCAATCCATACTGAAGGCTGCAGTCCTTGACCTTCTGCAGCAAGCGTTTCTGGTCCTCCTCAGTTTCAACAAGCAGGGTTGTGTCATCAGCATAACACAGATTGTTGATGAATCTTCCACCAATCCTGATGCCACACTTCTTCTCATACAGGCTAGCCTCCTGAGTAATCTGTTCTACATATAAGTTGAAAAGGTATGGAGATAGGACACATCCCTGGTGTATACCCTTCCCAAATTTGAACCATGCAGTGTTTTCTTGATCCATTCTGAAGACTGCCTCCTGATCCAAGTATAGGTTTTGCATTAGCACAATCAAGTGTTCTGGGATTCCCATTCTTCTCAGAGTCAGCCATAGTGTGTTGTGATGCACATAGTCAAATGCCTTTGCATAATCAATTAAACCCAGATAGACATTCCTCTGGTACTCGCTGCTTTCAACCAAGATCCATCAAAAAACATTAGCTACAATATCCCTAGTATCATGACCCCTTCTAAAGCCAGCCCGCACTTCTGGCAGTTCTCTGTTGATGTGCTGTTCCAGTCGTTTTTGGATAATCTTCAGCAGAATGTTTGATAATTTCCACACTCTGTTGGGTCAACTTTCTTTGGAATGGGAATAAATATAGATCTCTTCCTGTCAGTTGGCCAAGTGGTTGTCCTCCAGATTTCTTGACACAACTTGGTGAGCACATCTAGGGCAATATCTGTTAATTTAAAGACGCCAATTAGTATATCATCAATTCCAGGGGCCTTATTTTTTGCCAATTCTTTCAAAACATCTTGAACATCTTCCTCCATCACCATAGACTCTTGTTCATATGTTGTTTCATGAAATTCTTCTGCGTCTGACAAATTCTTTTGGTATAGTGACTCTATACTTTTTCCATTTTCTGGAAAGGCACACAGTTTGAATCCCCCAGCTGCTCCACAGGAGAAAGATGGGTAATCAACTCCCATGCAATTTACTGCCTCTAAAAACCTACCTACTGGAGGGTCAGGTGTGGGTCGGTTCCAACTCAAAAGCCCACAGAAACAACAAGAAAAAGCCCCGCAAGCAGTAAGAGAGAGAGAAAAAAGTTCAGTTAAAGCCATTCTGTTGTGGTGTCTGTATCATAGCACACTAGGTAACTAAGACAGTAGTGTAGGGTCCTTGTGATGCTACAGATTTTAACTCAACCACTCATTCAGTCACATTGCAGTTTATCCACCCAAACATCCATCAGGCACCTACTCCGCACTGGAAACTACAAAGTGACATGAGGACAACAATGGCAGTAATTATCAACTAGTCTCTTCTGGTTCGAGAAAGCCTAACTAAAATGTTTGTGAACCAGTAATTTTGACGTGAGAGGCACAAAACTCAGGGAAGATAGATGAGGGACATGCAAACTGAATCACAAAGAAGAAGGATTTCAAGAGACAAAGGTGGGATGCAAGAACATTCTAGTGTAAGGGAACAGCCTAGCAAAGTAACAGGAAAGTATATGTGCATGGGTGCTTGCAAAGTGTAGTCTGTGTGTGAAGAGATGAGACTATGTGGGCCCAAATAAGAATATGTGGGCCCAAATGCTACAGGAAGGGATCTGAAGGAGTGATGGGTTCCTAGAAGAAGTGCCATTCAGATCTTTGTTTCAGAAAGGTAGCTAATTGATGCATTTGAAGATAGGTTGGTGATGAGTCTCCGTCTTTCTCTACCAGGCAACTCTTCTCATTGATTTGTCCCCATAGATGTCACAGTTGGACTTTGGCCATCTAACAAATTACATGTATTATAAGCTTACAAGGTATTATTGAGGTAAATACACAGTTTCTAGTAGTTCTTTTCAGTGCCAGAGAATTCTAGGTGGAAACAAGGAGTAATAGATGTAGGAGGGCAGTCATCTGGGTGAATAATGATGAGTCCTAAGTAGGGGTTCCGTTTCAGAGAAGGGATGAGACGTTCTGTGGATGGAATGGACAGAACTTGGTTACGTCAGTTGGTAGCTCAGGAGAGTGAGGATTAAAGATAATTCAGAGTCTCTGGGCCTGGGAACAAGAACAATAATGACCCCACAACCAAGAGAAGGTATGTAAGAGGACTGGTGGTCTGGAGCGAAGAGCCAGCGGAGAGTGTGATGCACTGAATTTGAGGTCCCTGCAGCTGTCACAGACCTCCCATCCCTGCTTGTCCCCAGCCTGCAGTCTGCCAGGTGGAAAGCAGATGCTCTCAGTCATGATCAACCTGTCTGTGTCTGCTGCTGCTCTGTGGAGACAGAGGCAGGGATGTCGTAAAGGGAAGAACTGAGAAGCAGATGGCTCTTCCTGCTGTGATGGAGACAGCATTGTAACAGTACTGGTGTGTCTGTGTGGGGTGACCTTCAGGGGGTGGGCAGAGTTTCCCAGAACGAGTGTGTTAAAGTAGATGGTGTGCTGCTCGTGAAGCTGCCTAATGGATGCCTCCTTTAGAGGAATAATCTTCCCTGCCCCAGAAGACTATGCATGGACTCCTTGGGTGGTGCAAATGTTCAGTGTGCTCAGACATCAGTGGAAAAGTTCAAGGGTCAGTCGCACCCATAGCAGCCTCAGAAGTAAAGGTCTGGCAATCGCCTGCTGGAAAATCAGATCTTGACAAGTCTATGGAGTACAGTTGTACCCTGGCACACACAGGGTTGGCACAAGTCGGAGTCAAAGCAACAGTCACTGGGTTATATTTAATTTAGTTTAAGTTTGTTCCAGCAAGGTCTTGTTCTCCCTTCTCTCTCACTGCGGTCAAGTTGGAACTGACTCATCACAGCTGAGTCTCCAGCAGGTTTTCAGAAGCAGTAAATCACATGGAGTGAAATTGCGATCTTTCTTCCAAGGAGCTGTTGTTGGATCCAAACCCCTTGTCTTTGGGTTGGCAGCTCAACTTCCTATTTACTAGGCCATGAGAGCTTTCTATACTAGCTGCTGTCAAATTGTGTCAAAACTGTGCTCCTTTGGTTTTCAATGATTGATGTTTCAGAAGTAGATTTTCAGGTCATTTTTTCTGGATTCAAGCCATCAAATTCTTTTCCTGGTAGTTGAGCACCTAACCGTTTATGTCATTCAGGAATTCCTCCCACCAAAGTAAAGTCTTGGTAAAACCAAATATTTAATTCTCGGATCAAATGTTTCCAGGGTGTGGACCTGGACTTGACTGTGCATCAGTACCATCTGCTAGTTTATGGAAACAGATGCCTCGGCTCAGACCCAGATCTAGCCTATCAGAATGTCTGTGGGTAGAAATTTAAATTTTCAACAAGCTTTCTAGGTGGTTCAAATGCACAGTTAAGTTTGAGAGTCCTTGCCGGAGGCGGCCCTCACTTACCAATGTGCTTGGTACTCTAGAGATTTTCTGAGCCTGATGTTCGCTATTGTGAATCTAGAATTTTCCCTCTCTCTTGGGTCCTGTGTCTCCCTCATACCTGGCAGTAGATGGCACCCACTTTGAAAGACTCATCATCACCACAGGAGGCCCTGTGTGTGAAGGGTCAGGCAGGAAAAAGACCCTGGCCTTGATCAGTGGGTAAAGACAGAGTGTATGCATGAAAAGAAACATAGTAAGACAAGGCAGTGCACACCATCAGGAAGCATGGCCAGCGTGGCTTCAGGAGTGCGGGGAGGGCAAGCCCTTGCAGGAATTCCAGGAGGAGAGACTTGGAGTTAGGCTTTGAGAAAGGGTAGGATTTAGATTTCCCAGAGATGGGAGAGGGCATTTTGAAAGTAGAAAATCAATACAAGCAAAGCAAAACAGCTGAAGGGGAGACTTTTCACAATATTACTGGGGTGAAGATGTTGGGGAAATGTCAGATAGTGGGGTTTCTTGAGTGTGTAACTAACACAACACCTAGCCAGTTTCATGTGAGAGAAAGTCCTTGGTACTTTTTAAGGCTCCGTGAAAACATTGATTATTCTTTCTCCCTTTCTGTGGGAAAAAGGACAGGGATTGAAAAAGCGTGAATAATAGTGGATCAGGAGTTCTGATGGCATAGTTTACAGAGTTGTGCTCCTAAATGAGAGAAGGGGCCTCCTGGCTCCTCAGGAGAAAGATGGGTAGTCTTCTTCTGTGCTTTACAGTCTTAGAAAACATACTGGAATGTCAGCTATAAGTCAATTCCAACTCGCCAGCAACAAGTTTATTTGAATGGTGGGATACATACCAGGTAAGTGTGGAACAGCTTTTTTCGTGGTTGCAAAGTAGTTGTCCAGAAGCTAAGCCTGATGAGTTTGCCCAGCATAGTTTGTTGGGGTTTTTTTTAAATATTTTAATTTATTTATTTTTCATTTCAATGAACATCTACAGAGATTTTGGAATTCCATTCATTCATTGTTGCACCCTTCTCCCCGCCCACCC
>NW_006399924.1:2927743-2955546 GCF_000299155.1 Elephantulus edwardii | reverse complement strand
TCAATGAACATCTACAGAGATTTTGGAATTCCATTCATTCATTGTTGCACCCTTCTCCCCGCACAAACCCCTTAGCCCCCACCCCCGTTTGCTCCTCTCCTTGAAAAGCAAAAGAAAAACTCCCCATTTGGTACAAAGCCCCCCCGCACCTCCCCCAATCCCACCCCCAACCCCAAATATAATCCACTCTGCAAACCCTCATTGTTTATTGTAGGAGTACGCAATGAGGGTCCCAGCATAGTTTTTAAAAAGACTATTAATTTGAATATATACTTTTCCCCCCAAACTTTTTACAACTCTAACAATCGACTATGCAATCCTATCTTTAATCAATGCCATTTTAAAATATCTTTAGATAGTTTGCATCCTTCAGGTCTTGTAATCTGCATACTCCTTTTGTTTAATGTTCTTGCACTTTTATTCTCCCTGCTTAATCCCTGAAGGTATTAGAATTTTCAACCTCTGAGTTTGCATAAAGGAGGTATAAATGGAGCAAGAGTGGCATGGGGATAGCTTAGTCTGAGTTCTACTAACTCTAAAAAGGGCAACTGTCCCCATCAACAACATCCACAGTACAGAACTAATTATCAAAAGATCAAACATGGTATCCACATTCCTGTTAATTCCACCATCAGTCTTACTGCTCTACTGAGTCCAAAATCCATTGTAATAACTGCACAGACTTCAGAGAACCATATTCATAGTTTGAGAATTTATTAGGTAAGTTAACAGGTTAATATTCAGGTTAGCAGCAGGAGTCCCTCAGTCCACACAGCCTCTCAAGTGTGGTCAAAGTTCCCTTAGTCCTGCCAATTATGACATCTTCCCTCAGTCTTCCAATAAGTTTGGCTTCTGGCCTTGACTCAATGAGGCAGCAGTCTCAAGTCAGCTGTATCTCATATCTCTGGTTCTGAGTAGCTGATGTTATTGTTGCTCTTGTGTAGAGTCTGGTCTGGCTGGTGCGGACCCGATCTGCCCGAAAAGACACTCACTATTTCCTCTTCCTTGTAGGTATTGAGGTTCCCAAAGTCTGCTGCTAATCCACTCAATTTAATTGTGAGACTAGCCAATCTGCTTATGGATAGACTTACATGCCCTATTTGCATGATTCTGCCCATCCATTCAGCAAAGTCAAGCTCAATGACTAGGAAAGCCATTTTGAACAATAAATCCATAACACCATAGGAGGGTAAAAAGTAGATATTCCAAGTATGGACAACTAAGTGATAGTCCAGTAGGAAAACTGGTGGTATGAATGGTGCTCATCTACTAACTACCCAAAGGGTTGATGGTTCACATCCACTCAGGGACAGCTTGGAAGGCAGTTCTGAAAAGCCAGCCACTGAAAACCCCATGGGGCACAGTTCTACTCCAACACACACAGGTTGCCATGAGTCAGGACCAACTCCATGCTGACTGATTTGGTTTTAGACAAAGAAGAAGATGCTTATATAAGAAAGAAGGTAATAATAATAGTAGCAGTAATAATAATAATAATAACAACCTCTGATATATTGTCTGACTGAGGAGTCAGAGAGTATGCCCATAAGACAGTGACACTGAAGATCGCAGACAGCTTAGAGAGCTGAAAAGGAGATAATATCACTTTTGGGCATCTTGGGTTTAAGTTGTGACAAGATGTCCTACCTACAGCAGTAGGCAGTTTGGAGCATGTACACAAGAAAGTGAAGACAGCTGACTGTGTGGACCAGTAACTGTGTGGAGATGTGTGTGCAGAGGGTGAGAAATGCTGCTGCTCCTGGTTGGTAAGATTGTCTGGGAAAGAATGGAAAACTGAGGAGAGCCCAAGGATGAGTGTGGGGCCCTTTTTACCCCTAAGAGAATGTATATAGAGTTGGGATGCAGCAAAAATGGATGTGGTGAAGGATACTGGAGTCTGATAGACCAGAACTTGAATGATCAACTGAATAACTATATTGGGCACTTCCAGGAACCATGAAGGATCGGGAGCTTGTAGTTTAGTAAGCGGTAGGCTTTCGGTAGTGGTGAGAAGGCAATAGGAGGTGAGAGTCCACGTGGCTTGGTTCTGCTCCATAAATTGGTATATTCTTTGGTGGTGGAGCTCCCACGGGCTTCAGCCAGTGGAAGGGTTTGGGGCTCTCTGCACAGCTTGGCTAGGAATTAGACAGTTGGAGGATGGCCTCTTCTGTGACATGTCACTGTGCACTCCGTGAGCAGCTGTGCTTGGACAAGGCTGAGCAGTTAACATTTGTCCTGAACTGACTTGCCCTGCCCTTCTCCTCAGGCGGCCCAGAACACCATGGCCCTTCTCAGCAGATCAAGCCAAAAACTACACTTGGGTAAATGAGCTGGAGTTGTCAGAACTTTGAAGCTGCTTCAGCTACTTAAGCTTCCAGGTTGACTGAACACCAGCCAGCTCTCCATTTGGGCTTTAGCTGCTCCTCAGCACCCTGTGAAGCTGAAGAAACAGGCAGGGGGGAAGCTCACACGAGGGGATCGAGATGGGAGTTTGGGATGAAAACCGTTCCAGTCCTGCTTGGCTTCACTTTATCCCCAGAAGTGAAAATCCAGCTGGTTTGTTCCCCCAGTTGGTCTCTGAAACAGTATCTGGTATTTATAGAGGGCTGACCCAAGGGCCAATCAGCTCCGAATGAAAATTCCTGAGCCTGGAGTTCTCTGGAGCAACCATCTTTTGGCTTTCCTCTCCTGGAGTTCAGCTAAGGTTTTCTCTGGAATGTTTTCAAGCTCTGAGAAGTTTGGAGAGGTACAAATTGGGTAACGACATGTCTTTCTCTCGGTATGGATGCTTTATTACCGTTGATGGCAAGAAGTGCGTCTTGAGTCAGGAGAATGAGACAGTGGGGAGACTGGAGGAGCAGCTGCATCTTTCGGGGTCTCTGGGGGTGATGGGCCGAGAAGCCCATTGTCTCCCGTTCTCCAATCCTCTGGCCCCTCCTGCTCCAGAAGTCATGCACCCATGCTGATTAGTGGTCAGAAGTCAGGATTGGTTGCTGTTGTTAGCACAAGCCTTCCAGCTTGTAAGGAAAAGGAATGGTGAGATGTGCGACATTTAAAAGGACAGCTGGAATGAGTGAGATATCGACTGACACATTCATGAAATGTCACCACTTTTGTTTCTCTTCAATGCTCAAGTTATTCTAAATTAATTATACGGCTACTTGATTTATGCCTATGCTCCCTCCCTCCCTCTCTTCAGAGTTAAGAGCAGCTTCTTCCCTTTCTTATTGTCACCCAGTTGTGAAAAGTGAGCAGTGCACTTCAAAGAAAGAGGGGCTGTTTAGACCGCTGTGCTACAAGAGCTCGCAGGATAGTCAGAACCTGGGTCTGACCTGGGCCCTCAAAGCTTTGTTGTTATGTATTGTTGGTTTGATTTTGAATCCCAGTGACCTCATGTGCAGAGTAGAAATGCTCTAAGGGATTTTCAAAGTCTATTTTCCAAGATGCCTCTGGGTGGGTTCGAACCACCAACTTTCCAGCTATTGATTAACACAGAATCATTTGCACTACGCCAGAGACTCTCATCAAAGCTCTAAACTCACTCTTACTTCCATAGAGTTGGAAACAACTCATAGCTGAGCCGTTATTAGGCTTCCAAGGTTAACAATCACATGGACAGAGATGGCCCATCTTTCTCTCTTGGAGCAGCTGGTGGATTTGAACCCTCAGAGAGGTGTCTTTGGGTTAGCAGTACGATTCCCTACAGGCTATGCTAGTAGGACTCTTTAGTTTTGTGGATGAGGGAAATGAGGGTCAGAGAGGTAGAGTGAGCTGTCCAGAATGGAGTGTGAAGTCAGAATGTAACTCATCCAACCCCTCGCTCTTGGTTTTACCAGATGTCCTGGTGTTGAAGACATGGAACCATCCTCAGGTGCCAAATCTGGCAGAAAAGAGCATTACAGGTCAGCCAGTCATGGGAGTTAAATAAGCTGGAAAATGTGATTCCACCTCTTCACCTTATTTTCAGATGGACAGTGAGCCAGGAACATTGAGACAGCTACAAGTTAGGATCCAGAAAGGATACTAGAAAACCTTGACATATTAAGTCAGTCCTATTGGGATCATCGAGAAAAGAAAGGTCTCGGCAATTTAAGGAAAATGGTATCTGAAGCTTGTCTGGCTCTTTGATTTCATGATCCATTTTAACCTCTGTGTATCTCTGTCAGTAATTTCTCTGGGGAGATGAAAGACCACAGTACAAAGGGCCGTAGCCCTTTCAACTGTGATTAGCAAGTCCTCTGTCATCACTGGGACTCACATTTCCAAAGACACTTTCCAGCCACAGGTTTTCATTCCTTACTGTGCCCAGCCTGAAGGGTCTCTACAAACCTGTCTCAGTCACACACGGCAAGGTGACACAGCAGAGAAAAGAAGAAATGTGACATGTCTCCGAAAGCCCGAGGCGCCTGCCCACGTCCATGCTCTGTGTCTCTCTGGATAATCCCTGATGTGTCACCAAACTTCTCCAGTCTGTGCAGGAAAAAAAGAGCTCCCTCGAGGAGAAAGAGTCACAGCCCCTCCACCCCGCTCTCCAGTGCTAATTTACTGTGAGTTAGTCCTCAGCTACAATCCCTGCTGAAGGAGGTTTACCACTCTGGTGCTGTAAAGCAAAGAGGTAGAAGGAGAAAGCCTAGCCAGCTGGTGCGAGTCCCTGAGATTGCAGGCTCCCTCTAAACTCTCTAATTTCTCTCTGCCCCTGCCTCCTGGTAGCTCATCATCACATTTCCCTTTCCATCGTGACTAATGGCACAGGCTTTGGTCAGAGCTGCATTTCAGAAAACATTGAGTGTTCCAGTCTGCACAGAGCAGGCTTTCCAGTAGATCTACACAGTTGTACCACGATGTCTCCTCTTTCTTGTGCTGTCCATTGTAAAACATATTTATAGGATGGTTCATGTCTGTCTGGTGTAACAGGTGGATCCCAACATGTTAGCTTGTTCTGCAGTAGGAACTATCAAGCAGGAGCGTCAGAGTAGGACTCAAGACCAATAGTTCACAAAAAGGCCATTGTAGGGTCCTGTCCAAAGAAGGATGAAGTTGGGCTATCAGAGGGCATCGGTAAAGGTGCACCAAGAAGGGTATATTCAGAGATGAGTGGGCCAGGCAAGCCTTCTCAAGGATGCCTACATCTCTGACATATCTCTGGGGTATTATCCTCATCACATTATGATTTTCTACTCATATGCCTGTTTTCTCCTCCTCCTCTAAAGCTACCAATCTTACTGTCTTTAAGTCAGAACCAACTCTTAGCTGACCTTCCAGGAATTTTTCAGAAACTGTAAATTGCATGGGAAGAGATGGCCCATCTTATTCCCATGGGGCAACTGGTAGATTTGAACCATCTGCCTTGGGTTGGCAGTGAAGTTCCTTAACCAGTAGGCCATCAGAGTTCCCACTCCTTGAAAGAGCTATGTGTTATTAGAAGACACTTTGCCATCTAGGTAAGTATATAGAACTCTGACGTCTAATTTCTTACATTCAGCTGTTAAACCTCAGGCAAATTCTGTAACTTCTTGAATGAAATGAGATAATGCATGTAAAACACTTAGAACCATGCCTCGCACAAAGTGCTTAATATATGCTAGTTATTATTTTGTGTATCCTCAGCCCTAGTTATACTAGGTGGTCAACAATTGTTTGTCAAATGAATGCATGTACATTGTTGTTGTTATGTGCCATCGAGTCACTTGCTACTCACAGTGACCCTAAGTACAACAGTCCTAAATCCTGCTCTATCCTGAGCCAGTCTTATTGTCTCTGACACACGTACCCTGATTACCCCAGTCACTGAATGAATCTATCTCATCGAGGGTCTTTCTCTCCTGTGCTGTCCCTCCACACTCCCAAGCATGATATCCCTCTCCAAGGACTGGTTCCTTCTTGCAACATATACAAATTATGTCAGATGAAGCTTCAAAATCCTTGCCTCCAAGGAGCAGCCTGGCTTCATTCTCTCCAGAATGAACCTGTTTGTTCTCTTAGCAGTTCATAGTATATTTAGTACTCTTCTCCAACACCACAGTTCAAAGGCATCAATTCTCCTTCTATCATCTATAGTCATTGTCCAGCTCTCTGATGCAAGCAAACGATTGCAAAGACCATGCTTTGTATCAGGTGCACCTTAGTCTCTAGACTGACATCATTGCTCTTTAATACTTTAGAGAGGCCTCTAACCACAGACTTTCCCATCACAATGTTGTTTTTATTGTTATATGCCATCGAGTTGCTTTCAATTCATAGCGACCTTATGTACAAGAGCCCTAATCTCTACTCTTTCTTGTGCCAACCACACTGTCTCTACCACACCCATTCCCATTACCCGAATCACTGAATCAATCCATCTCATTGAGGGTCTTCCTCTCCTGTGTGGTCCCTCCACTCTCCCAAACATGATGTCCAAGGACTGGTCCCTCCTTGCAACATGTCTGAAGTATGTCAGACAAAGCTTCAGAATCCTTGCCTCCAAGGAGCAGTCTGGTTTCACCCTCTCCAGGGCAAACCTGTTTGTTCTCCTAGCAGTCCATGGTATATTCAACACTATTCTCCAGCCCCACAGCTCAAAGGCATCAATTTTCTATCATCTTATTCCAATATGTCTTTTAATTTCCTGGCTGCTAGTGCCAAGAGTGTTGATTGTGGAGCCAAGCAAACTAAAGCTGTGAACAATCTCAATCTCTTCACCATCCATCATGATACTGCCAATTGGCCCAGTGATGAGAATCTTTGTTTTCTTGATATTGCGCCTTAATCTGTATTAAAGGCTGCAATCCCTGACCTTCTGCAGCAAGTGCTTTAGGTCCTCCTCAGTTTCAACAAGCAGGGTTGTGTCATCCACATAATGTAGATTGTTGATAAGTCTTCCTCCAATCCTGATGCCACCTTTCTCCTCAAAGAGCCCAGCCTCCTGGATAATCTGTTCTGAATATATGTTAAAAAGGTATGGAGATAGAACACATCCCTGGAATACACCCTTCCCAATTTTGAACCATGCAGTGTTTCCTTGCTCTGTTCTGACGACTGTCTCCTTGTCCGAGTGTAGGTTTTGCATTAGCATGATCAAGTGTTCTGGGATTCCCATTTTTCTTAAAATGCGTGTATACTCAGGAAAAAAGGGAGAAGATTGCATTTGTGGGAGCAAGTCCACTTGCAGCTCTTGAGCAGCCTGGAGGTGAGGTAGGGCAGGCGAGAGAAGTGGGGTTGCAGGGTTGAGTTTTGTAAGGTAAAGGGGTAAGTTAGCCATGGAATTTGCAATTGTGAGAGACAAAATCCTCCGAAAATTGGTGAGAGTTGAGCATTAAAGGTCTGGTTGCCTCCAGGACAGTGCCTCATCCTTCACTGAAGCTCATCAACACGTGTTTATCAGGAAGTCCTCTAGAGATGAAGATGCACTTGTGAACCCAATCTGAGAAAACAGTACCTTGTGGAGTGACTGTCATGTCCTAAAACTTGGGACCCTGTAAATGTGGGTTCAAATAGACTTTTGTAAATCAAGTTCTAGTTAAACATCTTGGATTAGCTTGTTAGGAAAAGTCACTTGACAAAGCCCTTGATTGATTTGTTTTTGTTCATCAGCAGTTTTATTGATTGACTTTCCTTAAGCACATCTCCATTTTTATGCACATCACTTCCTTTTCCCTTGACCTCTAAATGTTGATGGTCCCTGAAGAACCTCTGAGTCTCCTTGTCTACTTATACTCACTTAGCAGTGTCGGCTGTCTTCACATTCCATTTTTCTGAGTAAGCTTTCTATAAATTAACGTCTCATGCCTGGCCTCCCTGCCAAGCTGCAGCTTGAACGGCAGCTGTCTGAGCCACATCTCTCCAGCTCGGTCTGTCCCTGCCTCGACTCATCTTTTCCCTTGTTGGGCTGACTTCCTGGTTTCCATGGAAGTTTGTTCATTTTAATTCCCATGCCCCCATTTTTGCTCAGGTGTAAAACAAGGTATTTTTGAACATTCTTTCCCTCTCTTTTCCTTCCAGGTCTAATCAGGCGTCAGCCCTCACCCTCTGTAATCACACCTTATACAGGTACTCCTGTCTCTGAGTATACTGCCTGTGTCTGGGTCAGGCCTTCATTCCTTCTTTTTTATATTTTTATTTTGGTGAAATGTATATGACAAACAGCTCAATCAACTCAATGCCTTCAAGTCAGAGCTGACTCATAACTGGACCTCTCCCAATTATTGAGGAGCAATGATATCAGTTTGAGAACTAAGGTGCACCTGATTCATACCATGGTCTTTTCAGCCACTTGCTATGCATCTGAGAGCTGGACAATGAATAAGGATCACAGAAGAATTGATGCCTGTGAGTTGTAGTGTTGGAGAAAGGTCCCATGGATTGCCAAAAGAAGAAACAGATTTTTCTTTTTAAAAAAATAAAATATTTATTATATATTGGTTAAAACAGATATGTCTTGGAGAGTGTGCAGGCTGATGTTGCTTGGAGGCAAAGATAACAAAACTTCACTGCTAGGGGAGGTTGTTCCTTGGAAAAGGACGTTATGCTTAGAAAGGTGGAGGGATAACAAAAGAAAGGAAGACCTTCAACCAATTGAATTGACACAGTGAGTGGGGCTTGACTGTGTCAGAGTCTGAGGAAGACACAGGATGGGACAGGGTTCAGATCTATTGTTTACAGAGTTGCTGTGATTCATACTTGACTCAATGACATTTAACAACTGGCTGTGTAGTATTCCATTGTAAGCATGCCACATTTTGTTAATCCATTCATAGTGTGAATAGTTCTACAATGAACATTGATATACAAGTGCCTGTTTGAATCCCTGCTGTCAATTATTTGGAGAATATATCCAGGATCCTTGGTGGAATGTTGAGCTACTAACAGAGATCTTGGTGGTTGGAAAATGCACAGCCTCAGAAACTCATTGGAGGGCCATGAGTTAGAATTGATTTGTTGGCAGTAGGCTTGTTTTTTAGGGTTATGATTAGTTCTGTGCTTTATTTTAGGATCTGCAAGACCATTTTCCACAACAGATATGACCCTGGGCTCATGATAGGATTGCACTTCTAAACCCCTGATGTGTGGGGAGGACATACAAATATTTCTGGGCAATGCACTGAAGGAAAGTAACACATGTTAATTCCAGGCCAGCACATCTGTGGCAGCCAGCAGGAGACCCCTGTGAGTGCTCTTTCCCTCAGACACGGCAACATACCACTTAGAAATGTTGGCTTCTCTGTCATCCTAAGTGCCATGGCTGACCTGCAGTAGATACCTAGTGTGAATGAGAAAAAGGCTCTTGTTTCTCAGCTGCTGAAATATGCAGGCTGTTGTTGCAGCATGACCTCGCACATCCTGACACAAATGTACCCTATCTGCTCAGCACCTCCAGCGAGGACCAGCACATCCCTGTGTCCTGCTGGCTGATCGGTGCCCTGACGGAAGGCTCTCACATGGCGAAGCGGCATCTTTAGGCAGCAGAGTGCTTCTCTCAGCAGTTCTGTTCTCTCGCCTCACTCTGTGGAGTAATTTAGATGCAGATGTGTAGGAACAGCTAGTCCCTTCCACTCTTGTCTCTATGGGTTGCTTTCTAAATTAATTAAAAACTGGGAGTGAACAGAAGAATATTCTATTAAGTTATTGTTTCCCCCCCTTTTTATTTTTTTTTTTAAAAAATCAGTTTGTGATAAGGCTAACCTGTTCCATCCCGTCACCAAATTTTGTTTTGAGTTAGTAAGATTCAGCTCACGATGAGTGATGGGATTGTATTTTCTCACTACAAGTGAGTGTAACCCTTTCCCCAGAGAAGCTTCTGCATCTGGAGGGGCTGCTGCCCGAGTTAAACAGCCAAGGGAACAATTAAGTCCCCACATTCCAAATGCTCCACGAGCTGTGAGTCTAAAAAGATGCACGTGGATTCCTGCCATCTGGGGCATGCAGGTATTCCTCAGACAGAAGGGGGTGGGGGGGAATCAACAAGCCCTTCTGTGAACCTGATTGAAGGGAAATGAATATCTGTGTGGGAATCAAGGCTTAAAAAGAAATGCTTTGCAGTGCCTTGTGCTGGCCAGTGCTCACTGCTAAACCTCAGAACACAAAATGACACAAGAAATGGCAGCAGACAGAGATTTAATTGAATCAAAACTCCAGGCTCTGATAGAGATGGGACGACTTGAAGGAGTAATTAACAACGTAATTTTTTAAATGGCGATGCAATTAATTAACATCCCAGGCAAACAGGCTATGAAGAAAGCATCTTACAGCCCAGAAATCTAGCAGAGAAAAGGCAAATTTGCTTTTTTTTTTTTAAAAAAAAACAAATAAAACCAAAACACCAACAAAAACCTCTGTGCACAAATGACCTTGATTATCGTGACTCCAGAAAAGCTCACAACCATCACTCAGGAGGTTTCTCATGTCAGAGGAAGCCAACAAATGAATCAAGTTTGTGTTTCATTGGATTCTCATCTGTGAGGGAGGGATATTGGCGATATGATGAAGCTGGCAGACATTCAGGTTTCATTCATGCTTCAAGTTGAGAACGGTCTCCCCTGAGGATCTGGGGTTGGGGAGTGAGACTGCAGGAACTAAAAACTTCCCTGGGTTGGATTTCCAGGCCTGTCAGGATTTGCGGAGAGTGATGGAGCTGGACTGTTTGCAGATGGTGAGGTGTTCATTATCTGCTCAGAACATTTTCTGAAACCTCTTGTGCTGTTCACTCACCTGCGATCACAGCTTGGATGTAAGAGGGACACCTGAGAGCCATAACCACCCATGATCCACATTGAGGCACTCCTTTCTCTAGAATGTTAGAATGCCCACGGGTTTGAAGGTAATAGCTGGACGTGCCATTTTGAGCTCACTTCTAGAAGGATCTCCGCACATTAAATTCTGGGCTCCTTGTGACCATCACAGTTACAGAGCCCCATTGCACCCGTCCAGTGACTGAGTTGGCTTTCTGAATGGAGTCAGTCTAGAGTCAAGAAAAAGAATGAAGTTCTCATCTGCTGGGAATCTTGGCATGATTCCCCTCCCTTCTTCTTCCTTTCATTCTTAAGCAAGCCTACAGACTGAGGATTGCCTGACTAGGTGGCCTTCAGGAGAAAATTTATCTTCACATCGGTGACACATTAGCCCCTTAGCCTAAGGCTCAGTACAAAGTGAAGTTTGGGTTTATTTACACTTAATTTTCTAAGCTTAAAATGTCTTTCCCCACACTGCCCCTTATCTCATTTCCAATCTGGTCATTTGAGAACTGAAGACACTACCCAAAGTCGTATTAGCAGAGAAACTCAGTAATTTGGCTTAAAATGAGGGTTACTTTATTGAGTTGCTACTCCTATAACATGTGACATATATAAAGAATAAGACACAAGGTTGGTGAGTAGCTTCCAGGTCTCCTTGACCTTCCATTGTTGAAAGAATGTGTTCTTCAGTAGATCCATCTCTTATAAGTCACATACGCAGCTCTGGAACTGGCCTTGTTTAGTTAGTCACAAGTCGAAGTGGAAACTCATTTCCACATGTTTACCAGGGCTACACAGACTGGGATGAGCACATCAACCTAGTTGTCTAGCATAGAGGGGAAGGCCACTATTAACCCAACAAAATGTGCTATTACAATACAGAATACTTTAAACATAGTTGTGTTATTTTTTTCTAAACAGAATTTGACCTAAAGTAGAGATCTAAAGAAAAACAAAAAAACAATTCCCAATAACACTGAGAAATAAACCAACACTGAAGTATTCAATAATTTATAGAACTAAAGTTTAAGATTAATATTGTCCCAGAGTCAACAGGAAGAAAAAAAGGCCTAAACGGACTTGGTTTCAATCTGGAAGATACTCTTTAAAACAAGATGACCCCAGCCAGCTACTTGGATTTCAAAACTACCTATTCAGAAAAAGCACACTTCATCTTCTTTTTCTCTGATCTGTTTAGGCATTTTAAATAGCTGCTTGATACTTTATAGAATTATAAAGCTATGTATAATGCAGAAATCATTACAGAACATAATGTGCTTCTCTTTCTTCACAACAAAAGTAACTTTTAAGAACAAAGATCCTGTTTCCAAACAAATGTGATCATTAAGTGTGGAACATCGGAGAACATATGGCATGTTAAGTTTCTGCAGAATCATTCCTAAATAAAGTAACTAGGTTCCTGTTAAGAATCCAAGTTTCATTTCAAGAGGAAAGCAAAGAAGAAACGTGAGTGAGGAACCCTGCACAACCTGCTGAAGGTTCACAAACACCTCAGAGTCCTGACTTCAATATGGCACCAGGAGTCCACGTCTTGGTTTACGTCTCACCAGCGAAGAGCCTCTGAGAGTTCTAATTTGCCTCTTCAAGGAGCTTGGATCTGCATCATTTCCACAGGACACTGAAGATGCAGCCATGGCTCCATCCCACAGCCATTATTCTCCAGGGTTGGGGGATTTGTAGGAGACACAAAATTTCAGCAACTTCATCCACCTCCACAGAAACGACGACTATTTTACATTGTGTTTTCTAGAACCGACTATTGGGCTCTGTGCCCTTTATTTTCTCCTACTGATTTCTCTTCTTGACAGATGATCCAGACAAAGTGAAAACCACAAAGACATCACCTTGGGAGACGGGAAAGACTACGACAGACCTGACCACACGACAAGTGTCTCGGCTTTAACCTAGAGAGGCGCAGTTAAGACTCTGGAGTGAGAGGCTTGCGGTCACTGCTACTGCACAACACTGTGGTTAGACTGTTGAACAAGTGCAAAAAGAACGCTGCTGAGTCCCGTTTGTGTCGCTCGGCTGGGCCGCTCACGGTGTCGGAGGTGGTTTTGGAGATGGGCACGAGCTCTCACTGTCGAAGCTGGCAGCTCGGCCCTGCCACTGCAGCGAGAGGAAAAAAAGGTGGTCACTGATTGCCAAGAGAATTGCAACTTTCTAAACTTATCTGGCCCATGCACTGAATTCACCTCTCCCAGCTCCTCATAAGCTTTCTTGTGGTTTGCTGTCAGCCATGCAGAAATGTTAAGGAAAACAGCTTTAGAGCTTCTGGGATAGGATACCTGATTTTCAGAACAGACCCAGTGCAGAGATTACTCAAGCTTTTGTTTGTGCAGCACGCGGGCATGTGTGTGTTAATGAAATGCCATGACTAGACCATTTCTGAGTGTTTCGGCCATTTTTCATACTGAAAATCAGATTATATGAGCAGTGAAAGAGGCAGTCTGCAGAGTGTGCCCTTTCTGCCAAGAACCCATGATTGTAAATTATTAGCAATTTATCTGGGAACTGTTAGTGCAGCTAAAAACCTGGTTTTGCTCTAGCGCTGGACTCTGCTCTTTGGACTTGATGCCTCCTATGGGCCTTTGCACCCGACTCGTGCAGAGGTCAAAGATGCAAGGCAGCTCATTCTGCCCCGCCCAACACCCCCACCTCTGGCACCTTTAGATCCATTCCTTCCCCTCATTATCTTCTAGCTTGTCTCCTCTCACTCACCTCTAACCCCTCTGTGAAAGTGGGTGATGTAATGAGGTGTGATGGAGTGAAGGAGAGGGCTGAGGATGGATGGGTTTGGGCCTTCACTAAACTGAAAGCTAGTTGTGCCTACAGCAACGTCTTCTGCTCAACCATCTGACCCAGAGAATATTCTTGACCTGTCTGTGGTTATTTAACTTCAAAGTGAGTCAGTGTCCACTGCTCATCTGACCCTGCTAGTGGACTGAGACCAGGGGCCTGCAGGCCCAGGCACCAGAGAGTGTGAGCTGGGGTGGGTGGTCAAGATGTCTTCCTGAGTCTCAAGTATAGTCCTGTCTGCTTCTCCTGTGTGTAGGGTCTGCACTGTGGGATGATGGGACTGCGGAGAAGTTACAACAAACCATTTGAGCTTTGGAGTGGGGTGAGGTGTAGTCCTCCCCCAAACAGCACATGTAGCCAGTGCTGAGCCACCTAAGATAAAGACCATTTGCCACCCAGCACTACCTATGGAATAGATAAGACACCCACAGAGCTGAACCTGTGAACTAGCCTGATGCTCCCAGGTCTAAGGGAAGCTCCTGTTATCCTCCTCTGGGCTCTTTAGTACTCCGTGTAGATAACGTGAAAAGCTTTATGAACAACAAGGACCAGGCAATCAGGTCTTCTAACCCCATTATGTGACCTGACTGACTGGACATTAACCAATGGCTGTGGAGTCACCCAAGGGTGCCAGAGTGGAACTGTTCTCCACAGGGAATTAAAGGACTGAGGCTTTGGAAGCTAACCAGGCTTTTCTTCCAAGGCCCCTCTGGATGAACTCAAACCTTCTCCAGGCTTTCCGTTAACAGTGGATCCCATTAACCATCGGCACCACTCAGGGACTCCTTAAGGGACCAAGACCTGAACAATCTTGGCATGGCAGAACTGAGGGGGAGGTCTGGGAGCTCATCCAGCCGAAGTCTCTTGTTCTTTTTGGTAAGAAAAGAAAAATACCGAGAGAGCAAGACACAACTAGTGAGGTACAGAGCCAGGATCTAAGACGAAATCTAATTTTTCATTATTTTTCATTCTGTGCTCCTTTCACTCGGTTCTGCTGCTACCGGAGCACGTGACCACACTGGGGGAAGAGACGGACACGAAATGCAGTAGGAAACCTAACCTCTTGGGGTCTCCATCCCAGGTACTTACTCCTAACTCCGGGTGGCAGTCTCTCTGCTTGCAGCATCCACTTGAATGAAATCACAACCGAGGGGTTCCCTGGTGAAATATTTTAGATAAATAAATGCCTGCTTGCTGATCTCATTGTGACTTCTGACTCAAGTGTATCTTAACCAGAAGGTGACATAAGACGATTACTAACACTTTCAGTGAGCAGATAGTCATTTTAGCAGTGTTCTTTCTCTTTTTTATTTTTTATGTCACAATCTGTAATGTTGGCACATGGTACATTGTAATTACTGGTCTGCCCCTTGGAAAGTATGCCCCTTAAACAGCATGACTGATCGGCCAGGTCAGAGATGAGAAAAGAAGGAAATAGCTATACAGGGTCTATTTTTCTCCTCTATATAACAGCCCAAAGAGTCATCACACAGAGCTTAATTGTCTATTCAGGACAAACGAGTAAGGAACAACTGGCTTCCCTGCTAGTCCCTGCTTTTTCCTATGAAGACAAACAAAAGGAGGAGATGGCTTCATGGACAATGGGGGGTGAATGAGTCCAGGCGGGTGGCGAGCAGAGAACTGGTCCCTGGCACGCAGGCCAACGATTGTTCAGGTTCCCACCAGGTTTTTGTTGTTCAGAACTGGGTCACATTCTAATAGAGACCTCAAACCTCAGGCAGATGATCTGAACTTGGCCTCCCTTAATAAAACACCTTCAAGAAGGTCACTGGAAAATCAGGGCTCTGTGTGTGTGTCATGCCAGTGACATGGAACATTGGACAGGGGTGTGATGCATTTTCATTCATGAAAACAATTTCAGCAGGGAAAATGTGTTTTCAGTTCATCTGTGTTCCCTTTTAAATTCCAAACAAACAAGCAAGTAGGGGCCCTCTGTCCTCATTAATAACAAAGGAATCACTACAGCAGTTGAAACTCATCTAAGAAATGTTCAAAATCCACTATTACCCAGTTGCCATTCTGACTCATGGCAACCGTACAGGACAGAGCAGAGCTGCCTCATAACCTTTCTGAGGCTGTAATCCTCATGGAAGGGACTGTCCCATCTTTCTCCCATCAAGCTGCTCTGGGGTTCGAACTGTCCAGCTTTTAGTTAGCAATCCGATGCTTTAACCACAAAACCACCTGGGCTCCTCTTCTAAGAAAGATGCAACAGAAACAGAAGAGAGCCTCACAGATATGATGCCATTTCTCCTCCTAGGAGATGGAACATAAGATTTCTTTCTGTATTATACATGTGGGAGAAACAGATGCCAGGAGCAAGGCTCTTGCTCAGTGTCCTGAACAGAACTGCAAAGAAGGCAGACAAGGGCTCTAAGAAAGATAGATGTCCGTGGAAACACCACAGATCCTATAAACACAATGAGTGCCGATGTAATGCTAGCCTGGCGGGGTTTAAATATGTTTTTATAAAGATACTTGAACTGTGGGTGCTATAAAGGTATAGGCAAATAAATGTGAGCTGGTGAAACTTTCTGTTTCCAAGGCAAAGGTTGTAAAAAGAACGGTAAAGAGAACTGATTAGCAAAAAAAAATGGGGAAGCAGTGAGTGGGGGAGAGATGGATGTAGGAGTTTAGTGTAAGATGGTCAAGAAAAAAGTAAGCCCAGAGGATATCAATCAATTTATTCTCTTTTCGTTTTCCATATACTGTTATTTTCTCTTTACTGTCTCATCAAAAATTTATTTCCAAAGGCTTGATTCTACTTTATCTTTCTTTTCTTCGTAGTCTAGACAAGTGAATTAGAGTTCTCAAACACTCAGGACTTGAAGTTAATAATTTAGTTTAATTAGGTTGTATTCATTATAAGGGAAAGTGATTCTGGGGTCATGTTTCCATCTATCTGTGCTACCCAGCACCCCCACCCTGGTGGATATTGTCAGTTTGCTGGGACAGGCTCAGCCAGGTAACAGAGAAGGTCACAGCACTTGGAAAGTGAGAAAGGTAGCTACATATAAGATGCTGGCTTATGGGCCCAGGTGACATTTTGGTCACAGAGTCACAGAAAAGCAGAGATGGGAGATCATCTCACTCAATCTTTCACTTTGCCAATGAAGAAACTGAGGCCCCGAGTGGACCAGTGTGCGCCACGGTCTCTGAGCTTCCATCCCATGTGTGTGCCCCTGAACTGTATCCTAAACGGTATTTATCTACTCTCAAATGTCTCCTGTGAAGACAGAGGCTCAGGGGGAAGGGCTCACACAGGACCCATGCTAGGCTGACTCAACCCTGAGGTTAATGAGGGGTCAGATGTTGGCTGTAGGTCATCAGAGTCCTGCCCTGCTGCTCCCTACGGTGGAGGTGGAATGTGACCACAGGGGCCTTAGTCATACTCTGCAGAAAGAGCCTTTTGGAAAAGAGGCTACTACATGTGGACAGAGGCTCTATTAGGGGAATGAGCCAGAGATCTGAAATTGGTCTTATTCCATACAGCTCGATGGCTGTGGTAAAACCAAGGTAACCATGGGCAGATATGTTGAGGTTCAGACAGAGAGAGTGGGGAGCTTTGCATTTCTGGCTTACTCCTCAATGCTGAGTGCAAACGTTGCAGTATAGGAAGGCATTGCACAGTGCATGTGTACCTGGGAGGGAACCGGAGCACCGTGGCTCTCCCTGGCCCTCTCTCCCGCCACAGGATTCCATGTGTCAAGTCCTTTCAGCTCTCAAGCTCTCCTGAGACACTTCACTGCTGGACACAGGTGAAAATGGACTTGTCCCCCTGGAGAGGAAGGAGCTGCAGGTCCTCTGGGTCTACCAGCCACACCTTTTCCTGCATCACAGCGTGTGGGGAGGGGATGGTTTTGCTTTGAAACTGAGTGACCATGTGTGGAAGGGATGATGCTGTATTTTTATTCATACATTTTCTAATTTTACATAGTTCTCTATAATTCTACCATTGGGACGACTGGCGCATCATGATAGATGATGAAGAGACTGAGATTGTTAACAGCTTTGGTTTGCTTGGCTCCACAACCAACACTCTTGGTACCAGCAGCAGGAAATTAAAAGAGGAATTTCATTGGGAAAGTCTGCTGTCAGAGACCTCTCCAAAGCACTGAAGAGCAATGATGTCAATCTGAAGACTAAGGTGTGCCTGATTAAGGCCACAGTCTTTGCAATTACTTGCTATGCATCAGAAAACTGGACAATGACTAGGGATGATGGAGAAATGATGTCTTTGAGCTGTGGTGCTGGAAAAGAGTTTTGAATATACCATGGACTGCTAGGAGAACAAAAAGATTCATCCTAGAGAAGGTGAGACCAGGCTGCTCCTTAGAGGCAAGGATTCTGAAGCTTCATCTGATATACTTTGGACATGTTGCAAGGAAGGTCCAGTCCTTGGAGAGGGACATTATGCTTGGGAGGGTGGAGGAACAGCACAGGAGAGGAAGACCCTCGATGAGATGGATTGATTCAGTTACTAGGGTAATAGGGGTAGGTGTGCCAGAAACAATGAGGTTGGCCCAAGATAGAGCAGGGTTTAGGGCTACTGTACATAGGGGTCGCTATGAGTCACGGGCAATTTAATGTCACATAACAACAACAACAATCTATAATTCCTAGGCTTGAAGGTTATTACAAAAACTCATTGCTATCAGATCAGCACAGATGCACAGCTGAATGTCTAGCAGGTGTTTGGAGGCTGTAACTCACACAGGAGGAGACTGCCCTTTTCCTCAAGGAGCTGCTGGTGGATTGGAAGCACCAGAGAAGCGCTGCCTTTGGGTTCCTAATTCAAGTACATCACCAGAGCTCCCTGAAGGCGGCGGCTGTTGTGTGCCGTGGAGTCAGAGCCAACTATTAGCTGACCCTCCAGTGGGTTTTCAGAGGCAGTAAACTGCATGGGAAGAGAATGCCCATCTTTCTCCCATGGAGCAGCCGGTGGTTATGAGCCTTTGGGATAGTAGTGCAGGTTCTTATTATGAGGTCACCAGAGCTCCCTGATCAGTAAAATAATATTAAAGGCTATTAAAATGAGTAAATAATGACCGAGAGTTCTAGAATGTAGACTGGGAAGGATGAAATGAGTGATAATGGGTTTTCAGGCTTGCCTGGTCACTTCCACTCTGACCAGTTGAGAAAGAGCAGGCATAGGGACCACCAGTGTGCACCATCACATGATCTAGACACAGGGAGGGCTTGATGGAACAACATCCTGTGAATACTGTTTGGGGGTCATTTTTCAAATTTTTCAGTTGAGAGGGAAGTGACTGACTCAGGGTTATTATACAGGGCCAGGTTTAGAAGGCAATTCTCAGGACTCCCAAGTCAGTGCTCTCTCCATTCTGTCTCTGGGGCCTTCACCACAGAGTGTGGCCTCGAGAGACCGGCCTTCTCCCTCCCCTCAGCAGTGATCCACATCCAAGATGGCTGACTGGTCTGAGTCTCAGGGAATTTACCGCTTGACAAGGATAGAACATCTTGCCAAATTCTGATCTCATCCCCTAGGGGCTCTCTCTTCCTGGAGGAACTTAGCCCAGGGGCTTTGTAAAAGCCTTCCAGGTCTGCCATAGTGGAGTTGTTGGGAAGGCTTCCTCCAAACTCTTATTTTCCATTAAGAACTCAGTTTGCGTTCAAGAAATGTCCAACACCAAGGGCTCAGTGCCTGGCAGCTGGCCCCCCTCTTTCCTCCATTTCCTTTCTGTGGGTCACACACTGAGTGAGGAGCATGTGGTCATCACATCCCCTTCCTGTGAAAGGCCAAGGTTCTCACAGAAGCCGACTGCCATTCTCCAGCCAGCGTGGCCATGCAGCAAACATGCTAAGGGCTGAGCACAACCTTACCCACCTCTTTAAAGGATTTCTTTACCTCCACCAAGGAGTGCCAGTGCGCGATGGGCTTCCGCGGGTACGCCAGCATCTCATTCCAGTGGTCTCTGCCCAGGCCTTCGGCGCTGATCCCCACACGACAGACTCCTATGATCTCATTGTGGCCCACACTGAGGAAGAAACACAGGACCCAGTGTTGGTGACCAGACATGCTCTCAGCAAGAGGGGGTCCTAGGCCCTGGAACTCTGATCAGCTGGTCTAACTCAGAACTCTGAAGTCTGGAAAACATTCAATGGGGCCTCAGGTGCCCATGGCAGTAAAGCATTTTGCTCAGCCCCCATGGGTGGACACTGGACACAGACATAGAAGCAGGGGGTTATCCACTCACTTGGAATTTCTGAAAATGGAATTTCTGAAGATGGTCTGCCTTTAGGGAAGAGGAGAGTTTAAGTCTCTTTCCCTATTTGTCTCAGCTAGCACAGCACAGCCTTGTTAAAAACATCAGCATTTGGAAAGAAATCAACCTGGTTTCAAACCCCATTGCTCCATACCCCCAAGTGGCTAGGATGTGATTTATTCACTTAGTCAGAACATTAATCATCTATCAAACATGTTCACCCAGCTCCTACTCTGCCTGCCCAAGACCCTGTGCTAAATATCTTGGATTGAGGCTTTCTTGTATGGGTCCCTTCTCTTAGACCTAAAGGAAGAAATGGAGAGAAGCATCTGTGGGGACTGGAGGAATTGGAAATGTCCTTCAGCTGGCTTTGATGAAGAGCAGCATGTGAAAAGTGTAAGAGAGGAGGCAAACCGAGGAAGGGAATTTGGGTGACATGCTGGTCCAGATGATTGGAGAAGGGTTTGTTGTTGTTATGCGCCATTGAGTCGTCTAGGACTCATAGCGGCCCTCTGTACATAGCTCTGAACACCGCCCTGTTCTGAGCCAGTCTTCAACACACCTTCTCCCATTACCCCAGTTACTGTGTCAATCCATCTCATCCTGAGTCTTCCTCTCTTGTGCTGTCCCTCCAACCTTCCAAGTATGATATCCTTTCCCAAGGACTAGTCCCTCCTAGCCACATGCCCAAGCGTCCCTGTGTATGTGGCTGCACGGAGGCATGAGTTATTCGAGGCATACATCAGCTGGGAAGCTGACAGAACGTCCCATAGTGGAGCAGGACTGGAGAAGATACGGGGTCATTTTCAAGGACAGAGGATAAAATTCAATGTCAAAAGGAAGATGTAGAATGTTGTTGTTAGGTGACATTGAGTAGGACCCATAGCAACCCTATGAGCAACAGATCTGACCCCTGTCCTAGAAGAACGTCTATGGAGAAGTAAAATAGCTAAGATAAATCCATGGAGAGCAGGGGGTGGGGCTGCCCCGATGGAAATGGCTCAGCTTGGTGGAAATGGAAGAGAAGCTTGAGCGCCTGCTTAGGGGGCAAGCATGCTTTTCCTTAGACTGCTGTGACCTTCTTGGATGGGCCCTTACTTGCCAATGTGCACCCGAACCACAAGATGCAAGGTCAAGGAGGCCTCTACTGGAAGGGGAACAAGGGGACCCTGAACTGGACTTACCGATCATAATCCATAACCGAGATGAGTAGGCTGACTTGATCCATGTTCTCCGGGGGGATGTCAAAGATGATGGCCTCATTGTAGACAGGATTGAGAGTGTTCTTCTTTATGGTCGTTTTCTTTTTCTTCAGCCTCCGCCCATCACAAAGCAGGGACACTTTGACGTACGGATCTGTGCCAACGGTGGTGGTGGAAAGGGAAGGGAGTGTGTGTTAAACAGATGCTCTCAAACATCATTTGCAACAGAGGGACTGAAGTCCTAGACCTACTGTTGCTTGTCAGATGGCTGTTAAAGATGGCTTGTCAGGTGGATTGTTAAAGTAATTAAACCACCTTGTATTTATGTAGCGCACCTATCTCTGAGGACACTCAGTGTTTAATAAACAGTCTTTAGCTACCCTCCTATTCTTGGGAGAGTGGTTAATGGGCTTTCACTGATGGGGAAGCTGGTCCCAAATCACATATGCCCGTGGGCATACAACTCACAGCCCTGAATCTCATCCCCACCTTGGCCAACTGCCTCCAGAGGGTGGCGAAGCTGAACAAAGGCACTCTGTTTCTTTCACCTGCTTGGAGTCCTTTTCTCTCAGGGTTTTGTCGGCTTTGTTAACCCAAGGGTAAGAAGGGGTGATAAAAATAGAACTCAGCGATGCCCAAGGAGTAGCAACGTGTCAGAGTAAAATGAGCAGCGACATCATGATGCGGTTCTTGTCCTCCCCACCTGACAACGTGATTATGCATTCCATTGTCGCAGAAGGTTCATTTCATTTGGCATGGAGGAGGGGAGTGGTGGCCTGGCTCCCAGCTCCCCTGGAAGCCGCTTCCTGCTTCCTTCTGGGCAGCTTAGGAGGCAGGCGCTGTGGCCGGGGGAGTGAGGCGGATCTCCTGAGATTCTGGACAGCTGGTTGACATTTCAGTTCTCAGTGGGATCTTGGCTGCTCTCCATCCAGAGAGACACCCTAAGTGGGAGATGTCTCTCCTCCGCACTCCCCTGTGCCGCCCAGGCTCAACTCTCCTTTAGATTTCGGAATGGCTGGTTTTGTGGTCATCTTTCCAACCCTGAAATTTTCTACTCATCCAGGTCAAGTGACATCTATTGTACCTCACAGCGCAGGTGTCTGGGTCACCATTATAATTGCTATTTATGCTGTGCAGCTGAACGCATAGGAGGGCACCTCACAGGTAATAATAGCTTCTGAGACACTGATGTCCCGAGACAACTTCTCGCCCAGAAGCCAGAGCTCCGTGGCTCTGTGGAGAGGTGTGCATCAGAGCGGCCGCTCTCCCAGCTCTGCGGCTAGTGGACCCTCCTGATCTGGCTGTTCCCTGTGCATCTGAGCACCCAGCAGCCCCTCACATTCACTGAGCATCATTCCGCTGGGAGAGGAGCAACAAACACATGGTAGAAACTAAAGAGAACCTCAACACCTTCTCAGAAAGCTCTAACTTAAAGGCGTTTCTGCAGACATCTAAATGAGCTGGTGACTGGGCCAATGTGACAGTGGCAGCTGTGCCTTGACCATGGGGACACCTGGGATTGTGGGGGACCGGGGGAGACCATGAGGTGTTTAATCAACCTGCTGTCTCTGACAAGACATTTGAAAACACTCTTTCTGGGGGAGATTTGTCAATAAAAGAATGCTTTATTCAATAGAAAGAAAGATTTGTAAGAGCTGGGAAAGGTTAGTTTGCACAGCCTGTGTTCCCAGGCCACTGTTTAGGTAGAAGGTGAGAGAGTGTGTCCCCAAACTGGTCTTTGATGTGGAGATATCTAAACTCTTCAAGGGTTAACATTATCTTGGAAAATTACTTCAGGTCAAGTGATGTCCTGCTCCCTCCGGTGCCTTTTTCCAGGCCCTCTCGGGTCAGAATAAATTTCCACATCACCAGGCTTGGTAAAACAGAGGCATTAGCCACTGATACCCTACCTTCTCAGGCTCTGTAACCGCTCAAAGGCAGATCCAATTTGTACAATTCAGTGAGTATATTTCCCTTGCAGGAATCAAAGATCTCACCATCATAAGCAGACAGGTGACTCTCCCCTAGTGGGTGGTTTGTTTTTTTTTTTTTTTTTTTTTTTTTTTTGGGGGGGGAGGTCACAGTTTGTGGCAGCTGGTGGAATAATAGCCTCAGGTGACCTCTCAGGTCATTCCTTCCCCATCCTAACAGCCTAGGATGCTGCTGGTGCCTGAGGAAGGAGATGCAAAGACCAGACTCATTGTTTCCGAAAGCCATTAAGTCTCAGACACTGTGCTGAGATAGACATCCACCATGCCAGAAGGCGAGAATGATCGTCCTCAGTTTGTAGATGGGGAAAATGGGACATAGAGAAATCAAGAAACTTGGCTATGATGTGATGTCTGACTCCAAAGCTTACATTTTCCCAACCACTAGACTCAAGGCAGTACACACCAGATGCACCAGCCCTTACAGCATCCTGGTCCTTACTATTATTTTATTGTTGTTTTATGTATTGCTCTGCTGCTCCCAAAGATACTCTTAGTAAATTGAGTCAGGGCTATGGTGGGTCAAGGGTGTATAAAGTGCCAATTTTTAGAGGTCAAAAGCTCATATAACGAGAGCAGACATTTAATAAGCTCCATTTACTCCCTGAGTCCTCGTGTGGCAAAAACAGTGAGAATCTAAAGGCTGGTGGCTCCAAAATCACCCTCTACACCCTGAGATGTCACAGAAGAAAGTCCTGGTCATTTGCTTCTGTGAAGATTACAGCCCAGAAACGTCTAGGGACACTTCTACCCTGTAACACACAGACTTAAAAAAAAAAAAAAAGAAAAATCCCAAACCCCCGAACAACCTCTCACTGTCATCGATTTGGAACCTACTTCCAGTTGACCCTCATCTGAGTTTGTAAATGCTCACAGGCGATCTGCTCATCTTTCTTGCATGGAGCCATTGGTGGATCTAAACCACCAGAGGCTGGATTTTGAGTTAGCAGTGCAATTTTCTACGGACAACGTTACCAGAGCTCCCCCGGGACACAAAGGACCACCATAAATCAGAATCAACGGGCGGCAACAGGTTGAGTTTCGTTTATTTACTCTCTCGTCCAACACCAAACCAGGGTGAGCTGAAGGTAGTCCCCCCACTGCAGCTCTCCCACCGGGTTCCTGATGCTACAAATGCATCACGCATACATCCTTCGCTCAATACTCATTCATATTCTATTAATTGTCGTACACTGTTCCAGGAACTTGCTTCGTGAGCAAAGCAGACAGAAATGCATAATGAAAAGAGGCTGAGCAAAAGAGCTGAGATGTAGCATCAGATTCCAAACTCAGGTAGGGGAAGGGGCCACCGAGAGAGGGAGGTTAAACTCATCGTGGGAAATGACTCCCCTCCCAGGACCCTGCTTTGCAGCAACCTTGTCAATTACCTCAGCGACTGCCCCCTAAGCTCACTCTCTAGCACAGCAATTTAATTACATCAGAGAAGATAGTGTGGAGACTTAGGCAGCAAAAACCTATTTCCCTCGGCAGCCTCAAGAGTCCTCAGTGAATTTCCGTCCCTGGTACACACTTATTTTGATATTAAAATGCAATCTACATTGGCTATATTTTTGAAAGCAGCACACTCGCTGCTGCCTAAGAGCTTTTCGCACATCAGAAGAGGTTCTTTAAGCTCCTCACTGCGGCCCAGGTGTGTCAGGTGGCCCCCAGGAGAGGAGGGGCACAGGCTGGCCTCTCTCTGGGGCCTTCTGGACTTGGGGGTGGTGAGGCTGCAGGGACAATGGATTCCTCAGCATCTCCAGCCACTTCCCCTGGAACCTCAATTCCCATGGCCCATTATGCTATCTTTTTTCAGCTGCACCAGGTGATGCCTGTACCCAGATGTTTTCAGCTAGAGCAACACCTCTTAGGACAACAAGACTATATATATTAAGGGATTCCTACCCCTACACCCCTGGAAATAAGACAGAAAATGAAAATCTTCCATAGGTTCCCACTGAAGCTTGGAGGCCTCTCCTAGGCAGCTTTATATTGGAGATCTGAATCATCCAAAGGGGGCTCTTGGGGAGAGGGGAGTCTAGGGGAATGAAAACAATAGCATTTGCTATTCTGAGTGCGGTTTAGACTGTTCTGTATGCTGTTCTTTGGGAGGCCTCACCCCATTTCACCTCAGCAGGGCTGTTTGAGTCAACAGGAGGAGGAGGCTCCAGGCTCTCAGGACTCAAGACACCCCTGGCTTATTTCTAAAAGCAGATATCTTGAGTTTGGAATCTCTGACACCAGCTCCAGCCTGCAGGCCCCTCAGCTGCCCCCTAACCAGCATCTGCTTGTCACTAGCATAGAAGGCAACTCTCCTTCACCCTCTCTACCCAGCGCCTCTCCTGGGGCTGAGGCCAAGGCCGGGGTGCCTTGCAGGAAAAACTCAAATCCAAATGCCTTTTGCTTTTCACTGGACTTGCTCCTGTGACTCGGGTGGCAGGCCTGCAGTGGTTCTGCGTGGACACACAAACATTTGCACATTCAAGCCTTGCCTAACCCTCTGGTAGTCCTGGGGCCCCACAGAGACTAGGAAGATTTCCCTTAACCCTATGCCGACTATCCCTGAGCTCCGATTTTTACTGACGACTCCTACTTGCTGCATAATGTTATATAAATAGGTCCTCACTTTGAAATGATAGAACCATTCCATACTTCATCACAATCACCTTCACTTGCTGCATGTGCAGCTTTTAAATCACTGGAAAGGGCTTCAAGCCTTTTCTTGCAATAAAACCCACTACCATCAAGTTGACTCTGATTCATAGCAACCCAGTAGGACAGAATAGAGCTACCCGGGTTGTAAATCTTTACAAAGCAGACTGCCTTATCTTTCTTGAGAACCAACAACCTTTTAGTTAGCCAAAATGCACCGACCCTTGACCACACTGGGACGCCTTTCTCTTGTACTATGGTCAGGCTAAATAAAAACCATATGTAGCAGTCCTGACTTACCTGCAAAATCAAGTTAAAGACTCACTTCAGAATGAATCTTGTTCATAATTTCGGAGGCGGCTGAATTTACTTTTCAGTCTCTCCCTCCTCGAAGAGAACAAATGCTAATAATAGCTAATATCTACCGAGTACTTACTACTTAGAACTATGTAAGCCCAGTTCCAAGCACTTTAGTTGAATTAACTTGTTTATCCTTAAAGCAGCCCCGTAAGTAAGGTATTATCATTCCCACTTTTCAGCTTAGAACATCACAGCATTTAGACAAGGAAGGGGCAGAGCTAGAAGCCAGGCAAATCCAGGCAGTGTGCTGGCACTTCTATCCTAAAAATCGTGACAACCCATTTCCCTTCTCTCCGAATACCCTTCTAAATGCAGTGCCTCAGCGCCTGGTGGGAGCAGGTAGGTGGAAGGGGGGTGGGGAAGTACCTGAATAGCCTGTGATGTCCATGGCCTTTAGGTTCCGGCATTTGATCACCGTGAGGGTGAGCCTGCCTGCTGTAGGCAGGTAGCAGAGGGAGAACATGATCTCCCCCAGATCCACACTCTCCTGTAAAGAAGCAGACAAAAGGGCAGATGAGGAACAAGCAGGTCACTCCCTGAGAGCTGCCCACTGGACACTCTGGGGCCCAGGACAACACTCTTTGAAGCACAGTGCCATGTCTTCAAGATCCAAGGGGTTGACATTCATGTGGGGAGTGACTAGATATAAAAGACAACAATAGCAATGTTATGAATCGAATGCAATTGTGTACCTAAAAATACCTGCTACAAATCCGAACATCTGTGCCTATGGAATGCTGCTCTGTTTGACCCTGCAACACCTCCACCATCAAGTGCTTTTTTAGACGTCAATGACCAGGTCTTTCTCCCTAGTCCATCTCAGTCTCAAAGCTCTACTGAAACCTGTCCAGCATCACGGCAACACACACGCCTCCCCTGGTCCACAGGTCGTAGCTACACTTGAGATGCATTTGCTGGAAATTGAGCCTGGGTCTCCTATGTGGTAGATGAAGGTTCTGTCACGGAGCCACCACAAGCCCTGTCTCCAACAATGTTCCCTCTCAATTCCCTCCTGGGATCTTCTGCACCTAGTCCTCACAATTCAGCTTTGACCTAGTTTGTCCTACGTGAAACCTTAGCTGCAGCCTCCAGACCACCAGCTGGTTTGTGATCCTTTTTCTCTTCCTTGTCATTCCCATTGACCTGCCTGCCCAGTTCTGCCTAAGACACTTGCTCTGGCCACAGGTAATTCTCTCCCCCAGAACATCTATGATCCTTTTCTGTTTCTGCCCTTCAACATGTTCATTTTCCCCCTCTGTTAATCCCTCAGCCTAAACAATTTTCTCACCTCTACAGACTACACATTTCACCCTCCAAGTGCCTATCCTCAGGATGGAAGCACAAGAATCTGTGACCCTGATCAGAATGTACTGCCACCAAGGAGACACACAGCCCCACCCACACATGAAGCCCGGCTTTGGGTCCATGTTGTCCTTGTATTTTATTTTTTTAAAATTAATTTTAATGAATGTTTACAGAGACTTAGGGTTTCCAGTCATTCATTGTTGCACTTTTCTCCCTGCCCATCCACTCCCCTCCAATTCACACTTCCCCTTGAAAAGTAAAAGAAAAACTTTTTAACATTTCTTTTTGTTGTTATTATTATTATTATTGCTATTTTAACAAAAGTTTACAGAAAATTTAGATTTCCATTCATTCCTTGTTGCACATTTTCCTCCCTACCCCCCTCCAGCCCCAGTTTGCTTTTCTCTTTAAAAAGATTCTGTCTGAGTGAGGTATCTCAGTCACAAAGGGACAAATGCTATATGGTGCCACTGTTGTAGAATGAGGCTGGCATTGGGGTGGGGGTAAGACTGAGAAAAA
>NW_006399924.1:2905797-2927498 GCF_000299155.1 Elephantulus edwardii | reverse complement strand
GGAGAAGGGTGCAACAATGAATGAATGGAATCCCAAAATCTCTGTAGATGCTCATTGAAATGAAAAATAAACCAGCTAAATTAATAAAAAAAATTTTAAAAAAAGATTCTGTCATTGTTGCACAATTTTCTTTGTCCTTGTATTTAAGGGTGATAATGTTTCAAAAAAAAAACCACCCCCAAAACCTGTTCTCTTTGAAACAAAACATATCCCACAAGCTTTAAAACCAAACAGTGTTTAGGATTAACTTGTAAGGAATGTCTCCCCTGAGCACTGAATTCTTCTAAGAACTATCTATGTAGGATCAAATTGACAACAACAACAACATCCAGTTTCACTGTGGAGACTTAGTGGGCGGAGCACTGATGTTAATACGGGAGGAACAACTCAGAAAAGGAGACTGAGAATGGGTGCACCACTGAATGTCCATCACTACCACTCAATTGCTTTTGTAGAAACTGTTGGATTGTTGTTTGTTCTGCGGTCAACAACAAAACCAAAATAAACTCAACACAGAGCATACCCTCTATTGCCTCTCTTGCCCCACAATTGCCGTGGCATTCCAAATCTCTGGATGAACAACAGAGGGAAAAGTCAAAGACAATAAGGATACTGGTCTATTGGATTAAAACGCACCTTGCCAGATCGCTTCCTCTTCCTGTTTCCTACTCACCACTTGAAGAAGGAGGGTGTTGTCCCCCATTTCCACCACAGAGGCTTTGAGGCTGGCCTAGAGCACTAAGTCATGGAGATATTTTCCCTCTTAGGGGTCCCAGACACAGGCTTGAGGAGAAAGAAGTCCAGCTTTGAGGAGATAGATTTCAGATTAGGCTTTCCTTCATTTATCCACACAGTCAGCCAACAAATTGAGTATCTGTTATGTGCTAGGTATTGGGAATAGGTTTTTGTTGTGTTTTATCACGGAGCTGGAACCAAACCATAGCTGACCCTCCTGCAGGCTTTCAGAGGCAGTAAACTGCATGGGAGGAGATCACCCATCTTTCTTCCATGGAGCAGCTGGTGGATTCAAACCATGTGCTTTGGGGTTGGCAGAACAACTCCTTAATACTAAACCACCAGAACTACCTGTTGGGGGAATATGTTGTTGTTGTTGATTGCTGTTGAATCGAGCATGACTCATTGCGACGCTAGGAACAAAAGACCTGAAGCCTTTCTACAACTATCGCTGTTTCTCAAAGTTCATAGAGTTTCCAGAGGCATGTGGTTTAGGAACTGGATGCCACTCCTTCTTCCAAACTTGTCTTAAACTGTCCACCAAACTCTGTCCATCAGAGGTAAACATTATGGCCTTTGACACCCCAATGGCACAAGCTTCAGCATCACAGCAACCCCAGGCTACCTCATTACAACAAATTGACAGAAGAGTGTTGTATCACTTAGAAGAATGTTCCTCCAAAATATAATAACAACTGACTTCAAAATACAAAGGCCCTCCCAAGAGAATTAAATTAAAACAACCAGTATAATATGTTATGTGCCATTGAGTCACCTGTGACTCATAGTGACCCTATGTTCAGCAGCTCTGAACCCTGCCCTGTCCTGAGTCAGTCTCACTAATTCTGACACATCAACCCCCATTGCCCTGTTACTGTATTGATTCATCTCATCCGGGGTCTTCCTCTCCTGCATTTTCCCTCCACCCTTCTGAGTATGATGTCCTCCTTCAAGGACCGGTCCTTCTGGGCCACATGCCCAAAGTATGTGCAACAGATCTTCAAAATCCTAGCTTCCAAGGAGAGACTTGGTTTCTCCCTCTCCAAGACAGACCTATTTGTTTTCTTGGCAGTCCATGGTTGGATATATAGGAGTGTACAAAACAGACAAAAAGCTCAGCCCTCTTGGAGCTTACATTTTAAGGGCACTGAAGTATAGAAAGATAAAGAAATAAAATGTTAGATGGAACAAAGTTGTTGTTATGTGCCATCGAGTCGCTTGCATCTCATAGCGACCCTATGTACAATAGCTCTAAACTCTGCTCTGTCCTGTGCCAATCTCATTGTCTCCAACACACTCATCCCGATTGCCCCAATCACTGAATCAATCCACCTCCCGCCCTCCACCCTACCAAGCATGATGTCCCTTTCCAAGGACTGGTCTCTCCTTACAACATGACCAAAGTATATCAGATGAAGTCTCAGAATCCTTGCCTCCAAGGAGCAGCCCGGTTTAACCCTCTCCTGGATGAATCTGTTTGTTTTCTTAGCAGTCCACGGTACCCTCAACACTCTTCTCCAACACCAAAGCATCAGTTCTCCTATGAGATGACCATGAAGGAGGTCACAGACATTTTAAGACAGGGTGGTCATGCAAACCTTCGCTGAGATTATTTCTAAGAAAGAGGAGTCAAGAATGTCATCAGTCCCTGAAGGAACCATTCACTACTGGGGTCTCCTCGAGACAAAGGATGCTTGGCCCCAGTAATCCAACTCCCTGTCCTTCATTCTTCATGATCCACCCACCCACCCTCTCCTCGCCATTACAGAACATGTGGTCCCTATGATCTCCTCTAGGTGGCGCTAATACCCACTCTTTCTCTAGTTCTAGGTAAACTTTAATTTTTTTTTCTTTTTTGTCCCCTAGCCCTCATCAAATACTAAGGGCAACAAAACGTAGAACATTCTAGCTCTCTATGAGGTCTGGTCTGACGGGATCTGGCTGGGGCCAGAGTTTGACACTCTGTGGAGACAATTACCCATTCCAGAACGTACAACTGTATGACCACCACAGAGCCAGTGAGCCAATACCAGTATCTGTGGCACTCCTGGGCCCTGCAAAGCTCTCCCATGGACAATGCTTGCGCCCTGGAGGCTCATAGCAGCTCTGCAGGACAAGGATGATTATCATTGCTTCTTCTCTTTCACAGATGAGAAATTTGAGACTACTTCCCAGGCTTACTCAGCAGGCAAGAGACACAGTGGGGACCCTCACTCTGAAGACTCTTGTACTCCATCTATGTGCAATCATCTTACAGGTCATCTAAGACCATCTCACACTCCACTATCTCTAAGACCACAACCTCGTCCATTTATGCATTTGCTTATGCCAGGGTTCTGAACCTGTTCATTCTGTATTAACTACCTTCTGAGAATTTTCAATTCTACTCTATATATCTTGAGTCTGAATCTACATTTTTATGAGAACTTTAGGCAATTTTTATGCATACTTAAGAATCACCGAAGGGAGCTCTGGTGGCCTAGTGGCAAGAAGCTGCACTGCAATCCCAGAGGAACACGGTTCGAATCCACCAGATGCTCTGCCGGAGAAGGAGGCACAATATCCTCCTGTACCAGTCAGATCTGATTTGACGGTACACGCACACAAAATAATAAAAAAATTAAAAAAAATAAAAAAAAAATAAGAATCACCGAATGATTCATCCTACCTACCTCCTCTATGCCAACTTTGCTCTTGGGCTGTAATCACGTGGGAGTGTGTTAAACTGTAGACTTTTGGTATTGTTGTTGTGTACTGACCAAGAGCTGACCCTGCAGTGGTTTTTCTGAGGCAAGAACTCATACAGGAGTTGCCTGTCTATCTTTCTTCCATGGAGCTGCTGGTGGATTCAAATCACATACCTTTGTGTTGGCAGTGCAATTCCTTACCATTAAGCCATCTGGGTTATTGTTATGTACTGTTGAATCTGAACCAACTCTTAGCTGACCCTCCAGAGAGCTTTCAGAGGTTGTAAACTGCACAGGAAGATAATGTCCATCATTTTCTCTTGGAGCAGCTGGTGGGTTTGAGCTGCATGCCTTCGAATTGGCAGAACAACTCCTTACACTGGGCTTCCAGAGAAAATGTAAAGGCGTAGTTCATGCATTCGTGTTTACTGAGTGCCTACTAGGGACAGCGTACTTTGTGGATAGTCCACAGGTTCTTCTCTTTAACATACAAGACAATCCAGCAGGGTCGCAACTGGTTGAAATAAGCAAGAAAACACTGGGCAGAAGCTGGGTACTGACCTCATTCTGGTGCATCTCTTATTTCCCTAGGTGATATCAAGGAAGAGTGACACAGGAAACTGCCCAGTGACCTGGCATTGTGGGATGTGACGTTCCCTTACTCAATCAGCTGAAGGTTCTATCTCTGACAAAGGCACGAAGGTTAAAGAAGTCCCAATGCCCTGTATTTTCCTTAATGGCTCTTAAAGGTTCAGTCATGCCTAAATTTGCAGAAGCTTTGTTTCTCCAATAATCATAGTAATAAAAACAATCTCTTTTTGCATACCTAACAATTGAGGCCTGGATCCTCATTGTCGGGGATGGGATGCAGGAAGAGCTTTCTGGTTCAATCCAGTAGGCAGTCCTAGCCCCTTGTCTCAGACTAGCACAGCATAAGGCTGATGTGGCCACCTGTGGAGTCTTTTTTTTAAGAGTATAAGTCTTTATTATTATTATTAATTTCAATGAAAATTTACAGAGAACTTTGGATTTTCATTCATTCATTGTTGCACTTTTCTTCCTGCTCCCCACCCCCAACCCAGTACAATCTTCTCTTTGAAAAGTAGAAGAAAAATTCTTTCACTGTTTTACAATCCCTCCCCCTCCCCCCAGGTCCACTCCACTATGCAGGCTTCATTCTGGACTCCTGTCATGAAAAAAATATCTAATCACATAGCCCTTTAAAACAGTTTTTCCTTGGAGTCTATGATATCTTAACAAATGAAATATCTGCCTCTAGCTACATCACCTCTCTCCAAAACTCCTTCTTCTGCCAATGCTCCTCATTCTAACCCAGCCTCTTGCTGAAGGGACACCAATTCATGAGCTGAGATAATGTCAAGAAAACAAAAATTATCATCACTGGACTGATAGGCAACATCATGATAGATGGAGAAAGATTGAATCTGTTAGTGACTTCATCTCATTTGAATCCACAATCAATACACTTGGTACCAGTGGCCAGGAGATCAGGAGACATATCACACTGGGTGGTCTAGTGGCAAGAAGCTGTGCTGCAATCCCGAAGGCAGGCCATTTGAATGCACCAGCTGCTCCACAGGAAGAGGACGGGCAATCTCTTCTCATGTGGTTAACTGCTTCTGAAAACTCACTGGAGGACCAGCGATGGGTCGGTTCTGACTCAACACTACACACCACCACCAACAACAATATTGCACTGGGAAAGTGTACAGTTAGGGACCTCTCCAAGGGACTGAGGAGCAATGATATTAGTTTGAGGACTAAGGTATAGTTTTTAAGGCCACAGTCTTTTCAATCACTTGCTATGCTGCTGAATGCTATACAATGGATAAGGATGACAGAAAAAGAGTGCTGAATATCTATTTCATGGACTGCCAAAAGAACAAATAGATATGTCTTAGAGAAGGTCCAGCCAGGATGCTCGTTGGAGACAAAGATGATAAAGCTATTTCACATATTCTGGGCTTGTTGCTATGAGAGACTATTCCTTGGAGAGGGACATCATGCATAGAAAACAGGAGGGATGGCGAAAGAGAGGAAGACCCTCAACCAGATGGACTGATACTGTGACTTCAGCAATGGGCTCAAGTATGCCAGAGATTGTAAGGATAGCACAGGACAGGATGGGGTTCAGATCTGTTGTTCACAGGGTTGCACTGCATCAGACTCAACTTGGTGGCACCTGACAACAACTTTGTGCTAGGCCCTCTGCTGAGTCTATTGCTGAACTATCTCCATGAATCTTGTGAGAATCCTATGAAGCAGGTACTCCTTTTATTCCCACTGTACTGAGAAGATGAATGCTTCAAGACGTTTACCAGCATGCTGCATAAGTGGTGAGGCCAGAGCACAACCACCATTAGTCTCGTGCCAGAGTGTAGTCTATCCCCTATGCATGGTAGCGTTACTGTGCTCCACAGAGCTCAGACACCTCAGTGGCTCCTATTGTTTGGTCTCTGGTCAAGGCCAGTCTTCCCAGCTTGCATTCAGAACCCTCTACCACAGAGCTCCATTCTGCCTCCTCACTGATCTCTCTGTGCTGACCCGACTCCACGGGAGCTGCTCTAACTTTGGCACTTTTGCCAAAATGCTTCTTGTTAAGGGCTGAAATCTCCCCCTTACTGCCCACCTCCCCAAAAGGGTATGCTGAACTGCTCACCCTGATACTTGTAAAATTGGAAATGGGTTCTTTATAGATGTCATCAAGTCAAGATGAAGGTGTTCGAGAGGGCCCTAATTTATTATAGCTGGTATCCTCGTCAGGAGAGGAGGAGATACTGATACAAAGCTTAGGTGGCCATGTGAAGATGGAGGGATTGGAGCGATGCTGCTACAAACCAGCATCACCCGCATGGGTGATGAGAAGCTGAAAAAAGCACAGAAGAATCCTTCCCTAGAGGCTCTGAGGGAAGAATGGCCCTGTCAACACATTAGATTTCAGATTTCTGGCCTTTAGAGCTGTGAGAGAAGAAATCCCTGTTGTTTAAGACACACGGTTTGCGGTAATTTGCTATGACAGTCCCAGGAAACGAAGGTACCTCCCCCCTTTGCTGAGGGAGTCCTACACATCCTACTGCGCCCGGGGCCATGCTCCTCCCGACGAGCCCTTGCCCAGAGCCCAGTCCAAACCACGCATCTCTCTGCGCAGCCCCGCAGCACTGCCTGCCCCTGCACTGCAGTTACCAAGGGCCCTTTTTGCTCTGCAGCTGTGCTGCCCACCAGAGTCCAGTGACCAGGATGGAGGCCCCGAGGCCCCTTTAAGTTAGGGGCTTTGCCTTACTTGTGCTTCAGGGTGCCCAGGGCACACAACAGGAACTCCACCAAGGCTGGAGGAAAGGGATATTGGAGATGGAGGGAAGGCTGCTATCGCCTTTTCTAAGGAGCCCTGGGGGAGCAGTGGGTTAAATATTGGGCTGATGATTCAAATATATCAGCCACTTCAGGGGAGAGAGATGAGGCGCTTGGCTCCTGTAAAGATTACAGGCTCATAAACTCTATGGGGCAGTTCTGCTCTGTCCTAGAGGCTTGCTATGAATCAGAATTGACTCAACGGCAGTCAGTGGGTGTCAGCTCTTCTCCACTAATCTGAATGGTGATGGAAAGCTGAGCTTTCAAAGGCTGTCTTTTGAGGGGGAGTCTGAGCTGATTTATCGATGGGCTAGGAGCCTGGCCTGGGGATATGAGGGATGAAAACCAATTGTCATCAAGTAGCCCTGACTCATTTCATCTTCATGTTGGTCTTGGGCAAACTACACCTCACACAACTGCCAGTGGCTAATTTTTCATAAGGAGATCACTAAATCCTTTCTTCCAAGGTACCTCTGGATGGACTCAAACCTCCAACTTTTTGATTAGCTGTCAAGGGCATTAACCATTTGCAATACCCAGAGTCTCTTAATATGAGAGACACTTCAGAGTAAAGGGAAATCCGTGGCACTCTCTGAACTGCTTTCAAGGATTGCTCTCTTCAGGGAGAGATGGACCTGCAGGACTGTCCTTTCCAAGAGGACTGTAGCAGGCTGGGGATCCTGGGGGTCGGGGAGCAATGAATCAGTAGTTGAATGTGGAGTCCCCTAAACTCTGTACCAAACCGTGCACTCCACCCTCCACTCATGAGCTTAGAGAGGCCAAGGGGTTTCTCCAATCCCCCACCATGATTTGGAAGCAACGAGAAGACAGGGACCAGAGTGAGCTCCATCCCAGCTCTTTCTGCTGTGGGTGACAGACCTCAGGGGGTCTACCACTAAATTAGCTGTTTCTGGCTCAGAGAATGGAGAGGGATACTGTTACCCTGCACAGGCAGACACCAAACTACTCGCTTATCTGATAAAGGAAACAAAATAGGTTATTTTTGAGTAAATAGTGAGATGAGTGCCCAGCAGACTGAGAGTCAACATCTCCTAGTAGCCACCTCGCCTCGCTCTCTGTAAAGCCCAGCCCAGGGTGGACTCATAGCTGGCTTGGCAAGTCCTGTCGCTGCCCTGCCATCTTCCTGAGGAGGCTCCAGACTGGATCCCACACAACTTAATCGTCTTTGATCCTCATCTGGGGTGTCTGTGACTTTGGATTTTAATAAAACCAAGGGTGAGTAAGGGCTTCAGGGCAGGGCTGTGTTATTGCTTTCATCTCCACCTGCTGTCAGGAGAGGCTACCCGGGAGGGTGGGGGGCGCCTGATAATGAGCTCCCCACCGCTGGAGAGGTCACTGCTGTCCAGAAGTCAAGGGACCAGCTCTCAATCCTCCTATCCAAAGGCTGAGAGGGTGAAGACGAGCTCCAGAGCCACTGGCTAAGAGTCTTGACTAGTGCTTCAAGGGTGAATCTGCAACCAGGGGAGGGAGCCAGATGTTGGCTCCTGGATGAATCTGTCTTTCCATGCAACTTGTCCACCTGACACTGCTTGCCCAGAATAGCAGCACTCTCCCCTGGCTCCTTCTCAAGGGCCCGGCCACTGCATTGCTCACTCTGGCTCCCTCATGGCCCACCTGCAACAGCTTGTTACAGCTCTTCTCCCTCAGGGATGCACTCACATAGCCCTGTTGTTGTTGTTATGTGCTGTAGAGTTGCTTGAGACTCATAGCGACCTTATGTACAACAGCCCTGAAACGTGCTCTATCCTGTGTCAACTTTACTGTCTCTGAAACACCTACCCTTATTACCCCAGTCACTATATCAATCCATCTCATCAATGGCCTCCTTCTCTTTCTCTGTCCCTTGCCCTTCCAAGCATGATGTCCCTCATACATAGCCCTAGGCAAAGAAAAAGTGCTCATCTGTGGGCTGCCCAGGACAGAGCAGTGAATCAGGAACAGGAGGGCAGGCTTTAGCTCCTCAACCACTAACTAGCTGTGAGATCTAGAGCAAGTCATCTCACGTCTCTGGACTGCAGTCTGTACAATGACAAACAGTCACAGAACACAGGATCTGAATAGGACTGAATATCATCAACCATAACCCACTGAGGTGGCTACGGATACTTAACTCGTGTTGATTGCCCGCCTCAAGGACTTGCCAGGTTCATTCTGAAATCCAAATGCTCTTATTCCCACAGCCCTAAATGGTTTGTTCTTCACCAGGGCCAGCCATGCTTCCTCCTAAATAGGCAATGAGTGGCGTCAATGCCTCTGCACCCGTCTTGGGAATCCAGGCTGAGTGAAGCAAGAACCACGCTTCCCCATCTCTTAGAGAACAATTCTGGTCTCTTAATCATTAAGTGGCTTGTCTGAATCTTTCAGCAGTAGCACAGAAGCATCCACTGCACTTTCAGGAAAGCCACAGGAGACCTAAAAGGATTTCAGAAGCACTGGGTAGGAAGTGCTGTTAAGTCACTTAGGGGCAAGCGGGCCTGCAGCAAAGATGAGGTTAAAGTTAATCTGCAACTTGGCTCCAATGAGCAAATCCTCTGTGTAGGCCTTGGCTCAGAATTGGGGTACAGAGCTGAGTAAGATGTAGAGATCAGATGTTGAGATGTAGGCCAGAACCCCCATAACATCTGCTTCCATAGCACCTTAGACCTCCTCTTCACAGCATATGCCATGATCATCACTTCCGTGCTGATTTTGGGGGTTTTATGATTGATGGATTGTGGTATGGGCAAAGAATGCTGAGTATCTCATGGACCGCCAAAGGAACAAATAAGCCTGCGTTGGAGGAAGTGCAACCAGTGTGCTCTTTAGAGTCAAGGTTGATGAAACTCCATCTTACACATACTTTGGGCATCTTGTCAGCAGGGGCCAGTCACTGGAAAAAGACAACACGCTGGGGAAGGTGGAGGGTCAGGGAAGACCCTCAACAAGGTAAACTGGCACAATGACTGTAACACTGGGCTCTGAGCAGGAGAGATAGAAAGGATACAACAAGGTTCAGATCTATTGTTCATAGGGTTGCTGTGAGTTGTTGTCAACTTGAGGGCATGACATGGTAATAACAAGAACTTAAGGGGGAAAAGTCAAGCCTTGAATTGCAATATTGAAGGATCCTGGTGGCCTAGTGGTAAGCAGCGGCGTTGCAATCCTGAAGGCATGCGGTTTTAGTCCACCAGCTGCAGGGAGCAGGATGGGCAATCTCCTCTGGTGTGACTGACTGCCTCTGAAAACCCACTGGAGGGTCAGCTGTGGGTTGATTCTGGCTCCACAGCACACAACAACAACATGAGCAAATTAGTGAACAACACAAGAAATATCAAACCAAGATGGGAGAAATACACACAGAATGACTGTAACAAAAAGAATTAGTCAGCATTCAACTATTTTAGGAGAAAGGATATGACAAACAATGATACTGAGGGCAGAAGTCCAAGCTGCACTGAAGGCACCAGCCAAAAACAAGGCTCCAGGAGTTGATGGAATAGCAACTAAGATGTTTCGACAAATGGCTACAATGCTGGAAGCACGCATTCATCCATGCCAAGAAACTTGGAAGACAGCTAACTGGCCAATTAACTAGCAGAGATCCATATTTGTGCCCATTCCAACAAAAGGTGGTTTAACAGAATGTGGAAACTACTGAACAATATTAGTAAAATCACATGCTAAGTAAACTTTTTCTGAATGTAATTAAAAACCAGTTGCAGCAGCCCATCAACAGGAATCAACACACAGCACATAAACAGAAATAAAGCTAGATTCCAAAGGGGTTTTGGAATAAGAGTTACCACTGTTGATAAGAGATGAAAGCAGAAAATACAAAAACGATGTGTACTTCTGTTTTATGTGTACTTCTGTTTTATGGACTATGCAAAGACATTCAATTGTGTGGATCATGATGAGTTATGGATAACATTGCAAAAAATGGGAATTCCAGAATATTTGATGGTTCTCATGTGAAATCTGTACATGGACTCATGAAGCAGTCACTGTAACAGAGTAATTGGATACTGCATGGTTTAAAATCAGGAAAGAGGAGTGTCAGGGTTGTCTCCTTTCACTATACTTAATCTGTATGCCAAGCAAACAATTTGAGAAGGTAGACTATATGTGGTGCTGGAGAAGAGTACTGAATATCCTATGGACTGCTAGGAGAACAAACAGGTTCGTTCTAGAGAGGGTAAAGTCAGGTGGCTCCTTGGAGGCAAGGATTCTGAAGCTTCCTCTGACATACATACTTTGGACATGTTGTAAGGTGGGACCAGTCCTTGGAGAGAAATGTCATGCTTGGGAGGGTGGAGGGACAGCGCAGGAGAGGAAGAGCCTCAATAAGGTGCACTGATTCAGTGACTGGGGTAATCCAGATGGGTGTATCAGAGACAGTGTGTTTGGCACAGGACAGAGCAGGGTTTAGGGCTGTTGTACATAGGGTCGCTATGAGTCGCAAGTGACTTGATGGCACATAACAACAATAGCAACAGACTATATGAAGAATAAGGTCTCAGAAATAGAGAAAGCTTTATTAGCAATTTACATTATGCAGATAGATAACACTACTCTGCCTGCTGAAAGCAAAGAGGACTTGATGCATAAACTTAGCTCTGACTTGGTGATCAAAGACCACAACTGTCAGTATGTATTACACCTCAAGACAGTTCACAACTGAACCAGTGATAAACATAATATAATCATATCATAATAAATCTTTAAAACATTGTTCACTTAGATTCACAATCAACATCCATGGAAGCAGCAACCCAGGAGTCAAAGGATATATTTCACCGGTGAGTCTGCAGCAAAGAGGTCTCTGAAGTGCTCAAAAGCAAAGATCAGGTGTCTGACCTACGTCATGGCATGTTAAATCTTCTCCTATGCATGTGAAAGCTGGACAATGAGTAAAAAAGAATGAAGACTAATTAATGGCTTTGAATTATACTGTTGGTGAAGAATATTGACTATATCCTGAAATTCCAGAAAAGCAGACAAATGTGTCTTGGAAAAAGTGCAGCCAGAGGGGACTTTAAAAGGTTAGAAGGGAGTATGGTAAGACTTCAGTGTCCTTTGAGCCTGTTATCAGGAGAGACAGTATCTTGAGAAGGACATGATTTTGCTAAAGCAGAAAGTGAGTTAAAAAGAGGAAGACCCTCCATGAGACGGATTGAAACAGTGATTGCAACAAATGGGCTCAAACACAGCAACTACGATCGTGACTAGGCAGTTTTGTTCACTTGTCTGTTAGGTTGTATGAACCTGAATGACATGAAAACACTCAACAACAACGACTGAGGCTTATGTTCTGCACTAGAGCGTGCTCAGAGACGGCAGGGATTGGCAGTCTGGCCTAGTTTTTACTCCGTTAGTCCTAGTCAAGCCCAGTGCCACATGTACGGCAAGTGCATAATTAAACTTGCTGAGGAGCAAATGGGTGGGTACATGCATTTGGGGTCAATAAGTCCAAGCTTCAACTCTGACATTTATGAATATTGTGATGTGGGGAAATTACTGAACCTTTTACAGTCTCTGTTTCCTAAACTACAAAATGGGACTAATAATAGCACTACCTCATAGAGTTCCTTATTGTCAATGATTAATAAGATAAGCAGTAGTGCTTGGTCCAGAGTAAGCTCTCAGTAAGACTTATAAAAAAGAAAACACCCTAAAACCAAGCAAACCAAGAATCTCCCCAAAACTCATTGCCATCAAGTTGAGGCTGACACACAGAGACCAGAGACCTCCACTGAGTTTCCAAGGCTATCTAGAAATCTTTAACTGCAAGAGAACTCTGCTTCTCTCCTGAGGAGCCACGGGTGGATTTGAACTGTTAGAGATGTTCAGTCTTTTGGTGAGAATAAAAACTTGCTGGGGACTATACCACCAGAGTTGCAATTATTACTGTTAAATAATAATAAATAATAGTGAGAATTAGCTGCTATTATTATTGTTAAGCATTCAGTATTGGAGCAGAGGAAGGGAAAGGAAAGGCATATTAAGTAAGTACTATGGTCTGGTTTGATGAGTGGTATAAAGGGGGTGACAGTTCAGTGGTAGAATTCTTGCTTCACTGAAGGAGACCTGGGTTTGGGTCCTAGTCCATGTGCCTCATGGGGACCATCTGTCAGAGGAGGCTGGCAGGTTCTTACATTACTGAGCAGGACTCAGTGGAACTTCCAGAGTAAGATGGACTGCTGTTAGGTGCCACTGAGTTGATAAGGCCTCAGAGAGACCCTCTGAAGAACAGATCTGAACCCTGCCCTGTCCTTCTCCGCTGTAACAATCTCCATCCTGCTCAAGCCAATTACAGTCACTATGCCAAGCCATCTCACTGAGGATCTTCCTCTCTTTTACTGACTCGCTCCCCTTCCCAGTATGTTATCTTTTTTCCAAGGACAGGATCCAAAGTATGTGAGACGAAGTTTCTCCAACTTTGCCTCTATGGAGCACGCTGGTTGCACTTCCTCCAAGGCAGACCTGTTTGTTCTTTTGGAGATCCATGGGATGTTCAGTACGCTTGTTCTACTTCCAAAAATCAGGCAGTGAAGACCCTATGGGTTACAATGGTGCATGGGGTCGCCTTGGGTGGTGGGGCCAATGAAACTGCAGCTAACACTATAACAGCAATATGACAAGACATGGGAGAACAGAGGAAGAAAGAATAAACTGTGCATGGATTTCAGGGCAGGCTTTCTAGATGTGAAGATGGGGTGTGGGATGCTCAGCGGTCAAGTAGGTTCTTTGTGACTACAGGGCAGTGGGGCGGGGAGGGCATAAGAGCAGTGGTGATGGGACTGGGAACTGAGACAGAGTTCAACTTCACTTGTCTTATGACCCGTGGCCCTGAAGGTTATGGGAGACAATCTCTATACCTGCTTCTCCCCCTCAAGCAGTTTATGTGCCACCTCCTATCCAGTCACCCACTCCAGAGACCATTTTGATGAGTGCCATTCATTTACCAGGCACTCACTAAATGTTCATGAACAAAGAGAGGCAGTGGTGGACAGATGAAGCCTTAGTCCTGCAGAAACTTGTTATTTCAGGGGAAGGGGAGAAAGACACAAGGCCAGCGAGTATTCTCGTGTGGTTAGAAGACCAAGTGAGTTGATAAAGGGTGATGAGTTGGGCAGAGACCACTTTAGATAGAGTGGCTCAGAAGAGTGCTTGAGACCTGGAAGATAAGCCACCTGAGTTAAAGAGCTCTCAAGCAGAGGAGACATCAAGAATGGAAAATGGGACTTCCTTGTTGAGGAGCTGAAGAGTAGCTGCGGATCTAGACAGTGGTGAAGATGGACAGAGGGACAGATGGGCGGGAGGCAAGGCCAGATCTTATAAGCCTTGAATTCAGCTTTCCCCTCAGCGGCTATCTGAGTGATTCTGAGGGATCATAATCCCAAGTGCACCAATCTGTGCTGCATGGGTTTACTGGAAGTACACGGTAGCTTTTCTTCCAAGAAGCCTCTGACTGGACTTGAACCACCAACTTTTTATTTAAACTGCTGAGTGAGTTAATCATTTGCACTACCCAAAGGCTCCAGGCCTTGGAAGGCAGACACTGCCTAATGTGAGGCAGGGCTGTTGGAGGACTCAAATAGGCTGGCTAAGAAGAATGACAGCAAGTGAAGAGTTAGAAGTGAGTTAACCTGGATGTCTCTTCCTTCAGCCTCTCTTATCTAGTCAGTTTCCCAGGCATTCTGATTCTGTCTTCTAAGTGTGCCCAGACTCTGAGGTCTTTTCTCTCCTTCCTCAATGCATAAACTTAGCTCTGACTTGTACCATCATTTGCCTGGACCACCACAGCTTTCCAACTCCTCTGCTCACCAATCTGTTCTTCAATCTGTCCTCCTTTGCTACAACCAGGAACTTGCTCTCCTGTTCAAAATTCCTCCATGACTCCCGTTTGACATTTATTCTGTAGTTGGAAAACAATATTTTTCAAATGGAAATCTAGATCTATACCTACCTATCTATATCTATACCTAGCTATCAACATGTTGTTGTTGTTGTTGTTGTTGTAGTTACGTGCGGTCAAGTCACCTGTGTTGTATAGCGGCCCTATGTACAACAGCTTTGAAGCCTGCCCTATCCTGAGCCAGTCTCATTGACTCCAACTCACCTATCCCCCATTGCCCTAGTCACTATATCAATCCATCTTATGTGGATCTTTCTCTCCTGTGCTGTCCCTCCACCCTTCCGAGCATGATGTCCTTCTCTAAGGATCAGTCCTTCCTGGCCACATGTCCAAAGTATGTAAGACAGCTTCAAGACCCTAGCCTCAAGGAGAAATTTGGTTTCACTCTCTCTAAGATAGATATATTTGTTTTCTTGGAGGTCCATGTTATGTTTAAGACTCTTCTCCGGCATTACAGCTCAAAAGCATCATTTTTTCTTCTCTCCTTAGTTATTATCCAGCTCTCTAAAGCATAGCCAGTAATTGTGAAGATCATGGACTGGATCAGGTGCATCTTAGTCTTCAGATTGATATCACTGCTTCTCAGTACTCTGGAAAGGTCCCCAACAACAGATTTACCTAATGCAATTTGCCTTTTATTTCCTGACTGCTGGTGCCAAGAGTGTTGACTGTGGAGCTGAGCAAGCTGTAACTGTTAACAACCTCAGTCTCTTCTCCATCCATCATGATGCTGCCAATTGGCCCAGTGGTGAGAATCTTTGTCTTCTTGATGTTGCGCTTCAATCCATATTGAAGACTACAGTCCTTGACCTTCTGTAGCAAGCTCTTCGCGTCTGCCTCAGTTTCAGGAAGCAAGGTTGTGTCATCTGCATAATGTAGGTCATTGATGAGTCTTTCTCTAACCCTGATGCCACATTCATCCTCATAGAGCCCAGTCTCCAAATGATCCTGGAGACAGGATGCATCCCTGATGAACTCTCTTTCTGATTTTTTTAAATTAATTTTTAAAAATTCTATTCTAGTTTATTTACAAAATACTAAAACATTGTTTTTCAGGGTTTCACTGCTATTTTCTGAGGACTGCCTCCTGGCCCAAGTATAGATTTCGCATAAACACAATCAAGTGTTCTGGGATTCACATTCTCCTCAAGGATAACCACAGTCTGCTGTGCTCAAAAGAGTCAAATGCCTTTGCATAGTCCATAAACACAGATAGATATCCCTACAATTTGTATCTATACCCACCTAGCACACTGGTTTCACTGCCTCCAAGACAGATTGGCTTGTTCTTTTTTTTATTGTGCCTGATACAGGTCATGGTATTTGCAATCGCTTGTTATGCATCAGAGAGTTGGACAATGACTAGGGAGGACAGAAGGAGAGTGGATGCTTTTGAGCTGTGGTGCTGGAGAAGGGTACTGAATGTACCATGGACTGCCAGGAAAACAGATTAATCTTGGAGAGGATTAAACCAAGCTGCTCCTTGGAGGCAAGTATTCTGGGGCTTCGTCTGACATACTTTGGACATGTTGCCAGGAGGGACGGGTCCTTGGAGAGGGACATCATGCTTGGGAGGGTGGAGGGACAGTGCAGGAGGGGAAGACCCTCTATGAGATGGATTGATTCGGTGACTGGGGTAATTGGGATGGGTGTGTCAGAGGCGGTGCGGTTGGCGCAGGATAGAGCAGGGTTTAGAGCTGTTGTGCATAGGGTCGCTATGAGTCGGAAACGACTCGATGGCACATAACAACAACAACAACCACCAAGTCAAACCAACCCATAGCTCCAGTGGGTTTTCAGGGGCAGTAAACTGCATGGAAGTCAATTTCCCGTCTTTCTTCCACTGAGCAGCTGATGGATTCAAATCACACACCTTTGTGCTGGCAGTGCAATTCCTTACCCCTAAGCCACCCCAGCTCTCTCTTGGTAGTCCATGGAGTATCTGGTTCTCTTCTCCAACACCACAACTCAACAGAATCAATCCTTCTTCTGTTATCAGTCAGTCTAACTTTCAGGTACAAAACAAACAATTGAGAAGACCATGGCTTGGATCAGGCACATCTTAGTCCTTAAGCTGACATCATTGCTCTTTAGCTCTTTGGAGAGGTCCCTGAGAGATTTTCTCAGTGTGACTAATCTTTGGATTTACTGACTGCTAGTGACAAGGGTGTTGATTGTGGATCTATGTGAGAAGAAATAGTCGACAAACCAGAGTGCTCTTTGGAAGCAAAGATAGTGAAACTTTATCTCACATACTTTGGGTATATTGTTAGGAGATGCCAGTCCTTGGTAAGGACTTCATGCTCCTAAAGGTAGAGAGAGGGTCAGCATAAGAAGGAAGACCCTTGACAAGATGGACTGGGCTCACGAGTCGTGGTGATAGTGAAGATGGCACAGGATAGGGCAGGTGTCAGATCTGTTGTTCACAGACTCACTGTAAGTTACAGTTGACTTGACAGCACATAACAGCAACAACATACCCATCTATGGAGCTCTGATGGCCTAGCGGGTAAGGAGTTGGGCTGCCAATCCTAAGGGAGGTGTTTGGAATTCACCAGCTCTTCAATCTCCTCTCATGTAATTCACAGCCTCTGAAAACTCGCTGGAGGGTTGGCTACAGGTTGGTTCCTTAACAACAACAAGCTACCAAAGGTAAACTGTTTGTGCCAGCTATCCAGAGACCTTTTGTTCTGCTTCAGGCCCCCAGAAAAGCCACCAAAGGTAAACTGTTTGTGCCAGCTATCCAGAGACCTTTTGTTCTGCTTCAGGTCCCCAGAATAGCCAGTCATAATAAATGAACAGTTATTGTTTACTATATGCTATCCTGAAACTGTGGAGGACCTGGAGCACTTGCTGCAGAAGGTCAAGGACTACAGCCTTCAATACGGATTGAAGCTCAATATCAAGAAAACAAAGACTCTCACCATTGGGCCGACTGGCAGCATCTTCATAGATGGTGAAGAAATTAAGATTGTTAACAGCTTTAGTTTGCTTGGCTCCACAATCAACACTCTTGGTACTAGTAGCCAGGAAATCAAAAGACAAATTACATTGGGAAAATCGGCTGTCAGGGATCTCTCCAGAGTAATTATGAGCAACAATATCAGTCTGGAGACCAAGGTGCACCTGATCTGGGCTGTGTTCTTCACAATTGCTTTGTGTCAGAAAGCTGGACAATGACTAGGGATGACAGAAAAAAATATTAATGCCTTTGAGCTGTGGTGCTGGAGAAGAGTACTGAATATACTGAATGGACGGCCAGGGGAACAAACAGGTTCATCCTAGAGAGGGTGAAATCAGGCTGCTCCTTGGAGGCAAGGATTCTGAGGTTTCATCTGACATACTTTGGACAGGTTTCAAGGAGGGACCAGTCGTTGGAGAGGGACATCATGCTTGGGAGTATCGGGGGACAGTGCAAGAGAAGGAAGACCCTTGATGAGATGGATTGATTCAGTGACTAGGGTAATGCAGGAGGGTGTGTCAGAGACAAGTTGGCAGAGGATAGAGTAGGTTTCAGGGCTATTGTACACAGGGTTGCAATGAGTCACAAGTGACTCAACAGCACATAACAACAACAACATATGCTGTCCTGTCCTAGAAAGTCAATGAAGGAGAGGAAGACCTTCAATAAAGATGGATGGATAAAGTGACATTGGCCCTAAGCACAAAACCAATTGTGAAGATGGCAGAACTTCATTCTGTTGTATCAGGGTCACTATGACTCAAAGCCAAGCAGAGCCACTTAACAACATCCTGTCCTAACTCTTTAGACACCCATATTCAGCCATATAATGTTTACAAACGTCTATGAAATGGGTATTATTACTATTCCCATTTTTTTGTATGGGAGACCAAAGTACAGTGAATTCCAAATCATGGTCACCTCATGTATTAGATGAATAGTAAAGGCAGTACATTTCTGAGGCAGTAACCCCAGGATCCGGTGACCACTGGCTGTGGGGGATACAGATGGGGGAGAGAAGATTGATGCTGGGCCCCACCCCTGCACTGGGCGGGAGAGGAGGGGCCCGGGGGTGGGTGCTCTTCCTGGGGTGCGGAGAGGGCTCCTGCTGTGAGCACCCGTCTGATGACGTGCCTTGGTTCTCTGCTCCTCCTCAGTCCTGGGTCTTCGGGGCTCAGCTCAGACGAGAATCCTGGGGGCGGTGGAGCTGAAAGGGCGGTATGTGTCTCCAGTGATGCTAGCTCCAGGCTTCCTGCTGTGTGCCAGGGCAGATTGTATTTGTTTTGAGTTCCACTCCTGCTTTTTCTCTCAAGTGCTCTTCTGCCCCAAGCGTTTTCCAGCATTGTGAATAAATAATTCCACGAGAATTGAGGCGCCTGGAAGAACCTAAAAGACTCCACATGTAAAATGAGGTGTCCACACTGGGGGTCAGAACCAATCCTTCAAGGAGAGAGCGGGGACCCTGGGCTTGCAGAATGAGGTGCAAGGAGAGGTAAAGGAGGGCATGCCCCATGGCTAAGATGGGGTGAGGTGGAGGAGGGTGGACGAGGGTGGACCATGGAGAGACAACTAAAGCGCAGCAAAGAGATAGATGTGTCAGTATCGAATCATCTTCTATGCTTTCTATGCTCTGTTATGTTACCAAGAGGGACCAGTCCTTGGAGAAGGACATCATGCATGGGAGAGTCAAGGTACAGTGCAGGAGAGGCAGACCCCAGATGAGATGGACTGACATTTGACCTGGGGTAATGAGGGTGGGTGTGTCAGAGACAGTGAGATTGGCTCAGGACAGGGCAGGGTTCAGAGTTGTTGTGCACAGGGTCCGTAGGAGCTGTAGTTGATTTGATGGCACATAACAACAATACATCTTAGCATCTTCAGGGAAATAGATGGTTTTATTTAGAAAACTCGTTCTCAGCCTCTCCTTTGTGAACCTGCCCTTGAAAAGAGGTTTGGTGCTTCACACACACCATTACTTTTGGGCAAACATCCATGAGTCAGAGTCACACTGGGAGGTACGGATTTCTTCCTAATGACTTTTTAAAAGGTGGGCGGAGAAGGAGAGGGGCAAAGAGGGGGTGGAAAGGAGCTTGAGGGGAGACAGGTTTGAAGAAGTTTTAGAAGAGACGGAGGCATGCTGGGTCAAGCCAGAGAGCAGGCACCATGGGGTGACCTGTCATGAGAGACAAGATCCGGCCCTTCCACTTGCTATCTTCATTAGTGAAAGAGAAGAAGGAAGGAGTAAATGGCACATTAATGAAGTTAACAATGCAATCTGTCTTCATTTCTTGCCCTAAGAGATCTTGCTAGGTGGCTGTCAAACAGCTGTCAGTCTCCAAGAGGGAGCGAGTGGGCATCATGGTATTTTTCACAGAAAGATGTCTCCGTACTGGTGGGGTAGTCTCCTGGGACAACTGAGGGATGGTTCTGCAAACAGATGTTGGGGGGGCACACAGGCAAGACTTTCAGCTGAGAGGACGTGCTAGAGCTAACAGTGAGAGTGACTTTAGCTCGTCTCTTTGCTGTCAGGTACATTAGAGCTTTAGGTCACCACGATCTCCTTTTCCAGATCCCCAAGCCTCTCATTTCATGATGAGGCTGCTCTGTGAGGAGCCTCCTCACACTTTAACCCAGCCTGTTCTGGAAACACTGCTTTCCTTTGGGATCTTGTTCTGACCTCCTTGGTCTCCTCTGTGGGATCCTTCCTCTGAGAGGTGGAGGTTATCACACAGGTCAGGGCCTCCTTCTCCCCCCAGTCACCTTTGTCTCCATTCTCACGAATCTCAAATTTATCCCAGATCCCACCACGGCCTCCCTTCTTGGCCACATCCTCAGATATCCAACAAGCTGTCTCCATGTGGCCGTGCCAAAGAAATCGCAAACCTCTCAGAGGCTCAGAAGTGAACTGTTGTTTTTTTTTTTTAGAAGTGAACTTTTGGTTCACATCTTCTTCTCATTTTCCCTAACTCGGCAAGTGGCCCCTCCATCCCCCAAGTCAGTTACTCAAGTCAGAAACAAGAGCTCATTGTTGACACTTGCCTCCTCTCTTTCCCATTTAATCTGTTGTTATTGTTGTTGCTAGATGCCCTCCAGTCAATTCCACTCACTATGACCCTCTGTACAACAGAAAGATTCCCTGTCGATCCTGCGCCATCTTCACACTGTCACTGTGTGTACGCCTGTTGTTGCAGTTGCTGTGTTAATCTGTTTCTTCCTCCCTAAAACCAGATCCACTGCTGCTCAATCAGTTCCCACTGAAAAAGCCTATGTAATAGGGTAGAACGGTCCCCACAGGGTTTTCAAGGCTGTAACTGTTATGGAAGAAGATTGCTACATCTCTTCCTCACAAAGTGCCTAGTGGAGTCACACTGCCAGTCTTTCACTTAACAGCCAATTGCCTAACCACTGCGCCACTAGGGCTCGTCACGTTTTACTCACAAGTTAATGAGGTGATCTCATCCACCTTCAAGTTTAAGGTGTAAGACAAAAGACGCGCATCTGAGGCTTCCCTGGGTCAGAACTGTTAGGATCTTTATGACATGAAGCATATACCAGTAGTCACTCACTATCAAGGTTGCCAAGCAAAAATTACAGGCATAAAAGAGCCTCTTCTCCTGTCTTTATTGCAGATAAAGGGTTCCGGTGGCTCAGTGTCATGTGTGATCCGGGGCTGGTTCTTAGCCCACAGGTAGGAGCTTGTTTACCATTACCTTTTGGGTTTTTACTGTGTACCACCAAGCAGGCAACTCGACGGCACATAACAACAACCACCACCAAGTATACCAAATAGCCAAATTTCTGCAAGAAATATTGCCCTTGAATTTAGAGAGTTTAAGAACCCTGCATGACAAGTAACAGTAGCGTTTTAGGACACTGTTCAGACGCTTCTGACTCTCCTGTAAATATCCTTTATTGCAGTTAGTCCCCCCAAAAGTTTGGTTCTCAGATCAACACATCAGTATCACAAGGAATTTGTCAGAAATGCAAATACTTGAGCCCCACACCAGATCTCCTGAATTAGAAATGCAGA
>NW_006399924.1:2884292-2905650 GCF_000299155.1 Elephantulus edwardii | reverse complement strand
ATCTGACCCCCAGTAAGAATGTGTGTTTCTCCTCTAGATATATTCAACTAGTCTACTTTTAACAAGATCTCCAGGTGATTCTTTTGGAGCCCCAAATATATGTAAGAATCATCTGGGGGTCTCGTTAAGATGTAGATTCTGGTTCAGTGTATTAGGGGTGGAAATGCAAATTCTCATCTAGAGGTTGAACTGGAATGAATTGGCTCAAAGCCCCACTGGAACCAACTGAGCAAGTGCAACGTAATCAAGAACTAGAACCCTGAAACCAGTTGGTCGGCTGGACACTTAACAAACACAGAATTCACTTCACTTGTACAGCACCTCTCACGTGTTGTTGGATGCCTTTGAGTTGATGCTGACTCACACAGCAGCTCTGCATACACTGCACGAGCCTCCCAACTATTGCTACGCTTGAGCCCCAGTCACTGTATCAACCCATGGTGTTGAATTTCTTGCTCTTTTTCAATGACCCTCTATTTTATTCAATATGATGTCCTTCTCCAGGATTGGTCCCTCCTGGCAACATGCTCGGAATAAGATGAAGTCTCATCATTTTCACTTCTAAACAGCATTATGACTGTACTTCCAAGACATACTTGTTTATTCTTCTTGTGATCCATTTGTTGTTACGGTTACTAGGTGCCATGGAGTGGAGTACGACTCATAGTAACCCTATGAACAACAGATCTGAATCCTGTGCTAACCTGTACCACCGTCACCCTCTCTGATACACCTCATCCCATTGCTGCAATCTCTGTGGCAGTCCATCTCACTGGGGGTGGGGGTGTCTTCCTCTTTTTTTCCTCACCCTCCACCCTTCCAAGCATGATATACCTTTCCAATGAATAGCTCTCCTAGCAACATACCCAAAGTATGAGGGATGAAGCTTTGTCATCCTTACCTCTAAGGAGCACTCTGGCTGCACTTTTCCAAGACATACCCGTTCATTCTTTTGGCAGTTAATGGGATATTCAGTACTCTTTCCAACACCACAACTCATAGGCATCAATTCTTCTGTCATCTTTATTCACTGACTAGCTCTCAGATGCATAGCAAATAATGGAAAAGACCATGGTCTGAATCACGGGCACCTTAGTTGTCATCACTGACTTCATTGCTAACACTTGTCTAAAGCATCCATCTCCTGAAATCCTGACTGCTGGTACCAAGGGTGTTGACTGTGGATTCGACTGAGACGAAATCATGGAAAGTTTCAATCCTTTCTCTATCATGATATCATCAAGTGATAAGGACGGACCTTTGTTTTCTTGATGTTGAGATGCAAACCATACTGAAGACTGTAGTCTTTGATCTTCTGCACCAAGTGCTTCAGGTTCTCCTCACTTTTAGCAAGCCGGTTTATGTCATTTGCATAACGCATGTTGTTGATGAGTCTCCCTCTGAGCCTGATGCCACCTTCTTCTTCACAAAGTCTGGCTTCAAGGATTATGTGCTCAGTCAGCATACAAATTTAATAGATATGGAGAAAGGCTACACTCCTGGTGCACACCCTTCCTGATTTTAAACCAGTGTTCCCTTGTATGCAACATTCTTCACCAAACACTGTTATCCAAAGGCATCAGTTCTACTTCAGTCTTCTTTATTCACTGTCCAGTTTCCACACGTCTATGAAGCAACTGAAAACACCCTGCCCTGGGTCATATGGAGGTTCTGGCAGCTTAGTCTATAGGAGCTGTGCGGCTAACCCAAAGGACTTGACTCGCTAGTGTTCCAATTCATCAGGGACTCCACAGGAGAAAGATGAGCAGTCCCCTCCTGTGCAACTCACAGCTTCTTGAAAACCAGTTGCAGAATTAGCTCTGTGTACCTCACTTGACAGTAAAGGGTTTATGGCCCTAAGAGGGATCTCTTTACTTTTTAACACTATATAAAGAGTTTTTTAAAGAACATTTGTCCAATGCAATATGCCATTTGATTTCTTCACTACTGTGCTTCCATAGGCATTAATGTGGATCCAGGTGAAATGCAATCTTGGATAGCTTCAATCTTTCCTCTATATATGACAAGGTGGCTTTCTGGTCTAGTTATGGGGGCCTCTGTTTTCCAAATATTGACCTGTAATCAAAGGGAAGTCTGGTAGCCTAGTAGTAAGAATCTATGCTGCAATCTTGAAGGCACGTAGTTCAAATCCAGCTGATTTGCAGGAGGATGGGCAGCCTCGTTCTGTGCAATTACTGCCTCTGAAAACATGTTGGAGGGTGAGCTATGAGTAGGTTCTGACTCGATACATACAACAATAACAATCCACAGTGAAGACTCATATTTGCTCTTCTTCAGTAAAAGTTTAAAGTACTGATTTCGTGCAGAAAGCAAGTTTGAGCCGCCTTCCCATGCCGGACTGTTACTGAATCTTCCTCCAATCTTAAGGTGCATTCTTCTTCAGATAGTCCATATTCTTGTATCATTTGCTCAGCATACCCACTGAATAAGTATGGTGAAAGGAGATGGCTCTGACATAACATCTGTCCTGATTTGAAACCTTGTTCTGTTAAAATGACTGCCTTTTGGGTTCATGCACACGTTTTGCAGGCGCATCATTAAGGGTTTTGGAATTATGCATACATATTTTTGGCAATGTTATCCATAATCTCTTGTGATTCACATAGCCTTTGTGTAGTTCGTAAAGAACAGACAACCATTCTGGCATTTTTTGCTTTCAATAAAGATTCATCAGGCATCAGCAATGAGATCTCTTACTCCACATCCTTGACTGATTCTGGCTTGAATTCCTGGCAGTTCCCTGTGGATGTACTAACTCCAGTCATTTTTAAATTTTCCTCAGCAAGACTTTAATTGTGTGTGGTATTAATGACATTGTTGGATAATTTCTGCATTCTCTTGGATCACCTTTCTTTGGAACGAGTACAGATATGGATCTTTCTCAGTCAGTTGGCCAGATAGCTGTCTTCTAAATTTCTTGGCACAGACAAGTAAGCACTTCCAGTGTTGCACCCATTTGCTGAAATATTTCAACTGATATTCCATCAATTCCTGAAACCTTGTTTTTGGCCAATGGCTTTAGCACAACTTGGACGTTCTCCTTCGGGACCATCAGTTCTTAGTCACTTTTGCCTGCTGGAATGGTTGGAAGTCAACCAATTCTTTTTGGTACAGTGGCTCTGTCTATTCCTTCTATCTTCTTTTGATGCTTCCTGTGTCTTTCAGTATTTTTCCCAATTCAAGGTTTGGATTTTTCTTCAGTTCTTTCAGCTTGAGAAGTGGCCAGTATGTTTTTCCCTTTTGGTTTTCTGATTCAAGGTCTTTCCAAATGTCATTGTAATACTTTGTCTTCTCAAACCACTCTTTGAAATTTCTCAGAGAAACCACACATGAATGCTTTTGTATGGATACAAAGACTTGAGTTCAGGGAGGCTGCATGGCTTGCCTAAGGTCCCATCATGAATAATCAAATTTGGATTTGGACTCAGGTGTGTCGATGCCAAAGACCTTGCTCTTCCCCTCCATCCCACACAGAATCCATGCTCTGGGCCCTCTCCATTCAGCTCCTTAGGGATCACAGGAGGGGAGCACTCCTGTGGGTTTTGAAGGTGAAACCTCTTGGTGTTCTAGAAGTGAGAACCAGTGGAGGAAAATCTATATGACTCAGAAGATTTACCTCAGTTCTGACTATCCCCTTTTGACAGGAGACATGGGGATGGGGTTAGCCTGCATTACAGACTGAGAGAGGATTCTTCTTTTCACTTCAACCAGGAAGAACTTGCACCCAGCCTCAGTCTGTCATTTCTCACAAAAAAAGTTCCCCCAAACAAAACACCTATTCTGTCATCTAACTAAGTACTAAATTGCCCCAATGGACACAGCTTGTGAGAGAGAAGGCTCACCTGGTGAGCAGAACTGTTGGGCCAGAAGCTCTTGTGCCAGGCAGTAGATCAGTGGAAGGACCCAAGGCTCTCTTCATGGATTTTCCCACATGAGCTTTTCCTGGGTGCAGCCACTAGGACTGGCAGGAAACCCATATGTGGAGATGGTTTGAGAAGGTCAAGCGCTTCTCTCTGTTTCGTGCAGAGTTGGAGCTATTTTCCAAAATGTTATGTTCTTGTCCCTTAGTCTGGTTGAGTGGGGAGATGGGTTGCAATCCCTACTGGCTTCCCGGGAGAGTGGAAGGTGTTATGTCCTGATGTAGGGTCTCAAAGATCAGAGTAACATAACCTCAATCCCATATTGCCAGACAGCAAGGGACCACACCTGAACTGAACCACTGTTGACACTTTTTTAAAAAAACAAACCTATAGTTTCTCTAGAGTTTTATTAGTCTGGAACACAGGAAGCTCTCCTTGATGTCAAGCACAGTAAGTACCTTCAGGGTCATTCATGTTCTTCCCTTTAACTTCCCACCTAAAGCATCTATAATATGTGGACATTATACCTTCACAGACATGAAGACTGAATTAGTTTTCATTCCATCTTCTTTTTTACCAAGACTCAAAAGCCTCAGTTTCCATAGCCTTCTACAATTGTCAGGTATGTGTGGCTTTCATCCAGACTCACAACTGATCATCAATAAAGCATTCCCTAAACCCCTAAAAATCTTAGTGAGAAGAACTGTTGTCTTTTCATGCAACCAGAGCAAAGGAGAGACAAGGGAACCACCAAACTGTTAGTACAAACAAGCTCAAAAGGGGGAGGAAAATATATGTTGGAATCTTAACTTTTGTAATTCCATTTGGATGTAAATTTTCTTTGTTTTGTTACCAAGGCCACATCAGTGTTGTGTACCATGAAGTCTGAACCAACCCATAGCTGACGCTCTGGTGGGTTTTCAGATGCAGTTAATCGCACGGGAGGCTTCCCCACTACCAGCACCTTCAAGAAGGATTACAGAGGGCATTCTGTGAGTCTTCTCACATTCCAGGCTCAGATCAAGTATCCTAGCAACAGAATAATCCTAGAGGAAGCGTTAAAATTAGAGACAAGGGACCTGGGTTCAAGTCCCAGCGGTGCCACTAACCTACGGGATGATCTAGGGAAAATCACTGTGTCTCTGAACTGCAGCTTCGTAAGCCATGAAATGGAAAAACTGTAGCAGATGATCTCACTTCTTCATCAAGAAAAGGGGGTTAACCATGAAGACTAACGGGAATTCTGGTGGCTTAGTGGTACAGAGTTGGGTGGCAAAGCCAAAGGCACATAGTTCAAATCTACCAGCTGCTCCACGAGAGAAAGATGGGCAATCTTCCGTGCAATTTACAGCCTCTGAAAAGCCACTGGAGGATCAGCTATAAGTCAGTTGTGATTCAACAGTACAGTACATCACAAAAACAACAATGAAGATTAAATAAATTTATACCTGTAACACACCTCATGTGGTATTTACTGGCAATGCAACTAATTAATCTATTAGTAACAGAATTAGTCGGGCCCCTTTCAGCTTTGTTCCTCTGTGGAGCTGTGCTCTGGTAGCTCTGAGTGGGTGAATCTCGCCATCTATCACCAAGCTGCATTCTGACAAGGCACGACACGAAGGAGAGCAAATAAGGTGAAAGAGAAGCGTCCAGAAGGATGGAACATAACTTGGACCCCTAAAGATCTCCAAGGAAGTACAGAGCTCTTTGCTGGGAGGCCACTCTGAGCCAGGTTCAGGGCCTCCCTTCCCCATTCTCTACCCGAGCGTACGATGACTGAACACCAAATTAGCTCCATTATTTTAACTCCTCCAAAAAGGAAAGGCCACATGTTTTGCCAGAGCCAGCTAATGACTCCCCTGGGTAAGCAGGTGACTCTAATGGTTATTTCCTCCCAACCAGGCATCAAATGCAGAGTGGCAGAAGGAAAAAAGCGAGATCTCAGGCTTGGAGGCAGCCCTGGGAGTGGGAAGAAGCCCTGGCTTCTCTCTGCTCTTACCAGATCACAGTGAGGTGGGTGTCAAAGTGGACAGCAGAACTTTTTTCAGATTCTTCTTTGTTTACCTTTCCTTACCCCTCCTAAAGGGACTAAATGGTAAACAATAGCTCTTTGCACTGATGCATTCTCTTACACATTGGAAAACCCTCAGCTCAGGAGTAGCCCTGCCCAGTGTCAAGACAAGGCCTTATCCCACGGCCCACACCCTGGCATACTGCAGCCTGGGCCTCTCTAGTAGGTGCACCAAGTTCCTATGCTGCTGAGAAGGGGCCTGCTGCTTGCTGCATCTCACCACACCTCAGACTCTTCCTCCAAGTGAGGCCCAGCTCAGCCTGCCTGCCCTCCCACACAGCAGCCAGCATTTCCTATCTCACCTCTTCCTTCCTCCCTCACCTCCATCTGCCTCTCCTCTCACAGGCATCTCCTGTCTGTGTCAGCTGAGACAGCTCTTCCTCAAGGGTGTAGGTTCTGAGCCTCTCTCAGAGGCTGTCTCATTGGGTGCAGTAGCAGGAAACTGCTTGTAGTAGGACATTCTTAGATGTAGCCTGTCTCCTGTCAACTTGTGCTCACTGCTGTCCCCATGGAATCTGGGAAGCACCTGGCAGCCCTATTCTAGCCCCTTCTCCATACTGTTAGGGGCTGTGAGGGCTTGGAGGGGAACTGGGTTTGCGTAACACTCAGCTGTCAAGCGTTCCCAACTATGCACTTTCTGCAACTAGTTTTAGAGTAAACTTCCTGCAGATAGTAAGTAGAGTTTAAGGGTCCTTATAGATGACAAACATCTCTTCCCATTTCATAAATCAGAAAACAAAGGCTACGGACCTAGTTGATGGTAGATGGGAGTTTTGCCAGTGTCTAGACCATCTTGGGAGCTCCGGTGGTATAATCCACAGGGAATTGTGTTGTTAACCCAAAGGCCTGGTTTCTCTGGCAATTCAAATCCATTAGTGGCTCTGAGGAATAAAGATGGGCAATCTCCTCTTGTGTACTTTACAGTCTCAGAAACCCAATAGTGGGGCAACTATGAGTCAGTTCTGACTCAATGGCAATGACAGTGAAGATTACCTTGGACGATGGGGTGGCCTAGTCAGCCTTGGAAACCCGATGGAGGGCTGATGAGTCACATTCAACTCAATGCCAGTGAGCTACAGTCTACGAGCCCACCTTGTAAGCAATCTCTCTCTTTTTCCAGTTAAGTTCCATAGCTATAAAATTATATACCTAGCAGCCTAAGATCAACATTCATGGCTTCAGGGGAAATGCAGATGACCATGACCAACGAGTGGCAGTGACAGGGTGGGAGCCCTAGACTCTAAGGACCACCTACCTTGGGCTCAAGTGGGGTGATAGAAAGACAGCACTTTAAAGATACTAAATTTTTGTTGTTTTTCAATTTTTTCTTCACTGCTGTCAAACCAGAATTGACTACTGATTCCTAGCTGACCTTCCTGTAGGCTTTTTATCCCTTTTTAATTTTTTCCCCCCTGTAGGTGTTTTAAGGCTGAATTTGCACATGAAGTGATTGCCTATCTTTCCCCCACAGAGCTGGTGGTGGATTCAAACCCCCAGAGATATGCCAACAGTGGGTTAGCAGCTTAACTTGCTATGGGCCACTAGAGCTCCCTGTAAGAGAGTGTTAGCAAGGGAGTTCGGGTGGCCTAGTGGCAAGGAGCTGCACTGCAATCCTAAAGGCCTGTGGTTCGAGGCCACCAGCTACTCCGTGGGAAAAGGATGGGCAATCTCCTCCTGTGCGATTACTGCCTCTGAAAACTTACTGGAGGGTCAGCTGTGGGTTGGTTCCAGCTCTAGAGTACACACCAACAAGCACTTTGGAGAGGTTGTTAAGTACAGACTTCCCCAGTTCACCACAGTATTAGCAGCCACCGTTCATTGAGTACTTATTCTCACTCAAATCTTACAGATGAAGAAACAAGCATGTTATGTCATGTGCCATCATGCTGGATCCCATCCAGAGCTGCAGCAGGTTTACAGAGGCTGTAAATCGCACAGGAAGAGATTGATCATCTATCTCCCAAAGCTGCTGGTGGATTCCAATTCCAGAGATGTGACACCTGGAGGTCCGCAGCACAACTCCCTATGGACTACACTATTGGAACTCCCTACATGAACTTTTACTATTATTATTACTTGCTGTTCAGCCTCAAAAGCAATCCCAGGTCTACAATACAGCTGTCTGATAACCCAAAGGTCAGTGGTTGGAATCAGCAGTTCCTCTAGAGAAAAGATCTGACTGCTCTGGCAAAGACCATAGATTGTCTAGGAAATCCTATGGGACAGGTCTATTTCTGTCATGTAGGTCATTATAAGCGGAATAATTTTATGGCACGCAGCAACAACACAACACAACACAACACAGCACAACACATAAACAACACAGCATATAATGGCAAGACGGACTTACTATTCATATTATTGTTATTAATAAGATATATCCCTGCACCTGAAGCAGCTGTCCCAGAAGTGGGTTGGACCCAGGGAGAGGTGAGTAGGGCCTGGCTTGGATCCAGTCCTCCATCCCTGGGACAGCACACTCAGGATTGTGTCACCCAAAGAAACTACTGATAGAAGTCTCAGAGTAGCCCCGTGTCATCCTGGTGGGGGAAACAGAGCTGGGCTAAACCTCACCTTCATGTAACGCAGGGTCTTAGTTGAAGCTGTCCCAGCCCTCTGTCAACTGGGAGCTGACTGACTTAAAGAGGAAAAGGAGAGGTTTCTGGGACTATCACAGGTTCCTGGGGAACGTAACAGTTTCCTGTGTGGTGGTGCTCTGTGAGGTGAGACTCCAGAGAGTCTCTCACAATGTCCCCAGTGGACTCCTTCCCTTCCCCATCTGAGGGAACTCAAGAGAGTCACTAGTAAAGCTGATTAGCAGCCGTAGTAGAACTGTCCAGACCTGAGGACCTGACCTCCCTACCTCACCTCTGAGCCTGGGCCCAGCACGCCAACCAGTCTCCTTCCTCCTCTTCTCCACACCACCCCTGTCCCTTCTTTCCAGCCTTCTTCCAGAATCACTTAATCTCAAAAAAACTGCGGACTAACTAAGTCAATTCATTTACCCCTCTCTCGGTCTCCAGCTCATCTTTGCCCCTCAATACATCTGTGTGACTTTCTGAACAAAAGGAGAACTCAGAGCTTCACCATAATGTGAATGGTAGTTATCTAGAGAAAGTGAGTTTATGATGAATTATATTTTTTCTTTGTAGCTTTCTGTGTTTTCTCAAACACCTAAATAAGAATGTTATACTTTGCCCGGAGGTCAGGAAGGGTGAAATGTCTTACAGTCAGACCACATTCAAAGCAAGGGATTTCGGTTTGGGTTCTTTGCTCAATCAATTTAAAACTGTGACTCTAGGAAACTTCTTGTTTTCCTCATCTATAGAATAGAAATACTGACATCTTGCTGTGCCAGGGGTTAAATGAAGTCATGCACTTGGAACATGCTTTATAAGTATACTGGGTATTTTTATTGTTGAGAGTCCCTGGCTGATGCAGTTTGTGCTTTATGCTTATCTACCAACTGAAAGGTTGGTAATCTGAATTCACCCAGCAGCTCTACAGAAGCGAGGTCAGTCAGTGTACTTCCATAACATTACTGAAAATTCTACTCAGGCACACATGAGGTCAAAGCATGAGTTGGAATCATCTGGCTGTAAATAGGTTTGGCTCCACTATTTTGGCTATATTCAGAAGAAATAAACTATGTCAATCTTGAAAAGTCCTCCCTTATCTAGATTTTATTGCATCTTCCCCATACTCTGTGAAGGAGCTCTGGAGGCCTAGTGCTAAGGAACTCTGCTGCCACACCAAGGACAACTGGTTCGAATCCACCAGCTGCTTTATGGGAGAAAGAGGGTTGATTTCCTCTTGTGTGACTTACAGCCTCTAAAAACCTGGGGGAGGGTTAGTTGTGAATGAGTTCTGATATGATGGCACACAACAACAGTAACAACAACAAACCCTGTGAAATGGAGGTGGTGGTGGTTTTTGTTATGTGCAGTAGTAAGCCAACTCATAGGGACCCCATGTACAAACAAAATCAAACTCTTCCAGTACCATGCTAACCTCATAATCTCTTGTTCTGCTTAACCCAGAAAAGAAAGTTATTCTCCACATTTTGCTAATGAGGAAACTGAGAGGTGATGTGATTTGTCTGAGGGCATACAGCTGAGGCAGGATTAGACCCTTGTCTCCGGATTCCTCCAGGTCTTGCTTAGCTGCACGTTTCCTGAGGATTGGGACCCAGTTGACCCCTGGCTCCGTATCCCTCACATGGTCTTGTGCATCCTGACGGATACACAAGACCTGACCCTGTGGCCTTGAACACTTCTACTCCCTAGTCAGTTCCTCAGCTTCGCCTCTGTGAGTGCACTGGGGAGATAATCTTTATCCTCTTTCTCAACACATGGGAGACTCAGTGTGAAGCAGAACAAGCAGTTCCTGCCTTATCCAAATCATCCATTCAGGTTAGTAACAAGCTTCATAATCTCAGAACACAAGGCCTCCCTGAAATCCTTCATTTCCAAATACCGTGTCATAGGTTAGTAAAAAATGTCCTTCTCTGCAGAGCTGGACGAAGTGACAAAAAGCCAATCAAGTAAACTTGAGAGGGAGCCAAGTCCCCACTGCTCCCAAGGGACTGGGTGGTCAGGGGGTGAGCAGAGACTGGGACTCATTGAGAGTCTCCCTTCCTGGGGTTGGAGGTGGAGAGGAGAACAGGAGTTCGGCCAATTTTTCTGATAAATATTTGCCACTTAGGGTTGGGGGAACATTTCTCCTTAGGGAACACTTATTCCCTAAAGAGAGCTGGGAGTCTGCCCAGTCTTGGATAGGATTTACTAATAATAATAATAATAAAAAAAAGCCCTGTCATCAGAAATTGGCATCACAAAGGTCCTTGCTGCCTGCCTTTACCCTGGACCTCTTTTTCAATCAGACATACCCAAACTGCTTAAAAGCAACAGGAAAGTTTGGTCACATTATTTCTGTCTTAGAAGCCCGCTGAGAACCCACCCCCCATTTCCTCACCCCACACACTGCTTTCAAAGTGCCTCCCTGGAGACAGCTAGTCAGAAGTCCTCCTGCCTACACCCCCTTTCTGACTGCCCTCTGGGCACTAAGAACTTAGCTGCTCCTCAACTCCTTTTCCAGCGCTCTCACTCTGTCACTTTCCAACAAACTTTCAGCTAGTTGATGTGATGCGTAGATCTCAGGAGGGCTAGCTAATATGTCAATCCAGCAGAGGCCTTTCAGTGACTCAATGGGACAACGTTTCTGTCAATGCGGGGGAGGCACTTTCGAGCAGGTGTCTGTCTCAAGTCACAAAACCAGCCCTGTCCCCAATTTCTCAAGAAGGGAAAAATGCTTGTCTTCAAATTAAGTCATATTTTCATGACACACCACCAGCAATGTTTTTCTCTCTGGAAGTTTGAGCACACGGTCCGATGTGTCACTTACAGGGACATGATGAGTCAGCCAAAGACTGGGAGGAGAGTTGATGCATTCCACCACATAAGAAAAGAGCCCCAAGCTGTTCTAGTGGGTGTGGGGAGCAACCTCTCTGTATCCCCACTTCACTAAAGGGCGAACTCACTTATTCCAACAAAGTGCAAAGTTCTGGAGACAGCAGTGAGGGCTCCAGGGGAAGTATGCCCGGGAAGGGTGCCGGAGCAGCAGTTCTGTATCTGCCCCTTCACTCCCCCAAGATTCCTCTTTCTTTTCTTTCTATTGTTTTCTCTTTGGTTCCAACTTCCCTACCACATTCTGTCCTTGTACTTTCTTGAAATTCCATCTCAAATCTGACCCCTGCTTCCTGCAGCATCCCTGTTAGGAAAACAGGAGGAGGAGGAAGAACGTCTTTAAATACTAAGAGGGAATAAAAGGAAATAACCACTGATGAAACAAATGACACACAGGTAGAAAGCCTTTACTGTTCTGTAAGGTGCCATCGAGTTGACAGAGGCTCACAGCGACCCTATGAGCAACAGATCAGAACCTGCACCATCCTGCACCGTCCTCACCATCTGCAACATGCCCAGACCCACTGTTCCAGCCACTGTGTCAGTCCGCCTTGTTAAGGAGGAGGACTCATCAACAACCTTGCATATAGAAAGGGAAGAAGACGTGAAACACCTACTGAAGATCAAAGATTACAGCATTTGATATGGATTACATACATCTCAAGACCAAGAAAACAAAACTCCTCACGACTGGAGCAAAAGGTAACATGATCACAGAGGGAGAAGACTGCAGTTGTCAAAATTCTCATTTTACTTGGAGCCCCAAGCTACACCTATGGTCAAAAAAAAAAAGACGTGCTGCATTTGGAAAATTTGCTGTCAGGGAGAAAACAATAGGATTCTTCAATTGTTGAACGCCACCCTGAAAGGCTGAGACAACTGCGTGTGTTGTCCCCTCCTGGGTTCTTGCCCTGGCAGCTCTCTGCCCATTTCTGTGGAGTAGCATCTTCTCTTTTCTCAACATTTATCTGTGTTTTCCTAAACAGCCAATCCCCTTCCTGGCTCAGATGTCATCCAGTTCTCCTAGCCAGATCTCCTTCTCAGACTTCGTTTTGGTTGGAAGTGCTGGCTCATTCACTCCCAGCAGACTCATACAATTGGGGGAGTTAAGGTGGAAGGTGGCTTCCCTTTCTCCCAGGTGGTGGCCTTCATATACTCTTCTTCAGGGCCATGACCCTACACACTCCCTAATGGGCTCAGAGAATGTCAATGCTTTCAAGGTTCTCAGGCAACAAGAGCAAATAAATGCCATTTAAAACCACAATGCCTTTCTATGGCAGGTGGATTCTGCTAATGACAATGAAACAATCTCAGAGTCCCCGCTGCTCCTAGCGAAGATGGCCTGGCCATTATGGTGAATATCTTGTTGGGTTTTGATGTATGAAGATGGGGCTGGCACTGGGCCTGGATGTAGGAGTGAGAAAACTAAGTTCTCTGGCACCACTGAGAGGCCTTGTTTACTTATTTGTGTCTTGAAGCACAGAGCCTGGAGGATGATGGAGGGGAGTCAATAAAAGGACTCCATGCCAAGCACTGCCTGGAGGGTGTGGTCAGGGAGGACCCCTGGAATAGACTGTGAAAGGTATCCACACTCAATACTCTTGGTACCAGCAGCCAGGAAATCAAAAGATGAATTGCATTAGGAAAATCTGCTAGAGTACTGAGAAGCAATGACATCAGTCTAGAGACTAAGGTGAGCCTAATCCAGGCCATGATCTTCACAATTATTTGCTATGCATCAGAAAACTGGACAATGACTAAGGATGATAGAAGAAGAATTGATGCCTTTGAGCTGTGGTGCTGAAGAAGAGTATTGAGAATACCATGAACTGTTAGGAGAGCAAACAGGTTTGTCCTGGAGAGGGTAAAACCAGGCTGCTCCTTGGAGGCAAGGATTTTGAAGCGTGGTCTGACATATCTTGGACAAGCTGCAAGGAGGGACAAGTCCTCTGAGAGGGACATCATGGTTGGGAGGGTAGAGGGACAGTGTAGGAGAGGAAGACCCTGGATGAGATGGATTGGCTCAGTGACTGGGGTAATAGGAGTGGGTGTGTCCGAGACAATGAGGTTGGCTCAGGATAGAGCAGATTTGAGCGAGCTATTGTACACAGGGTGGCAACGAGTCACAAGCAACTCAATGGCACACAACAACAAAGGTTTTCAAGGACTAGCAAAGTTACTGTCCACATGCTCTGTGTGTGTGAAAGAGAGAAAGAGAGGGAGAGGGAGAGACAGAGAAGCAGTAAAAGAGCAATAGAGAGAGAAGAGAGAAAGAGAGAGCAACACTTATGACAGCAAACTTTCCACTGACGAGCTGCTATGTACTCTGTGTTGCTTGGACAATGGAGTAAACCTTGACTTATATCCCTTAACGGGATCAATCAGTGCAAGTAGAGTCACAAGGAACAGAGAAGAAAACAGAATTTTGAAGAATCAGAAAACTGGACTCAAGGGGACCATGAACATATTTGCTCCCCACCCCAGGCAAAGGTAGGAAGCTTGGGGGAATCCCTTCTCCATCAACTTTTGAGACCCAGTAGAGAGGAGGGTAGGAGCCCACACTAAGGATCCAACTTTCCAGGCTTGATACCTGGCTCTGCCCTCACAAACCTTGTGCTCTGGAGCAGACTGGCTCAGTTCCTCATATGAAAACTCGGAAGAAGGATAGTTCCTGCAGGGTGGTTGTGATATGTGCTCAGACACATACCCAATGGCTCCAAGAGAAATCGGTCACAGAGTGCAAGACGGTGAACTACAAGCTGTGGCATGTCTAAACCATCAGCGTCATTCCTACTGCCATGCTGTCCACTCAGACTCAGGATGACCTATGTCTTACACAGTTGTTGCTGAAATCTTTGTGGAAACAGATCACTAGGCCTTTGCTTCACCAAGCTTTTAGGTGAATTGGCTCCACAGGCCCTGTGGTTGGTAACCAAATGGTTACCACTTGGGTACCTATCACTAGGGGGTAGAAATTCATGAAATGACAGGCATACAGGCTTTCAGAAGCTATCACTGATGTTTCTTAGGCCAACAAAGACTGAAGACAATACCAGCCTGCACTGGTACTGGTCAGAGGGTGGTGGATGCTTCTGCTTCCTGCTGTAATTCCTTCACCTCAAAGCCCTAAGAATTTCACAGAAAGCTCTCCACCCTAGGTCTTGCTGCAACCTGAGAGACCCTCAAGATCTCAGGGCCTTTGTCCAGAACGGAAGGCAATAAATATTCATGGAGCATGAGTAGGTGTCATTGCTGACATGAGAGGAAGCCGAGGCTACACTGATGAGGATGAATGAGGGCCAGATGGGCAGGGGTGTGAAGGAAGCTGATTGTGGTTCTAGCTGCATTTTTTTATCTTGTCACTGACACTGAAATACTATGAAAATATGCTAACAACTGGACAAGGATTTGCCTAGACACTATAGCTCACCTTGTCTTCTTTTTCCTCCAAAATATAAATATTATGAGCAGTGGAGAGGCTCAGGGTTCAAGGGCCTTTGGTAAATGATTTCCTTTTCCTCCTTGGTTTTCTTACTAATGTCTCCAGCTTTGCCTATTTCCAGTGTCTTGCAAGACCTTTCTTTCAGGGAAGAAACTAAACACTGAAACTGAGGGGCTTGCTTCATTTTTGCCCTCTGACACCTCATGCCTTAAACCCCACATCCTCCAACTCCAGAATGGAGGCAGAAAGCAGGGACTGGAGAAGACTAAGAAAAGTAAAGAAAAACAACAAGGCAAGAAAATTCCTCATGAAATACTAGAGACGGTGGAATGCTTTGGAAAAGGACACATTAAAGAACAGAACCAGTGTCACTGAATAATGCAGGTAGAAAAATTGCTCACTGCTATCTGCTTTGTTAGGAGTATTTTCACTAAAGCAAAATAAGACAAAACAAATCCTACAGAGGCAAAGAAAAAAGTAGGAAGAGCACAGGATTGGCTCACCCTGGGCAAGCTGTGTTAAAGCTCTGCTTTAACTCACTCGTCTGGGGCAGGACGGTGGGTCAGATCACCTCTAAAGCCTTTTCCAGCTCTAACCTTCTCAAGTCCATGAAAGTATGGAGTGATGGTCTGTAGGAAGATTGCCCCAGTTTCCCCAAGCCAGTAGCTATTGTGATCATATTTAACCCCCCCTTCGGACTCTGTGACCTTAGTCTCTTTACATTGCTACTGACCTGAAGGACCCACTGCAGCCAATCCCTTCCTCAAGAATGATTCCTGGAGGTCGTATGTCCACGAGTGTCCAGAGGGGTTATTTCACTGCTATTTCCCTTGAGACTCAATATTCTCTCTCCAGGGGAAAATGTCATCATGGTTTATCAGGTGATGGAAGCAACAAGACAAGTGTCTCTGGTGCACACAACAGGGCGAGAGATGCACCTGAAGTGCATCAGGGCTGGAAGAACAGATCTGTTGGAGCCTGAGCTTGTTGCCAAATGCTTTCCCATTCATTCTCTCGTAGGAAAGATTCGATATTTATACCACTGAGAAGCACAGCATACTAATGAGGGCCATGATGGGCTGGGATAGGGCAGGGTCGGCTTTGCCACCAGCCTGTTCCACTCTGACAAGCACGAGCAGAGGAGGGAGGGAAAGCAGGACCACAGGCGGGTTGCCAGTGGGAGCGGGTTCTGCAAGCAGTTCGCTAGAGCCGGCAGCAGGCTCTCTGGATGCTAGGGAATTTATCAAGGGTTAACGCAGAACTGTCTTCACTATTCTAATCCTCCGAAGCTTTCTAAGGCCACTTCCTCTGAAGCTGCAGGGGAGGATATTATTGAGAAAGGAGGGGTTTAGAAAAGACAAATGAGACCTCCCTCCTAGGCCAGTGGAGCTGATGAGCAATCCGGCCTGCAGCCAGGTCAGAGCCCGTCTGGACCAATTAGCTTTGTCTTTCAGCATCACGAAGGAAACCTTCTACCCTATGAACCCAAGAGCAGCTATCCGTCCCTGCTGGCCTAACTAAGAATGTCTGGGAGGGTTGGTGCACATCCATCCTCTCAGGATGAAGACCTGATGCTCTCACCATTGGTAGACGGGCCTGTGACCCCTCTGGCCTGTCTTGTGGGTTGACCATATAGTAACCAGTGTCAGGTTAGTCAGTAAGCAAGGTAAATACTGATTTACTTTTCCCTCTCGGCCTAGACCACAGGGAATTGCACAGCTAACCCAAAGGCAGTGCCTCTCTGTCAGTTCGAATCCATCAGGGACTCTGAAAGAGAAAGACAGACAATCTCCTGTGTCATTTACATCCTTGGCAATCCAAGTAGGGTCAGCTATGAGTCAGTTTTGACTTTATGGCAGTGAGACTATAGAATTTCACATTTATTTTTTATAAACTACATCAAGTATTTGACTTCTAGGTATGGCTGGCATCTGTCTCTTTCAAAACCTCAGCACCTGCCTACGAAATCAAAACTTCTCTTCAAATTTGTAATGCTTGACAGGGACAGAGTATTCAATAAGTAAGGAAAGCATAGGCTAAAAATTGTGCTTACTTGCTCATCATAGTGAATAGTGTTATTAATCTGAAATGATCAATTTCACACTATTCACTGCAGATGAGGAAGTAAGCACAGGTAAACCTTACTTCCTGGGCAGCCCACCCCTGCTGGTAACTGCTGCCCAGGGGATGGACACGGACAAGCCCTCCCTTCCCGTTCAAAGTCCTTGCTCTGAGCATCAACACTCTTTCCTAGAGGAACCTTGGCCCCTTGTTTCATAACTTGAAGCCTGATGATGGAAGTAACTTTCTCAGGACCTGAGAAGGGACATTTCAAGTCTTCTTTCTAGGGGACCTGAGCTCTGAGGGGATGATTGCAGTTCTGATCCATGGGGCAGGAAAAACCCCTTTTCTTCGCATCTGACCAAGAAATTCCAGAAATTCTTCTAGGGAGGCAACCACCCTCCTCTACCCCACTTTTTTTAAATTTTATTGGGAAAAACATAATGGGGGTGCAAGGAGGTGAGGGTTGGGGGCAGAAAGGTGAGGATGGGCAGGGATGCAGTTGCAGAGCTGCACAATTTGGTTGGTGGGGGGAGCAGGTGAAGGAAATGAAAAGGATCCAGTGGGGACCAGATGCTACAGGAAAATGGTAAACATTTTCCAATGGTAATTAAACCAACTGTCTTACTGATTTGGGAACTGGATGCAGACTCTCTGGCTTCTTCATGCTGAACAGGGGTATTGATGTGAAGGGGGAAAGGGAGAACACTTTATCACCTTACTGGTGATCTTGGGTTAAAGCTGCTTGCCTTGTTCTGTTAGAAGATATTTTTCTGTCATTTGTTCCCCTCTGGACTGCAAGGTGTTTTCCCAGGTGGGTCCAGTGGGGATGGCTGGTTCAACCCAGAGGTTCCATCCTCCTTTGCTTCCTTAGCTGTCAGTTGTATTTCCTTTTTGTCACTGGCACTGGGTTCAGGGTCAGGTCTGAAGTAAAACTCAGTGTTAAGTTTACCTATAGGAAAGGGAGCAAACCCGTTCCCCCTTGGGAATCCTTGAATTCCTGTTGTTGAGCCTCGATCTTCACTGAATACCAATCATCAACTGTTTAACTGCTCAATTATCAATAAACAGAGGTTGTAGAAGGCCATAGTGGCCCTGCTCCAAGTGGTCCGCTGCTCCCGCAGCTCACCACATTGTCTCTGCCTCCGCCGCCATCTTGGATCTCCCTCTACCCCACTTTTTAAGGAAGGAAAGCAAAGAAAAGGTTCCACACAGCTGCCTTCTGAAGTGGTAGGTCCAAAGGAACAAAAAGTGGTTGACCAGGCATTTCTACCCACTAACCTGAGGCAGAGGATCCAGAGCAGAGAATAATAAATTAGATCAGGCCCAAGAAAGTGTGGGGATAAAGAAACATCCTGCAACAAAACCGGTGGTGATGCAGCTCCCTTTGAGCAGCAAGTAAACATGGAAGTGGTGCTGCCCCTGGTGACCCAGCAGCACTGACTCAGATGCCCAGGGTCAGGCAGCTGGCGGGACCACAGGCAGGGCTCACTGGGCTGCTCAAAGTGCAGGGCAGGGCCTGGGGCTTCATACATTATTCAGAGCAGCTCTGGCTGCAGGGCTCTGAGAGCATCTTCCCCAGTTTGGGCATGCAGCCCAGGCCGAGCAGCTCTGCTCCCATCACACCTCCTGGGGCTGCCGAGTGGTCCTGATATTCTGCAGGCCTCTTTTGGAAAGCTCTTCCTCTCTGCTTCAATCCTGGCTTGGTTCTGTCTGCCAGAGACCTGACACTCAGGAATTTAAAGCCAAGTTCTAGGGATACTGTTCCCCTTGCTGCAAATTCCTCTTGGAATGTGCTGTCTTTGGGTGAGATGTTTGTGAGAAGTCTGGGGCTTCTAACTACACTCCCTGCCCCACCCCTTTCCTCACCAAGCAACCTGCTGGCACATGGCTAAACCAAACTTAACTAGTACCATCCTTCTGACTCATGGTGACTCCTTGTGTGTCAGAGCACAAGTATGCTCCAGAGGGTTTTTATAGGTTATTCTGACATACCTTTACGTAGACTGGAACTTCCAAGCAAGCACATAACTGATTATACCACCTAGAAACTCCAAAACTAAATTTCCTAATCCTTTAAATCTCATTTCATGGCCACCCTCCTTGAGAAAATTTCCTTGAAATAATAAAACTTATGCTCCAATCTTCCACAAATTTATCTTCTACTTCACTCAGGTTCTACCAAGCACCTTGTCATGGATGATGATGATCTCTATGTTGCTGAACAAAACAGATCGCTCTTAGTCCTTATCTTGCTTGCTTAATTCCTGCATCTGAGACAAATGATCCTTTCTTCTCTCCTCTTAGAAATACTTTCTTTGTTTCCCAGGACACCACATAGTCGTGATTTCCATCTTATTTCATGAGCTGCCACTTTTTAATAATCTACTGTGATGGTTAAGGCAGTGTGCCACCTTGGCCACTCAAGTTCTCTGGTTTAGCAGTTATGTGTAGTCATCCCCTGGATGGGGTCTGATGTATTATAGTCGTTCCCCTGATGAGATCCGACACCATACAATTGCCTCAATGATGAGATCTGCTACAAATAACCAATCAGGTAAGAGGGATTTCCTTTGAGGGCGGAGCCTGCATCAAGTATATATGATTGCTTGGTAAAGCTCTCTTATTTTTTTCTTTGCTCTATTAGAATTTTGCATCTGCCTTGTTATTTTCTGGCCTCCAGTTCTTGAGTCTTGAGCCAGCAGCCTGTCTAATGATTGTTAAGTTTGGATTCATCAGCCTCCAAAGCCAGCAGTCTACCATCTGACCTGCCATCTTGGGTTCATCAGCCCCTGCAGCTACATGAGTCAGGAGAAGCCTCCATCCTGATATCTGACTCATAGACTTAAGACTTGTCAACTTCTACAAGCACATGAGTCATTTTCTTTAGATAAACTTATCTCTCTCTCTAGTTAGAAAGTTTTGCTTTTCTAGAGAACCCTCGCTAAGATACTCCTTCACTGATTTTTTTTTATGGTTCACATCAATGACATTACTGATACAGGTGTCACGCAGTCCATGGTGTCAGACAAATCCTCCATGTGACTAACAGTGACTGCCTCTTGATGGGTACAATATCCTCACCCCCACTTTCATTACATCACCTCTCCAAGATGACTCTCACGTAGGGCCACATGCTGTTCAACACAGTCTTTTCCACATGGTTCCCTGAAACTCCTCTCCCATTGACCATGCTGGAGACTCATCTCTGCACCACTGCAGGTGCTACAGCCCCTACCCACACCCTGACCGGCAGACAGGCTGAGAAACTAGTAATTATTGCACTTAGTGACATGTGACATCAACCTCAATGATACCACTGCCTTAATGGACCCTCCACATACAACACTGGCCCAGTTGGCACCAACCAGACCTTCTGACCACTTTGACAGCAGCCCCTTTGATAGTGTCAGGAGATGTGCTCTACATCTCACACCTCACTTGAGGCGCTATGGTCTCCCATACAAAATCACCAATGTTCTACGACTCTATGCTCAGTCTCGTTCTATTTCAAGTCTTAACTTGTCTCTACTGGAATTTCAACTAATTTAATAGTTTATAATATCATGTATATGCTAACTGGAAGGAGGAGTGGCATCCACTTCTGTAATAGCTTGCCTCCGGAAACCCTATGAACCTGCAGAGAGGAGGACTCTCCTTCATAGGGTGGCTATGAGTCGCCTGCGACTCGATGGCACTTAACAACAACAACAACAATATGCTAACATCTCCCAAAATTTATAACTCAGATCCATGCCTTTCTGAAATACTCTAGACTTGATATCCAATAATAGAGCCATGAACACTCTAGTATAGACTGAGATCCATGAAGAACTTTATATCAACATTTCCACTGAGTGAAAAGTATTAGAAATAAAACACATCCAAATTTGAAATCCTAATCTTCCTCTTCAGCCTGGTGGTTCTTCTAGAATTCCCCAACTCAGTAAATGGCAATCACTTGGGCCCAAAATCTTGGTTCTTTTTTTTCTCTATCATATAGACTTTATACACAACCCACTAGCAACTCTTACTGGCGCTACTTTTAAAATACATTCAGAATCATTTGGCAAGAGGCTCTCAACTGATTTCCCTGCCTTAGCCTTATAAAAAGTCTATTCACAGGTTGTCACCTAGAAAGATTCTTTCAAACTTTTTCTTATAGTATTTCATTAACTCTTCCCTCTTTCACTTTATCTTCCATTCGCTCTCCCTTAGCCCCATTTCTGCCGTAGTAATCTCGCCTCGTTATGTTTTGGGTTTTTTAAAAAAGTCTTTATTGGTTTGCATATCCATAGGGTTTTACATTTGTACTTTGTGTTTTAGATAATCATTCATATATAATGTTCATTCATGTATCTGTTGTTGTTGTTGTTATGTGCCGTCGAGTCGCCTGCGACTCATAACGACCCTATGTACAACAGCCCTAAACTCC
>NW_006399924.1:2848176-2882677 GCF_000299155.1 Elephantulus edwardii | reverse complement strand
CGGCCCTTTTGATTTTCTGACTCCAACTCCTTGCACATTTCATTGTAATATTTTGCTTTGTCATCCCGTGCTGCCTTTTGAAATCTTCTATTCAACTTCATGTTTCTAGTGTTTTATAAATTCATTAATATACTTTTTATAATTAATTACCATTCCTCTATGCCTATTATCCCCCGTCTTTTCAGGACCCTATTGGACATCTCCCAATCCTTCACCCACTCTCCACCCACCAACCTCTGCTCTCACAGTAAGTTTTTTCCCTCCTTCCCTTTTTCTGTTCCTCCTTCTCCCTTCCTCTCTCCATTTTGAACATTTTTATAACTATCTTGCTCAGTTAGCCTCTTACTATTATAATAGTGGCCTTATGCAATATTTGTCCTTATGTGGCGGAGATGTTTTATTCAGCATAGTGCTCTCTAGTCTCTCCCAAGTTATACAGCGTTTTATGAAATTGCTGTTCTTTAGCGCTGCATTGTAATCCACTGTGTGAATGTATCACAATTTCTCAATCCATTCATTTGTTGATGGGCATTTGGGCTATTTCCATTTTCTTGTGACTAAAGCTGCTATGAACATAGGTATACATATCTCCATTTGTGTCTCTGTGCTGATTTCCTTGGATTATATATTCGTAGCAGTGGAATAGCTGGGTCATATGGGATTTCTATGCTCAGCTTTTTGGCAAAACACCAAACTGCCTTCCATAGGGATTATATCATTTTACAATGCCACCAGCAGTGCGTAAGACTTTTCAGTCTCTGAATCCTCCCCAATAATTATTGTTTGATATACTGTTAAACTTTGCTACTACTGCTGGATCAAGATGCTATTTAATTATTGTTTTGATTTGCACCTCTCTGATTGATATAGATTTTGAACATTTTCTCATGTGTTTCTTGGCCATCCAAACGTCCACCTTTGTGAAGAGACTTCCCCATTTTGTGACTGGGTTATCAATATTTTTCTTGTAGGGTTCCTATACTATTCTGTAAACTTTAGTTATGACACCCATGTTTTACATATCATTGCCAAAACTTTTTTTCAAATCTGTGGCCTTTCTTTTCCTTGTACTAGAGAAAGACTTTGATGCACACAATTGTTAGACTTTATAGACCAATTTAGCAGAAAGGCAGGATATAAGATCAACATGAAAAAAATCAGCTGGATTTCTCTACATCAAAAAAGAAATCACAGAAAAGGAAACTAAACGAGCAATGCTATTTACAATAGCTAACCACAGGAAGAAATACTTAGGAATAAATGTAACTAGAGACACAAAATATCTTTATAAGGAAAACTATAAAACACTGCTACAAGAAACAATGAGAACACCACAACAAGATAAAGGTATATAATCCAACAGAAAAATGGGCACAGGCTATGAACAGACACTTCACTGAAGAAGACATTCAGATAGCTAACAAGCACATGAAGAAATGTTCAAAATCCCTAGCTCTAAGAGAGATGCAAATTAAAACAACTATGAGATATCATCTCGCCCCAGTCAAAATAACAAAATATAACAGAACAGCAAGCAACAAATGCTGGTGAGGTTGTGCAGAAACTGGAACCCTTATTCACTGTTGGTGGAACTGTAAAATGGTGCAACCATTGTGGAAGGCAGTATGGCACTTTCTCAAAAAGTTGCAAATAGAGATACCATTCAACCCAGCAACTCCACTACTGGGATTATACCCCAAAGAGACCATAACTGGCATCCAAGCAGATATATACACACCCATGTTTATCATGGCTTTCTTCACAGTAGCAAGGAATTGGAAATAACCTAAGTGCCCATCAACAAACGAATGGATAGAGAAGCTGTGGTATATTCACACAATGGAATACTATGCTGTATTGAAAAACAAGGAACTGATGGAATAGTATTCAAAATGGGTGACCCTGGAGGACATTATGCTGAGTGAAGTATCTCAGTCAAAAAAGGACAAATATTTGCATGGTGCCACTGTTGTAAAACAGGACCGACCTCGGGGTTGGGAGGAGACAGAGAAGGATGAGTTCAATAATGTACACTGAATTGAAACAGATGAGGGAGAAAACTGTTTAAAAGGGATATGTGATTAAGTATTTTTGTCATGACAGGAGTCAGAGCGAAGGCTGCATAGTGGAGTGGACTGGGATAGGGTTTGTAAAACAATGAAAGAATTTTTCTTTTACTTTTCCAAGAGGGTAGTGTACTAGGAGGGAGGGTTGGGAGGGGAGAAAAGTACAACAATGAATGAATGAAAACCCAAAGTCTCTGTAAATTTTCATTGAAATTAATAATAAATTTAAAAAAAACCCAAAAAGAAAAAAGAAACAGTGAGACCTCACTAAATGGGAAAATATTCCCTGTTCATGGATAGGAAGAGTGAACATTGTGAAAGTTTTCATCTTACTAAAAGCAACCTACAGGATCAACACAATCTCAATACAGATACCAAATTCATTCTTCAAGGACATAGAAAGGCGATTTCCAGTTTCATTTGGAATGGAAAGAGACCCATAATAAGCAAAACTCTTCTGAAAAACAACAATTGGCGATATCTCACTTCCTCATCTCAAAACCTACCACACAGCTATAGTAATCAAAATAGCATGGTACAAAGACAGACTAAAATATCAATGGAATAAAACTGAGAATCCAGAAATTAACCCTACAGTCAACTCATATTTGGCAAGGTAATCAACCCCATTAATGGGGAAATTAAACAGTCTTTTTAACAAATTATGCTGGCAAAACTGGACATCTACTTGTATAAAACTGAAACAGGATCCATATCACATACACAAAACCAATGCCAAGTGGATTAGAGACATAAAGGTAAATCCCCAAATCATAAAATTTTAACAGACAAAATTAGAAGCCCTGGTCTATGACATAAACACGCTTGCAAACACAGCTAAAAAAAATGGCCAGACTGGAGAAGATAAAATAATTTAAAAAAAATTTTTTTTGGACCTTCTTACAATCAACTTCGTATGTTTTCTGAGCAAGCCAGGTGCCCTCCCATCTCAGAGTTATTTGCATTTTTCTTTTCCTCTACCTTGAACTTTCTTCCTTTAAATACCTGTATGGCTGCTTCCACCTCATCATTCAAGTCTGATGAAATGTCACCCTCTCAGGACAGGTGTTCTTGACCAAACTGTTAGCTTCACACACGCTCTCAGATCCTGCCATGGCCTATCACGTTTCCCTACTTCAGTTTCTCGATGTCATTTAATTAATTTTCTTTAGATTTCTTCCACTCGTTTGATTAATTTTCTTTCTTTTTCTTCCACTAGTTTAAATTCCATGAGACGTAGGGACTTTTGGGTTTGTTATTAGGGTTCTTTTTACTCTGGCATCTCTTGCTTGGCATTCTTTGCTGGTCTCTCTTTCCTCTTCCTGACCATGGATCCTTCCAGAGCTCACTTCTTTTTTCTGAGTGTTTCATCTGTCATCTGTATTCCCCATCCCACTCATTCACTCTTCCAGCTTGAACTCCCTTTGTTTACTAACACAATTTAAACAATCATGTTATTTTTAGGCTACTTCCTTCCACTTTCTCTGTTTTCCCTGTTAAATGGTAAGCTCCTGGAAAGTTATGATTGTCCTGGACTACCCAGTTGTTCTGGGACCCAAGTATGTTCTTTATTTCTTCACATCCTGGTGACCATTTCTGTAGCCATTAAGAGTTTAGTGATAGAACTGCACACCACACAATAAATGTGTGTGTTGAAGGAAAGAGGAGTGGATATAAAAGTTAATCCCCTCAGGAAGGAATACTGGTGAAAGATAAGAAAATCTAAGTAACAGCATGAAGGTTATCCCTGAAATGACTATATTTTGAGATGAATGAGAGAGGCCAATTAGCTCGTAAAGAAAAAAAAAAAGCAAAACTCCAAAACACAATTCTTCCTATTTCTTATGATGAACTCCATAATGCCAGGCTCTGTCTTCTGTCCCAGAGAGCAAAGGAACCACATTCTCCTCTACCCAAGTTAGGATTATAGACTCTTAAACTTTGGTTGAAAACTAAAGTTCAATCTTTGCTCTAGTTTTAGTTCTGTGTGGTGCTTGGTTAGTTACTTATCCTCAGAATTTTTGTTTCTTCATGGATAAATGTATTTATGTGCTTTTTAAATCAAATTACCATTGAATCTATCCTGGCTTGGGACATCCCTATCTGTGTCAGAGAGGAGCTATGCTTCACAGGGTTTAAAAGGCTGGTTTTACAAGGAAAACAGCCCAAATGTTCAACCACAATTGAATGGATTACTACACAGCACCCAGGAGCAACAATTTCAGAAATTACTACATAACTTAGGAGGGATTGGAAAGCATTATTCTGAGTGAACTAACTCAGTCTCATAAGAACAAAGACTATATAAGATCATTATTGTAGATATAGAAGGATAACCAGTAAAATGTGTATGAGGATCCAAGGGGTGGGTAGGAACAGAGGGGTGAGGATGGGTAGGGCGTAAATCATAAAATCACACAATTTGGTGGGTGGAGGGAGGGATAGTTAAAGGAAATGGGAAAGATCTGGTGGAGATCTGGAAAGACAGGAAACAGGGGGCACAGCTCTATGTTGATTAATTTTATAAAATTAATGAATGTAAATGATTGTATGAAACATAATGAAGGACAGTGTCAAACACAATATATAAGAACTTTTTAAGCAAACCAATATGAAAGAAACATTTTATAAATTTTTTTTAAAGTTAGTTTTTTAAAAAAGTAGATCACTAAGCCTTTCATTCCAGCAGATTCTCATTCGAAAATTCATTGTCTAATTGGAACTGACTCCTCACATGGGTTTTCCAAAATTGTAAACTACAAGAGTGGAGATTGCACATTTTCCTCTTTCAGAGTTGCTGGTGGATTTGAACTGCTAGAGAGGCACCACCTTTGGGTTCGTGATGTAATTCCCTAAAGACTGCACCCCCAGAGCTCCTTCCTCTGGGAGCCTGTGTGTGGACTCAAGCTCCAGCCTCTCAGTTAAAAGCTGAGCACATTGTGCATCAGGCAAGAAACAAAGTAGGAGTAGTGATGACCAGTCAGATCCAGACCAAATCTGGAGGTTGGGTCTGGTGAGTGGTGCAAGCAATTAGATCTGAGATCAAGCCAGAGGAACGGTACTGTGGGCATGGGGTTTAGGAGCTACTCTGTGCCAATGCTATTGGAGGCATCTTGTACAGTTTCTTTTGATAATCCATATAATATCACTATGAGCTATGTACTATTTATTATTACTCCCTGATGAGGAAATTAGTTCAATATTGTTCTCTCGGTCTTACAGCTAGAAAGTAGGGAAACCTGAATCCACTACAAGTCTGTGGCATAAAAGCCTGAGATCTGCTAAATCCCAAAGTAGAGGCTGCTGCATTACCCAAGGTCTCACTTCCCCTTCAGGCCCTGATCCAAGATCCCTGGAAGTATGAGGAATGTCCAAACACTTAAAAAAAATGGCCTGTTGCCACTGAGTAGATATGAACATATAATGACTCCAAAGAACAGAGCAGAACTACCCCATAAGGTTTTCAAGCCTGTAATTTTTAAGGGAGCAGAATGCCACAACTTTTTCTTCTTGTGAAGCAGCTGGAGGTTTAAACAGCCAACCTTTCAGTTAGCAGCCAAAGACTTTAACCACTACATAACTAGAACTCCTTTTGTGGAATACCCAACCACCCCCCAACATAATACACACAGTTGAATACACACCTTGGCCTTCCGGGGACCTGGTGAGGCAGAAAGACGGCCAGGTCCATTAGTGCCACCAAGCACAGCACATATTTATGGTCCCAATTACAAGCCGTCATCTCCTGTTGCTGCAAAGACACAGGTATAGTGACAGGAATAGCGTGTGCACTGGGGTCTGAGGTCTCTGTAGCAATAACTACAAGATTACAGAGATGTTAGCAAACCTTGGTGACGGCAGCTCTATTATAATGATAAATCTATGGCTTTATATAGAAATAATGAGACTAGGCCTGGGAGGGGGAAGGGATGAGCAGCATGATTTCAGTGAATCAAAGTTCTGGGTGGAAGGAAAGTGGTAAACCCTAGGAAATGCCAGGAGGCCATCAGGGAACTTGCAGGAATAAGGGCAGGAGGATGGTCAGGGGCAGCCCTGACCAGAGTGCAGTGGATCTGATTGTCATGATTTCCTTCCAAAGTCTGAGTCTCCCGATTCAGAGGAACACTCAGGGCCTCCAACTGCCCTCGAGAGTCTGGTTTGTCTGCTGTCACTCAGTCCAGAGAGGAGAGCAGTGAAGGGGACAAGGGAGACATGGGTGGGAGTAGGTCTGTATGGGCTACTCTGCTGTTGACACGTTCCCTCTACCAGAACCATGTGGCTCAAGAAATGCACTTATGGGAGAGTACAAGAGAAGTCTCAGGATAGCGCTAACAACTAGCATGCACAGCTGCTAACCAGAAGTTGGGGATTCAAGTCTAGCCAAGGCACCCACACAGGGTAGACCTGATGATCTCCTCCTGAAAAATCAGCCACTGAAAACTCCATGTAATACAGTTCTACTCTGACATATATGGGGTGCTAAGAGCTGGAGGCAACTTAATGACAACAGAATGAACCATCTCAGACGTCCACTTACCTCTCACTAGCACTGGAGCTGCGTGCTCATGGCTGTTGGTTCTGTTGGCATCCTGCCAAGCTGGAGGCTGTAAATCGCATGGGAGGAGACTGCCCATCTTTTGAATTGCCAGAGAGGCACTGTCTTCGGGTTAACAATGCAACTCCCTACAGACCACATCACCATTAAAGTCATATAAACATTCCAGGCTTTGTTATTTCAAAGCAACTCCAGCACCAGGGCAGGGACCAGAGCAAGGGGCCCGCTTCAATCCAGCTGCCAGAGCGGAACCTGACTCCCTGACATAAGTATGAGGAAGAGGGCAGCAATCCCGACCCTCGTGTGACCTCAGAGCAGCCTCCAGAGACGGTGCCTCTCCTGCTCAGCCTGTACATCACTGACCCTCCACTTTGGCCCAGATTCTTCATTTCTCTCTTCACCACTCCAAACACAAACCATTCAGATACATAGACCTCTGAATGAATGGCACCCTGGAGGTGCAGCGGTAAAGCCTTAGCTGCTAACTAAAAAGTGAGTCACTTGACCCCACCAGTCGCTCTGAGGATGCAACAGTCGGTCCTCATGAAGATTACGGCCTTGGAAATCTTAGGGGGCCGCTCTCCTTTGGCCTGCAGGAGCACTGGGGGTCAGCATTGACTCGACAGCCACAGGCGTGGGTTGGGTTTGGGTTTAGACTTCCGAATGATTTTACAGGCAGACTCTTCCCCCAATAGGCCTGGCTCTACCCATTTTCAAACACTATTTAAACTCTTCCTCCTGGAAGCCTTCCCAACTAACCCTATCCAACTCCAATCACTTCCTTAATAATACTTTCCTTCTGTACTAGTCTCTCTCTCATTGTCATCCAGTTGGAACCAACTCAAAGCTGGCCCTCCACTGGGTTTCTACTGCTGTGAATTAAATGCAAGGAGAGTGTCAATCTTCCATGGAGCTGCTGCTGGATTCAAATCACCAGAGGGGTGTGGCCTTTGGCCTAGCAGTGCAATTCCTTAAGGACTACATGACCAGAGCTCCTGTCCGCAGGTACCACCCCCAAACCAAATCACTGCCATTGAGTCGATCCTGATTCAGGGTAATTCTCCACTGGGCTCTGCAGCTGTAAATCTTTATGAAAAGCAATTGCCTATCTTCCTCCTGCAGGGTGTCTGGTGGATTAAAATCACTGACCTTTCAGTTAGCGATCCACCCCTAGTGTGGTTAAGCTACTCCACCAGGACGCCTTTGTGAACCGGCATAGAGAATCTGAATTCAGCTGACTAAGCCATCAGTCATTCAATGAGAACGTACTGGTTCCTAATATTTGCATAAAATGGTTTTCAACTCTATAAGAAGTATAAGGGAAATCCAAATACAGCAGTTAAGCCGTTGAGATAAGCAGGAGCCATTGAGAAAACTGCATGCAAGACAAAATAAAATTCAGAATATTGCTGAGGGATGGCTGTTGTTAGATGCTATCAAATCCATTCTGCCCCACACTGTCCTTATGACAGAGAACAGAACCCTGCTCATCTTGGATAATCCTCATGATCATTCCCAAGTCCGAGTTGCAGCCACTGTGTCAGCCCATCTCACTGAGGGTCTTCCTCTTTTTCACTGACCCTGTCCTTTTCCAAACATTATGGCCTTGCCAGTCCTTCCTAATAACATGAGCAAAGTACCTAAGTCAAAGCCTTACCGTCCTTGTATCTATGGGATATCCTGGCTGAACTTGTACGGCAGATTTGCTGAGGGATACAAGGAGTGAAATTTGACGGGGGCAACTGCAGAGAAATCTGAAGATTATCTGGAGGAAGACTTTAGGCAGGCTTGAAAGGTGGATTGGTGTGAGCCAGCTGGAGAAATGAAGAAAGGCCTGCCTGACAAAGGGATCCAACTGGGGGAGGGGGGCACCCAAAAAGGCAAGAGCCAGGAAAGGTCAGGCACGCTCAGAACCAGGCTGGCTGGGGAGGAGGAGCTGCTGGGGCAGGCAACCCAGGTCCAGCTTTCAGAACAGAGTCTGGAAAGCAGAATAGATAGGAGCTGACTGTTGGCAGCCCTCAACTGTCCTCTCCCCCAACTGTACCGGCTACTGGATTTCATAAACAGTGCTCAATCATTCCTGGGAAAAGCTGACAGGTGACTCCCAGCTCCCCTCACCCTGCCTCTGATAATTAGAATTTTACAGTAAGCTCATACACACAGAGAATAAAACAGGTAAACCCACCAACTTTCTTCCCTTTTACCTGCCTTCCCCAGCAGCACCATGGTCAGGAACACATCTCCTGAGAGCCATGGTTGCTTGGGAGGGAGGCTGCACAGTGGAGGACCTGACAGTCTCAATTGAGTGTCTCAGCCACACTACAAGCCACAATACGTGTGTGAGCACGGTGAACTCCAGGCGAGAATGTCATCTATATGCCTAGCAAGTCACAACAGTCCTGCCCATCCAGTTCAATTCATTCTCATGGAGTGAAAAAGCAGTTGCTATTGACTCCATTTCAACTCCCAGTGACCTAAGCGCATCAGGGTAGAACTGTGCTCTACAGCACTTCCAAGGGCTGGTTTTTCAGAAGCAGAAAGGGAAGTTTTCATTAGTGGTTCTTGCCTTCCACGTGGACAAGCAGGTTCAATTTCTGGCCAAGGCATCTTATACGTAGCTCTCACCCTCTGAGGCTGAAGAAGTTGCAGCAGAGCCTCTAGACTAAGAAGGACTAGGATGTGCCATTAGTGCCAGAGCTGCCGAGTGAGGAACTGACTTCACTTGATAGCAGCTTTCAACAGAATATGGGAAACCTTCCCTGCCTGCTGTGGTCCTCAGGGATCTTGCAGCCTTACACAGTATGCCGTATTCTCTGCCTGACATTGCTAGGCATTTCTTATTTCTGTGGGTTAAAGAGACTTCTAACCTAGCCTCCTTCCCCCCAGTGCCCAGCACAGGACTCTGCTTAGGAGGAGCAGATGGAGGTGGCCCGTAATGATACTGATTAGGGAATAAAATTATGAGGATGGTGACAACTTGTCCAGTTCTGTTTAAAGGATATGCCTGTATCTGAAGTTGGGCTGGGAGAATGGGAACTGGGAGAAGGCAAAGGGGCCACAGCGTGCTAGGGTTGGAAGTTGGCATGCAGACGTGTGGTGTGCTTGAGCCCAGACTGCCTACTCCAGGCATAAGGATCTGTTCACACCTGGAGCTGATGACACAGAAAGGGGGGTGAGGACATGGGTCAGGAGCACAGGGGACCTTCCAGAGGCTGAGGGGAGCTCTGTGGCCCAAAGCCCTGGGCCTTCACCTCCCTTTTCTTTGCTGGGAGACCTGCTTTTCCCTGTCTGGCACCATAATGAGACCTCTGCCTTAGAAGACCATAAGGGAATAGCTGCACCAGATGTAAACTTCACAGTGATTTAGAGATCAGAGCTTGAGGGCCTGAGACCAGCACACAGCTGCTGTTCTGGTCCGCCCTGTCGGCCCGCCCAGTCTGCCAGCCCCATAGCTTGTGCTGTTCTCCGGAATGACATTTCAGGAAAGAAGACTGAGGGGAGGCAGTGACACATCTGGCTGAAATGTTGGATCCAGCACCAGCTTTGAGAAGGGGGTGTCCCACAGACCCTCCCTGGGGATGCAGAACCCACCAAGCGCTCCCTCGATTGATTTATTTACCAAATCAGGGTTCCATCCTTTTCTCACCAGAGCTCCCTGCTCATCTAGCATCCCTTCTCACTAATTCAACCCAGATACGTGGAGTATTGATTACCAGAGAGAGGCTACAGACTGAATGGGGTCACCCTGGCCCCAGAAAAATTGCAAAAAAATCCAGAGAGATGTTCAGCCAGTTACGATTTCAAAGCCACTGGAACTGGGTGTACATATGCCTACTGGATCATGAGGTGTCCAGGTGAGATTAAAGAAAAGAATACCACTTACAACTGCTGTTGTTGTGGTTGTGTGCTTTCAATCTGGAACCAACACATAGCTGATCCTCTAAGTTTACAGAGGCGGTAACATATAAGAGGCCTTCTCTGTCTACTCCCATGGAATAGCTGGTGCATGTGAACTGCTTGCCTTTGGACTGGCAGCATAACTCCTTACCCACTAGGCTGTCAGAGCTCCCTACCTGAGGGGATGCAATTATACAGCTTCCTCCACTCTCCATCCTGGTGAGCTGAGGACATACCATCTACACAGACCAAAGGGCTCTTGGATATGCCCTCTCTGATTCTCTGTGCCAAACCTTATCTTTCCTTCTTTTACAATCTCCTTGAACATCAACTCCTTTGAAGCCTTCTCTGGTTAATTCAGGTTATGGTAAGCACCTAGCACCTCCTCCTGCTGTTGGGCCAACCAGGTGATCTGTCCCATCTCTCCAGCTGGACAGGAAGACACCGTCCAAGAGAAAGAACAGTGCTGTGGGAATGACTGGTGTTGCTCATTAGGCATCTCTAGTTCTCCTCCTAGGGCCAATGTAAGATAGCTCTGCTCTGGCAACTTGATGTTAGAAGTGTGTCTTGCTTCATCTAATGAAATATTAGTGGTGGTCCCATGTGTCTCTTCTGGGTGAAAGCTTTATGAAACAGGGAATGATTTGCCCCATCTTCTTCCTTCTCATGCAGTGACTGTAGCAGCCCATGTGATGATGAAACCATTGCCAACTGTCATCATTGAGTAATGAGACACTGTATAGACCTCAGCCAAGGAGCACAGCACATGTAACCCAAACTAGAGACATACCTTTTTGTCTTAAGCCACTAGAATTCTAGGACTGGTTATTACTGCAACATGAACTGAGTCATCTTGATTAATGCAGCCTTTTCTTCAGTGCTTACTCTAAACTCCTAATACACACAAATGAATGGCCTGGGTAGATTCGGCTGTCTGAGTCAGTTTGCATGTCTGGCCCAATCTTTCCTCATGATCAGACACACAAAAGGGTAAGTATAATACTATTTTCTAGGTGGTCAAACTGAAGGCTACTAATATAACATGTCAGATCAGAAGCTATAGATAAGAATTCACTTCTTTCTCTACCCAAAAGGGACCCTGGTGCCTTCATCCCACAATCTGGAGTAGAGTATAAGGATTCTCCAGGATGGCCTAGACCACTGGGCAGGTTCCCCTTCAAACTCTGAAGGGCAAAGGCCTATTTGATTCTGGAGGGTTGCAGGGAGGGAGTTGGACACATGCCCATCCCACCCAGAACCACAAATGCTCTACAAGCTGAGGACAAAGGCTGTACTCACACTTGTGGCATACTGGATGTCCTTCCAGATGGAGGTTTCCCTAGACAGGTCGGAGGCCTCAAAGAGGTTGTCCAGGATGACCTCCCCGATCATGTCATGACGGGAGAAGCGGTCGAAGTCAAAGACACTGAGATGCAGCTTGCGGTCAGCCAGCTCCTCGTAGGGGACAGGGAAGTGGAAGTTCTCATCGAAGGTGGGGTTCAGGGTCTTGCGGTGCACCCGCGTCTGCAACTTGCACTTGCGGTCAGGCAGGAGGTAGATCTTGACGTAAGGGTCAGAGCTGCCACAGAAGTCCTTGGCAGGGAGGTCGAAGGCCTTCAGGATACGCACAATGAGGGTCTCGCTCTCGTAGTCATAGCGAAGGCTGAAGTTGATCTTCCCGCAGCTCTTGGCAGCCTCAGACTTGGCATCATCCCCGTCCACTGATTTCTGCTTGTAGAGCTCGGGCTTGATGCGGCCGATGCTGGTGGGCTGCTCCGCCGCGGGCGGCAGCTCATTGCCGTAGTCAACACTGGAGACGTGCATCTGCCGTGGCAGGTGGCGCTTGAAAGAGGTGTGCCTGGTGATGGGCAGGAGAGCAGAGGAAGTGTGGTCAGGAAAAGGGAAGCCCACAGGCTCAACACTGGCTCGCCTATTTTAAAGAAGCTCCTTCGTCCTCCCTCCTGTAGAACCCACTTTTCCTCTGCACACACTCTGTGCACAGGATTGTTGAGAGCATTACTGTGTGTTGTGTGCCATGGAGTCTATTCCACTCCTCACTGACCTTACATGACAGAACTGCCTCACAGTTTCTCATAGGCTGTAATCTTTACAGGACTGGATCATCTGCTCTCCTCGCCCATAGAACATATGATGTGACATCTTAATTAGCAGCATTGCACCACCAGGGATCTTTACTGTGAAGATTACAGGCCTTAATATTTGTAAAGTATTTGGAACAGTTTCCAGTATAAAGGAAGCTCAATAACATTGCTTCTTGTTGTTGTGTACTGTCAACTGGAACTGATCCATTACTGGTGGGTTTTCAGAGGCAGTTAATTGCACAGGAGGAGACTGTCTGTCCTTCTCTCATAAAGAAGCTGGTGGATTTGAACCATGTGCCTTCTGGATTTCAGAACAGTTTCTTGCCACTAGGCCTCCAGAGTCCCCTCAATAACATTTGTTGTTGTCGTTGTTATGTGCTGTGGAGTCACTTGCGACTCACAGTGACCCTATGTACAACAGCCCTGAAAACTGCTCTATTTTTGCCAATTTTACTGTCTCTGACACAACTACTCTCATTACCCCAGTCACTGTATTACTCCGTTTCATCGATGGTCTCCCTCTCTTTCTCCATCCCTCTACTCTTCCAAGCATGATGTCCCTCTCCAATGACTGATCCCTCCTTGCAACATGCCCACATATTAGCAATTGTTATTCTTATCATTTCCACTGCCTTCAAGTCATTTCTGATTTACAACGACCCTTTAGGGCACAGCAAAACTGCCCTATAACCCTGAGGCTGTAAATCTTTATAGAAGAGACAGTCCCATCTTTCGCCTGCAGAGCAAGTGGTGGGTTTGAACCTTGGCCTTTTGGTTAGCAGTCTAAGCCTTAATCCACTGAACCACCAAGGGGTCTTAACATGATTCTCATTGTCCCTGCCTTTCTGCTGCCTGCTTTCTAGGTTTCTTTCCTAGTAGACATGACTCAGCTTCTGTCACAAAACCCTTAGGAGAAGGACTGTCCTCTCTTAACCCCTATATTGCCACCACCACCATTGTCGTTACCAGCTGTCACTGAATCACCGCCAGCTCGCCGTGACTCCATGTGATCTGAGTAGAACTGTGACACACAGGCTGTTCAGTGGCAGATTTTGAGGAAATAGGTCACCAGGACTTTTTCACCAAGCTCCTCTGGATAGACATGAACCCACAAGCTTTCAGTTGGCAGCTGAGAGCATTAATGGTTTGCACCCTCAGAGTCAACCTTTACTGAGTGTCTACAATATGCCCTGCACTTAAATGCTCAAGCGTGTAGACTCTGGGGTTAAGATTGCACAGGTTCATTTTGGTTCTTCCACTTTCTAGGTATGTGCCATTGGTACACATTTCCTGATTGTTGTGAGGATAAAATGAATTTATACAGAGTGCTTAGAAGGGGCCTGGCATATAGCATATGTGCTAGCATTCATTGTTACCTAGATTTTTTTCCCCTCTGTTGACTCCTCATTACAGCCTCAGATGCAGTTGGGAAAAGCGAACTTTGGAGAAGATGAGCAAGATGTCCAATATCCTATGACAAAAGCCTGTCAATGTGACCCCTGGGGACTCCACTCCTGACTTCCTCTCTGACGATCAGGCCTCCTTCCCACTGGGGGCTCGCCGGAAGCCTGGGTGGCCATCACAGGGGCTCAGGATTCCACAAAGGCCCTAAATCTTGAATATGCACCATGCCTTGCCCACACATATGCCCTGTCTTTTTGAAATGATTGTGAATTTAGGTTTTTGTCATTATACTATGCATGTTTTCTTTCTTCTTCTTGGTGTGTATGTGTGTTTCCCAGTTAAAGGATGCCAAATATACAAATGCTGTCATGTAGGGAACTCTATGAAAGGTTTTCTTGTTGTTGTGTACCGTAGAGTCAGAACTGACCCATACTGACCCTCTGGCAGGTTTTCAGAGGCTGTTAATCACAAGGGAAGAGACTGCCCATCCTTTACCCATGGAGCAGCTGGTGGCCTCAAACTGCATGCCTTTGAGATTGTCGTGCAGCTTCTTGCCACTAGGCCACCAGAGCTCCCTATGAAAGGTTCTAGAGAAGTATTCATTCTCCTTGCCCTCTCCTCTATGCTGTGCAGACTTGTGCTGTGTGGCTTTACTGATATATCCCTAAATATCCCTGAAATTTTTATACCTCTGGGCCTTTGCATATTCTCTTCCCTCTGCCTAAAGTCTTTCCTTTCCCAGAATACCCTAGACACTCTACACCTCACCACACCCACTCACATCCCCAGCACCCAGCTCCTGTGATGAGCCTTTCATGAAGTCTTTCCTGGTGCTCACCTTCTAACTGGTTCCCCTTTTCCTATCAAGTACAGCCTCTGATCAAATGCTCCATCCTAGAAATGTCCTATTTCTGTTGTCTGTTCTGCCTAGGCTGGGCTGTCATTACCATGTGGCCCTGTGGACTGTGGGGCGAGGGCAGGGAGGGCACCCCCTTACCTGGTAGAGGATGCTGGCTCCGTGGTCTGCCGCTGCAGCCTCGTGTGACGCATGATGTGCTCCTTGACCGACATCTGCACCTCAGCCGGGATATCTGGGGACGTGTGGCTGATCTTCACAGCCGCTTCCAGGAAGCCCATGGCGTTGGGGTCTTTCAGCTTGTCTGCCATGTTGCCTCTGGAGTTGGGGCTCTGGAGGGCCTCCAAAGTGGGGTTAGTAGAAGAGGGGCTAGAGGCCTCCTTGCTCCTCCTGGGCATCCAGAACAGCTTCCAAAAGAGAAAGAGAAAAACTGCCACCAGGGCCACGCCACACACAATCACTACCACTGCGACGAGGCTAACAGAGGTGCCTGCCCTCAGCACGAGCCAGGCAGGGGGGGACGAGACAGACAGAAGGGGAGAGGCGGGAGGGGGTGTCAGAGGAGGGCCACAAGGGAGGGACAAAGACGGAAGAAGAAAAAAGAGCAGTCGTGAGAAAGCTGCCAGGTCACAGAGGGTCAGTTCTAGGGTTGAGTCTCGATTATCCACGCTGGGAAATACCTGCAGCACAGGAGCGCCTCAGGCTGGCTTCTCCAAGCCCCCACCCCCTAGCACCTCAAGCTTGGGGAGCACCTGGAATGCCTCCCCTCCTGCCTGTTGGCACGTGCACAGGGGAAGGAGAGTAATTTAAATAGCAGCCTAAGCGAAATGTACAAATTCGCGAAGCGTTCCACATTTGGATGCTGTCTGAATTCCTATTAGGGCTGTTACTACGACCAGACTTACAACAACCGTTTTTGTGTACAGCTTTCTGCGGCAACAGGCTGCGAGGCCCTGGGGAGTAGAGGCTCAGCTCGCTCGTCCTCCTCACTTCCTCATCTCACCCGCCCCCACAAGCACATACCGAGTTGACTCGGAGTGGATGGGACAAAACATAATCTCTTTGGCAGGAATTAGGTCTCCACTTCACCGGACTCCCAGAACTCTGCACACAGTAGGCTCCCCAAACTTATATTATGAGGGACGCTGGTCCGCATGCTTCATTTAAAAGCTAAATCCAAATGACTACTTTAACTGCTGTCTTTTCCACTCCTGTGTATATGCAAACAAGAGCTTTGCCAATGTTAAGACTGATGGATGGAAGCCGTGCTCCTGGATGTGGCACACACTACCCCACCCCACCCCACCACTGTCCTTCACTGTCCCAGGAGGATTGAGGGATCTTCACTTGGGGGAGGAATTATTAGGCGGCCCTCCTCCTTCCCAATACCCAAATCTAGGAAAGGACCTTTAAGTCCCAGGCCTCTATTGCTTTAAAAGGTAAAATGGCAAACTGAGCAAGGTTTGCAAAACAGCCCCTTGTGAACAAACCAGAATTTGTTCTGCTTGCAAGATGATGGAAAAGTTGAGAAATGCCACCTTTCTCATCATCACTGTCATCATAATCAACATCAGAGATTGCTGGCTTCTCTTGAAAAAGCTGGTTCTTGGTAACTAGATCTGCACTCATGTGTCCTGGGATTGAACCTCCCTCTGTTCAGGGGCATGTCCTCACCATCTCTTCCCTTTCTGATGGCTTAAACTTGCATTCTTTTACCTGCCTGGCCTCTTCATATATAAGTTTGCAGTGTCTAGAGTAGCCTACCCCAAGAAGTACTAAAGTCGGTCTGTTCTACAGAACAGAACAGAACAGTGGTCCAGCATCACAGGATAGGTCAGAGACAGGGACTGGGTCAGGGTCCAAGTGTCTACTCCCAGCCTAACTCTTTCCACGTGGCCCTTGTCAAGCTGCAGGAGACAGTGAGTGTGTGTTTTTCCTATTTGTATGACTCACTACCTATCACAGAAGCTGACGCAAGGGAAGAATGAATAAATGAATGAATGGCAGATAAGGAGACAGTAAATCTCTCTCATCTCAATTAAGTTCAACTAGTGTTGACTGAGCACTTGTTATGTGCCAGATTCTGTTATATGCTTGACCTACAAAGATTCTGAAGATACCAAGGCACTCTCATAGCACACAGGCCCCAGGGAAAGCTATCCTGTGTCTACGAGGATCTGAAAGGAAGGACAACAGCCTTGCTCTCTGGGGAGTCAGCCCTGACTTCCTCACAATAGGGCACTCGCCTTGATCATCTATCACCTCTATGAGTTAGGGATGAACACCAGACAATCCTCAGTCCTTTGCCACACAGCTTCCCAGCTCCCTGCACAAAAACTGGAGCCTTTTCACAACTGCAGGAGCTGAGCCAGCCCTCCATTCACAGACTGCCAGGGACCAGGAAAGCTGATTCTAAGTAGCTTCTAGACTAAAAGCCTCCAATGTGATGTACTTGCACCACAGAGTATGCAACCCAGAAGAAAAATCAGACCATTTTAATATTATCTGTTATTTTAAAATAATAAACCAACATTTTAATCTATAAGTTGTCATTATGAATCAAAAGTGACTTGGCAGCACCTAACAACAATTATTATTATTTTTTTTTTATTTTGTGTGCGTGTACCGTCAAATCAGATCTGACTGGTACAGGAGGATACTGCGCCTCCTTCTCCGGCAGAGCGTCTGGTGGATTCGAACCACGTTCCTCTGGGATTGCAGTGCAGCTTCTTGCCACTAGGCCACCAGAGCTCCCCCCTAACAACAATTATTGAATCTAGTAAATTTATTGAACATTTCTATGTCAAAGGTACAAGGATTTTGGGGTATGTGTGTGTGTTTTAAATATATTCACTCATTTAATGCTCCTCAGTGAATTTGGTGCAATTATTAGCCCCATTTTGCAGACATGGAAAATAAGATTCAGAGGGTTAAATAAGCTGTCCAGATTACACAACTAGCAAATGACAGAACTGAGATACAGCTAAGTTAGTCTGGCAATGCCACTTCTGTGCAATATGTATATCATTTGGGGATGAATTTACATTGTTGTTGTCTGTACTGCTGAGCTGGAATCAATTCCTAGCTGACCCTCCAGTGGGTTTTCAGTAACTTGCACAGGGCATTGCCTATATTTCTTCCACAGACGATGTGGTGGAGTCAAACGGCATGCCTTTTGCTTGGCAGTGCAACTCCTTACCTCTAAGCCACCAGAGCTCCACTTACATCAAGAAGGGGTGCAAAAATAAAATTATTCTCTTATTAGTTCAGGAGCTCTGGGGGCATAGTCCCTAGGGATTTGTGCTGCTAACCAAAGGTCGTGCCTTTCTAGCGGCTCAAATCACCAGCAGCTTTCTGAGAGTGAGATGGACAATCTTTTCCCATGTGATTTACAGCCTTAGAAACCCACTGTGAGAATTAGCTATGAGTCAGTTCCACTTCGACAGCAATGAGAATAAATAAGTGAGATTTATTAGTTCATCATCAAAAGGGTTTAGAAACTCTCTTTAGGCCCTGGCCCACTGCAGTTCACCAGGAGAGCTACCGCTGATATGTTGTTGTAAGCAGCTGATGTCTCTAGACCCTTCACATCTGTTCCCTGTTACAGCTGTTCTGCATCCATTCTCAGCAATGAGTCACCTTAAAACAAAAGGTACTTCTAGGGCTTTGCTTTCCTTTGATCATACATTTTACTTGTTCTGGTAATAATTAGAATTTAGAATTTTAATGAGAAGAGGTGGGGAGAATGGGGAGAATCCAGAGAGCACAGAGTGCATTTAAATGTTCAGCCTGACCAAAAAAAAAAAAAAAAAGAAAAGAATTCAGAATGAAAGGAGCAGTGAGGGGAGGGCTGGGCTGGAGGAATCAATTTTTTCTTGGTGTGGTTGCTATTTTGATCGCTTCTTCGCATGAAACCCCCCACCCCTAAGCCCCCGGCTGTTCTCTCTGGTCTGTAGTTAGGAAGGCAGAGGGGATGGATTACTGAGAATCAGCACCCAGCACTCAATACTGGTTATGTAAGACCAGGAGGCTGGCTCTTTCCCTGCCTAAAGACTCTTCTCCCAGGATTAGGAGAACCTGGCTCTGACACCAGCAGGCAGCAGATGAACTGGGTCTTGAATGCTGAGTCTGTTAACCCTCCCACTGAGTCAGTCCACCCCCTCCCCGGACAGGGGTGAACAGAGAACAGTGAGTGAGGCTGGTAAAACTAGACTGGGGCCAGCAGGGTGATCAGAAGACTTACCCTCCTTAAGATCACTAATATGTGGCCTTGAACTCAGTTTGCTTTCCTTTCTTATCTCAGTTAAAGGTGTACTGAGGCTGGAGAGAGATAAAGCTTCTATGTAACCTCAAAAATGAAATAAAACCAGTTTTCATTAAGTTAGTTCTGACTGATGGTGATTCCATGTGTGTAAGGATAGAACTGTGCTCCACAGGGGTTTTGGTAGTTAATTTTTCAGAAATAGAACACCAAGCCTTTTTCACAAGGAGTCACTGCCTGAACTTGAACCTGAAGTTTAGAAGCTGAACACCTTCACTGATTATACTACACAGGACTTCCGTAGCCTAAGAAATGTACCTGACCTCCACCCATCACCGGCGGTGGGGGGGTGGGGGTGGGGAAATCAACCTACTAGGACACTTTGGTTCCAGGAAATCACAAGTCCATACAAATCCTTTGTTATGGACTTATCCCTCTTCTTCCAAAATATGTGTCAACTTGCCTAGGCCAGGATTCCCAGTATTATGTAATTTTTCTCCATTTTGTAATTTGATGTGATAATTTGATGTGTTATAAAACCTCTATTACGTTAATGAGGCAGGATGATATGACCCACATGATTAGGTTGTATTTTGAGTCTATTTCCCTTGAGATATAAAAGAGATTAAATGAGTAAGTAGAAGTAGGAGGAGCTCAGTACCACCAAGAAAGAAGAGCCAAGAGTGCAGCCTGTCTTTTGGGCCCAGGGTCCCTGTACTAAGAGCCTGCCAGACCCAGGAAAGACTGATGGGAAAGCCAAGACACATGGAGAGCTCCAAGAAATGCAGATCTCACAGAGAGTAAAAAGAGATGAGAACTCTTCCGTAGAGCTGACAGACAAAAAGCTTTCCCTTGGAGCTCCCAGCCTGAGTTCACACATTGAGCCTCCTAAACTATGAGAGTCAATTTGTTTGTTAAAGCCATCCACTTGTTGTAATTCCATTATAGCAGCACTTGCTAACTAAAACATCCTTCAAAGTAATTTTCCTATTCATATATCATTTGAACCACTATCCTGTGAGACAGAGAGAATGCTGATGGACAATTCAGTTACCTTTTGAGTGACTCAAGGCTTTTCATAATTATACCATAAATTAGCTGCAGGACAAGGAAGGGAGCAGAAAAGGGAAAGCACTTCCTAAGGATTTATATTCTTCTCTCCTCTTCTTCCTTCCTTATTTGCCCTTTAGCCTTGAGAGAAAGAATAATTTCTCTGACAAAACTGAGTTAATTCAATATCCATCAGGCATTATGTGGCAGGAAAATACTCTCAGCCTGTTTCCTCATCTGTAAAATAGGTTAATAATAGTATCTTCCACATAGGAGCATGGAAAAGTTTAATGTGACTAAAAGCACTGAAGAGCGCGCCTAGTATATATTAAAGAATATAATAAATATTGCCTAATTTTAAAAGAACTACCTATGCCCAGACACATCCTCTAATTTAAAAATCTATTCAGTGGGCAAAACAGTTGCAAGCCATGAACACTACTAAATTGCTATGCTTTTCTCGTTATCATTACAAAACTGGATCTATCTAACAGAAATAACAATTTCACAATCATTTGTTTGTGTTGAATAAAGTAATTTAGTTGTTGCTATCGTGTGTTAGTTGATTAACAGTATCAAACTTCCAAAGGGTGAGAAGAAAATCATGGGAGGAAAAAGAATTTACAATTGAGAAGATCCTGTGTACTTGCACATTTTTCTCAGCAATTGAGGGGAAAAAATGTGTGAAGCACCTTTGTCCAGGTAGAGAGGAACCAGTATCCTCTGTAAAGCTGGTCTGGAAAGGACAGTAGTCAATTACTCAGCAGCCTTTGAGAGCGAGAAGAGCTGGGGAGGCAGCTTTGGAAACATGCCCTAGAGACTTGGCACTGCAAAGGGTGCACGGTTTCTAGACCTGGCCAGGGTACTGAACTTCACCAGGCGCTCAGACTTCTTAGCTGGGTCCCAACTCCAGAATGACCAGAGCACAGCCCATCCGCAATGCTTGCTCATTGTGTGACCTTGAGAGAGTTACTTAATTTCTCCAGATTAGTTTCTTCTTAATGGTGATTCCAATTCTTCCTACTGCACATTATCAATCTGAATATTAAATCAGTGAAGACTTTGAGCACAGTGCCAAGTCCCTGAAGGATGCCTCCAAGAATATTATTATTACTCAGGTTTTGGTTTTGAGTGACGTTGATAGTTTACTATGTACAGAACAGATCACATACAGGCCCTCTAAGGCAAAGAAGGGAGACACTTTAAATCAATAGGACACCAGAACAGAGAACAAGCATCTAAAGACCTCAGTGCCCTGGGAGGTTAAGATGTCCCCTGAAGTCCAACAAGACAGGGCCTGTTTGTCACCGTAAGGGAGACTGTGTCTATGGGGTGAAGGCTGCTGGCCATTAATTAGCAGCTCAGGGTTTTCTTATCTCTCCCACTGACATTTCTTTCTCCAAAGACAGAGTCTGGTACCTTCTCCCAATCTCTCCACCCGTAGAGTTAGAATTCATCAGCAGTTCGAATTCATCAGCAGTTCTTATCACTGGCTATTGTCCCCATTTTTCTAATGGGTTTCTATGTCAGGAAAATTCATTCTGCAGCAGTCACAGGCTTTCTGGCTAACAGATTGTAAATGGAAAGACAAAATGGGGAGAGGAAGCAAAAAAAAAAAAAAAGAAAGAAAGAAAAAGAAAGGACCATTTTCCCTGATCTCCCCAAAGCTGCAGAAAGCTTTCCTTCAGGGGATGCGGTGGCTGGTGGACCACAGGAAATGGGATGTGTTCAGAGCAGAGTACGAGCTGCCTTGGGTGAGTAGTTCTCATCCAGACAAAGCACTGCCCAGAGACAGGGATAGGAACAGAGGCCCAAGAGTCTAAAAGGAAAGAGAATGAGTAGAACCATTAATATTAATACTAATAATACAGAGCTCTAGTGGCCTCGTGGCAAGAATCTGTGCTGCAATCCCAAATGCATGTGGTTCGAGGGCATTAGATGCTCCACAGGAGAAGGATGGGCAATCACCTCCCATGCAATTAACTACCTCTGAAAACTCACTGAAGGGTCAGCTATGGGTTGGTTCCAAATCGACAATATACAACAACAGTAATATGGTTCATCATTTATTTCTATATGGTAAACAAAACTGAGGAGGACCTGAAGCACTTGCTACAGAGGGTCAAGGACCGCAGCCTTCAATATGGATTGAGGCTCAATGTCAAGAAGACAAAGATTCTCACCACTGGACCAATTGGCAGCATCAGGATGGATGGTGAAGAGATTGAGATTGTTCACAGCTTTAGTCTGCTTGGCTCCACAATCAACACTCTTGACACCAGCAGCCAGGATATTAAAAGACGTATTGCAATGTGAAAGTCTGCTGTTAGGGACCTCTCTAAAGTACTGAAGAGCAATGGTGTGTCTGGTACAGGCCATGGTCTTTGCAATCACTGTTTTGCGTCAGAGAGTTGGACAATGACTAGGGAGGATAGAAGGAGAATTGATGCCTTTGAGCTGTGGTGCTGGTGTACCATGGACTGCTAAGAAAACAAACAGATTCATCCTGGAGAGGGTTAAACCAGACTGCTCATTGGAGGCAAGGATTCTGGGGCTTCATCTGACATACTTTGGACATGTTGTAAGGAAGGACTGGTCCTTGGAGAAGGACATCATACTTGGGAGGGTGGAGGGACAGCACAGGAGGGGAAGACCCTCTATGAGGTGAACTGACTCAGTTACTGAGGTAATCGGGATGGGTGTGTGGGAGGCAGTGCGATTGGCTCATGATAGAGTAGGGTTTAGGGCTGTTGTACACAGGGTCGCTATGAGTCGCAAGCGACTCGATGGCACATAACAACAACAAACAATATGCCCTTTATATCCTTTCACTTACTCTTCAGGCCCCTATGTGGTATAAATGCTTAAACACGTGATTATTAGCTGAAAGCCTGGCAGTTCTAAGCCATCCAGAGGTGCTTGGGTAGACAGGCCTAGCGATTTGCTTCTGAAAGGTCATAGCATTGTTTCTTACATGGGTGGGACATGGGGATGTCCTGACTCTGAATCAACTCAGTGATAACATGTAACAAAGAATTTCATAAAAAAAATTATGGCCACCTTAAGAAATTTGTATTCACCTTTCATAGATAAATAAACTAAGTTTCAATATACTAAGTGACTTGTTTATGGGTACACACTGTATGAGCAGAAGAACTGGGATTTGAATCTGATGCCCAAGTCCAAGCTCTTAAGCCAAGCATCTCTGAAAGCCCTGGAGGCTGAGCAGAAAAACTATCAAGTCAACGGCTGCATGGAGGGAGGCATTTCTCTGGGGATGCATTTCTTAGTTGTAAGTAGGGATGGGAAGGAGGGAGTTCTCTACTCAATGACCAGAAGCTCTGAGCCTTGGCAGAACCCCGGAGACTTGAATTATCACTGTCCCCTTCAAAACACACACATACACACACTCATCTCTTTCATCTTTCCTGGAAAGTGCAGACATTGCAGGTCACCTATCAGCTACTAGGCAAATAGCCAATGGCCTTTGGAAAAATCCCATCCAGAGATGTACCGGACAGAACTCAGTGTGTGTATGGTGTGTTGGAGAAACAAGGGCTGTTCTGTTCTGAGGCTCACAGACATGGTCCATTAATAATAAGCCCTGCTGTTTAGCTTGTAAATTTATTAGGAGAACTCAGTGTAATTAAAATTTGAGGCTAGGGGGAGGGGAGCAGAGGGCCTTTGCTTCCTTTTCTTCTTCCAGAGATCCAGGCCGAGCCACCGATGGGGATAATTAGCAGAGTCCAAACAGAGAAGGAATTAATGCTCCTAAAAAAGCTATGATGAGGAGAGACAATGCTGGACTAATTATGCCCGCACCAAGCTTTATGACTGGACGATTGCTTCCACCTTCATTAGGGGCTTTGGGGAATACGTCAGAGACGAATGTGGAGTGTTACAGTGAAGAGAGTATTGCCTTCAAATTTACAATTAATAACATCATTATTTTTTTTTCAGATGGAAGCTACCTGATCAGTCAGGGTATGTGACCCATAGGAAAGTAGAAATCAAGACTAGGCCAGTTGGCAGCACCATGATGGATAGAGAAGAGATTGAGATTATAAACAATCTTCAGCTTGCTCAGCTCCACAATCAACACTCTTGGCAGAGCAGACAGGAAATCAAAAGATGAATTGCACTGGGGAAGTCTGCTGTCAAGAAGCTCTCTAGAGTGCTGAGGAGAAATGCCATCAGTCTAGCGATTAAGGTGCACCTGATCCAGGCCATGGTCTTTTAAATTACTTGCTATGCATTAGAGAGCTCAACAATGACTAAGGATGACAGAAGAAGAATTGAGGTGTGGTGCTGGAAAAGAATAATGAACATAAATGGGTGGCTAGAAGAACAAATAGGTCTGTCTTGGAGAGGGTGAAACCGAGTTTCTCCTAGGAGGCTACGATTTTGAAGCTCTATCTCACATTCTCACATTCTTTGGGCATATGGACAGGAGGAATTGGTCCTTGGAGAAGGACATCACACTTGGAAGGGTGGAGGGACAGCAAAGGAGAGGAAGACTCTGGACGAGATGGATTGATACAGTAACTGGAGCAATGGGGTAAGTGTGTAGGAGTCAGTGACACTGGTTCAGGATAGAGCAGGTTTCAGAGCTATTGTACATAGGGTCACTATGAATTGCAGGGCAATGTGATGGCGCATAAGAACAACAACACATGAACCCAGTATTCATACTGGAAATCCTGGAAAAATTCTTATTCACGCATGTCAAGCTAGTTAAAATAAAGAGAGCTCTGATGAGCTAGTCCCTAGAAAACTGCACTTCTAACCCACAGGTTGAACGCCTCTGGCAGTTTGAATCCTCCAGTGGCTCTGAGGGAGGGAGACAGGCAATGTTCTCTTGCTTGATTTATAGTTTGTGGAATCCGAAGGAGGGTCCCTTACGGGTCAGTTTCAATTGGATGGCAATAAATTTAAGAGTTAAAAATGGATTAGCAATTTTCATTAAAATGGATTAACATTTTATAATTACATCAAAGATGCACTAAACTTTCTTAGAAAGTTAGTACCTGAATATTTTATCCCATGTTGTGTCAAGTTTTGTTTCTAACATATTTTTTCTGATTTAGCTTTCTCACTGGCTGCCGATAGTCTGTGGGTTCAAAGGTGTGAAAGAGTGTTAAAAAAGATGTGTATTACTTAAAAACTCTCAATTAAATTACATTTACAGTAGTGATAACAATAACAAAAAGACTGGATGATGGAGAGAAGGGGCAAATAGAAAGTTTCCTTTTCCTTTATGCTCTTCTCCCGGTCCATGCCTGCACTTACCTAGCAAGAGGAGAGACCAGAATAAGAAACATAACTGAGCTTTCCCAAGAGAAGGAAGAAGATGGTGCAACATTGTACCTTAGTTCTTTCGAAGAGAGATGCCCTGCTCACCTCCATGTGTAAACTTCAGTCCCTAAATGAAGTCCAGTCTCTCAAGGCTTCAATTCCTTGGCAGGACCAGCAAGGGTTTGGCCTAATTTGGTCAAGACTTTGTCTTACCATATTCTGCTTCATTCCAGACAACTCCATGCAAACCCTAAATAAAGCTAACTTGATTAAAAAAAAAGCGTCATCCATTGTTGTCAAATTGGAATCGGCTTATAACTGACCCTCCATTGCATTTCTGACGTTGTAAATCACACAGGAGGAGACTGCCCATCTTTCCCCTGAGGAGCCCCTGGTGAATTCAAACCACCAGAGAGGTGCTGCCTTTGGGTTAGCAGCGCAGCTCTTCATGGACTATTCACTAGTCCTTACTGTTTGCAATCGTGTGCTCTATGCCCAACTCTGGGCAGAACAGACTATTAGAGGAATCTTAGAAAAGAACATACCTCTCCCCCAGAGCTCAGAGAGATGGAGTATTCTGCATTTCTCATCCTCACTTTTGAAGCTCCCACAGTTACAGGGAGGGGGAAAAAAGGTCTATAATTGTCAATCTGAGAGTTTTACAACCCTTAGCTACTGTGCTCTCTCATTCTAGAATTTCAAAGGACAAAGCATCCTATCTCTCTCTTTCATTGCCATCCAGGCAGAACCAATTCACAGAAAACCCTACAGCAGGTTTTCAGAGGCTGTAAATCATATGGGAGGGGACTGCCCATCTCCCACCCTTGACGCTGCTGATGAATTCAAACAGCCAGAGAAGTGCCACCTTGGGTTGGCAGCACATCTCACTTTGGACTGTGCTGCCAGAGTGCCCTTAAAACATACTATAGAATCAGAACATGATCCCTTTAAGGTCTGAAGGATCATACATTTGACCTATCCTCAAAGAGGGTAAAATCTACAGAACTAATTTCTGACAGCAAGGAAGAGTGAGGGAGTGGTTTGATTATTCAGGTACAGAAACAGGACTGTTGTGCATTTAATTTGTCATTGTAAACAAGGGGGAAAATTATCTGTGTTGTAAAATGCCAGCTTTAAGACTAGGTGGTTGCATCACAGAATATAGACAGACATCATGTACATTTCATGGCCACATAGCTAGAGACCAACCAATTCCAGCTGCCAGCCTGGAAGAGGTAGGACAGCTTGATGTCTCCTGTCTGGCTTCTGTATTTTCTGGACCTTTGCTCATTTACCTCAAGCCCAGAAGCAAAAAAAGTTTATTCCCATCCACAAGGTGAATGACACAAGAAAGCAGAGAGCTGCCTATAAATGTCCACTTTTGAGTTGAGGAAAGGATTAAGGAAGAAAGCAGACACTTTGTTTTTAGAGATATTAAATAAAAGGGACAACTGAGATGGTGTGTGTAGAGGTATTTCCAAGGCAGGATTTGATTAACTGAGATACCCAGTGCAATTTCTAGCACAGATGCTGGCATAAAGAAGGGTCTCAATAAGTGATAGAATCTGAATGTCAATTGCTGAATCTCAGGGTGTTACTAGAAATCTCATGAGCTAGAGACTTAGAGAAGGAGGAAGAGGGAAACATAAAATAATAAAGGGATCTGGGCATGCTCTAGCTACTTGCATTTTTCATGAAATTGCAATTGAAAAGATCCAGTATTTCTCTGCCTGGAGAATCTGTACCCAGGCTGTGGCTCTGGGATACAGGGAATAGGCAACAAGGTGGGTCTTTGTTCTTGACTTTGTAACGGTCCCTGCACCCCAAGCTCACCTAAAGCCCCAAATCCCCCAAACCACTCTCAGCTGATTGTTTTTATCTTGCATTGGTCAAGGGTCTCCTCTGCCTCCTCCATTATTTTCAGGCCCCCAGCTTAGCCCCGGGGCTCCCAGAGGCTGGTGACTCAGCAGCAAAAGTTAAAGCTCCCCAGGGCTGACAACCCAAGTTCATCTACTGAAGCAGCCTGCAGGGAAGGCATACTGATTCATCAGGGCTAGCTGATTCTCATCTCTCAGCCTGTCTCACCTTAAACCTGTAGGTCCCAGGCACCTGACCCCTACAGGTTGCAAGTTGTCCCTCTGGAGTCAGAACCCCAGCGTTAACTTCTATCAGGAAATTCCTGCTCTGGACAGGCTGGAGGGGCAGCCTGCATCCCAGAAGGCCTAGATTAGGTGTGCTTTCAACTCAGACCTCTAGGGTTTGAGGGGCCAGGACCTGCCAGGACCTTAGTGCATATGAATGATGGGAATAAAGGACTGCAAGGAGCGGGAGAGTGTGGCGAGACAGAGATTCCTTGGCTTGGGGTAAATTGTCTGCTGGGTGTGGAAAATTGGGTAGTATAGGAAGGGGTGGCATCAGAGAACCATAGATTTCTAACATTTGCTGAGCCTAATCTATTATGAATATCTTGAAAAGGAGACTTGGCATCTTTAACCTCCAACATCATACTATCCTGTAAAAGTTCTTCCTGATGTCTAATCTCAGTCTTTGCTGCTGCAGTAATAACCCGTAGATTAAACATTGCCAGAGACAGAGCAGCGCCCCCTACCACTCACAAAGGGCCAAGGCGGACTCCAGTCCCCTTAGGCTGCACCTGATCCCCTGACGATACAGGCTCTCAGGGGCCTGCATCCTAACGAGCCGCCTACCCTATCGCTGACCCTTGACCTTAAGTGAATACTAGGGCTCTGGAACCTGCGGCTGCTAGAGCGCTTACCCCATCTGTATCTGCTTCCCAAATGGCGGGTCCAGTCCCGGGACTGTGGGTTCTCTGAAAAGCGCATGGGGGAAAGGCCCCCTCCTGCACCCTCTGGGCCAATGTTGGGGTGACTCCCGCGCACCTCCAGGCCCGAGTGCCACTGGGGCTGGAGTAGGGGAAGAAGTAGGGGTGGAGTCTGAATCGTCCCAGTCCCTGCAGATCTCCCCACCCCCACCCTGCATTCCCTGGAGGCTTCACACTGGCCTCAACCCCCTCCCACAGGGGGTGCGACCCTGCACCCCCTTCCTGCCCACGACCCTCCAGACGTCAGGATCCGGACAAAGAAGCCCGGCTGCAGCGGGAGAACGTGGTCGCAGGGCACTGGTACCGCAGGTAAATACACCAGGGGCCGGCCAGCCACCACTCGGGCCACTCTCCCCCAGCTCTGGTCGCCCGGGCACCACAGGCCATCCCCACTGTCGCGACTCCCGGGAAACACTGCAGCTGCGTGCCGGCCCCCGGCCCCCGCGGGACTCGGGCTCCGACTCACCGGCTCCGGAGACCAGGGCTCGGCTCGGGCTCCCGCCTGCGCTCCGCGGCCGCCCGGGGTTGCATCCGGCCCGGGGTCCGCGCCGCTCGGCAAAGTGGGCGAGCCGCACCGGCTCAGATGCGCACCGGCCGCGAGCCCGAGTGAGTCAGAGAGAGACCGACAGAGCCTGAGCGAGTTATAGGGGCGGGGGCGGGGGGCCTGCACGGCACCCTCCCCCGCCCCGCCCCCCGCCCCCCGCGGAGACGCAGGCAAGCCACGCGCAGCTGGGGAGACGCCGGGACACAAAGACCTCGTGCCAGCAGCAGGCGCAAGTTTCTCCGAGACCCCGGGGGGCTCGAGCCGCGTCCCCCGAGAGAACAGACAGACCGACGGGCAGACAGACCCTGGGACCTCCAAACCGCACGGAGGCAAGCTTTCTTCCTCTCCGGGGTGCCCCCTTCTGCTTGCCCCACCGACCCCTGCCCTGGCCGACTGCCCCCAAAACAGCAGACGGACGCGGGGGGACATAAGGCCCCGAGGGGCGCCACGTCCCAGTTGCCTGGCATTCAGTGACGGTCACTATAGGTCACACGGCACGAGAGGGAATACGAAGGGACTCTCCAGGGTCCCCTTCCCTTCCTCGAAGCGCCCTGCAGGCAGTGCGCCAGGGGCTTGGCTGGGGTTGGTTCCGAATTGAGAGCCCAAGCTGGAGTTTGCTCCCGGGCCCCTTGGGGACGGGGGACAGACAGGGCTAGGACTCCCAGGAAGGGTGGGGGCTCCAGGTCTCCCGTTACCTGTGTCGGCTGCGCTCGGGCTGCGCTCCAGGGGCTGCAACTCGAAGCTCCGACAAGTCTCCACGTCCAGCCCGAGAGGGGGCGGCCGGGCCCGACAAAGCGAGGCCAGGACCGCGAGCGCCGCCTGGCACCGAGGCCCCCCGGCCCCCAGCACCCCGCTCATGCCCTGGTCACCACCGCCCGCCGAGCAGCCGGGGGAACCCGCAGCCGGACGGGGCGGGGCGAGGCGGCCCGGAAAGACCCTCCCCGCAGCGGCCCCCTGCGGCGCGCCTCGCCTTTAAATCGCTTCCCCGCAGGGTCCCCGCCCCTCACGTGGCCTCCCGCGGCAGCTGGCAAGTCTGGCGCCTCTCGGCCGCCCCCTCAACTCTCAGGGGCCAGTCTAAGTTCGGTGGGTGCGAGGTTGGGAAGCCAGTTTGACTTGCATCTTGGAGGGTACCAGGTCAGGAAAAGAGCTCGGACCCCAGCCTGCATTTACTGTCTGGTTTGACCCTGAGCTTCTCTGAGCCTCAATTTTCCACTCTGTAAAAGGGGTATAAAGGATGTCGAGTGCTTCACAGGCTGCCTGGGGATAGAAAAGTAGTCCTTGTATAAACCTTGGCTAAACTGCCCCACACTGCACAGGGGCAGCCAAATAGATAAACCCATGAAGAAAAAGATGGACTGGGCGAGAAAATAGCAGAATTGTGGCCAAGGTGCCAGAGGGGATAAGTTAGTAGAAACTTGCCACAAGTTCCAGTTTAGCAGGCGAAGACCCCAAAACTGCGGGACGAAGTGAACTGCGAGACTTTTCCGAATCCCGCAATCCTGCAGCCCGCGGTACCCGCATGTTGCTATGGCGACGGGAGGCAGCGACCGTCTCTCTCCATGGCAACGAGAGGGGAAAGTTTCTGGCAAATAGGAATGGGACCATTTCAAGAGGCCACACTGGTCTCACCAAGCCCACCACCTCCTCACATCAGTGCAACACCTCATTAGAATAGAATGCATTTTACTATTGAGCAAAATAATGGTCAGAAAGTCCAACAACCAATCAGAGGATTGAAGAGAGACAGGCTGAACTCCCCTCCCGGCAACGTGATGTGAGGCCCAGGAGGACGCCGGAGTGGCTGTGAGGCGCCTCCTCTGCCCTGCTGAGTCTGTGGGCCATCGCCAGGAGCGAGCGGAGGAGCAGGGCTCTGCGGAGGCCCTATCGCGGTCGGCGCCCCAGAAGCTCCCGACTAGAGTTCTTTGCCTTTCCGCAGCTGAGAAGCAAACTTTAGCTGGAGCCTCTAGAAGCTGAGAAACCAATATGAGCCTCCGTTGCGGGTGGGGGAGGAGGGTCTTTCCACTAATTAGCACCCTAATTGAAAGTGGCTCGGGCGGTGACTCACGTTCCGGAGGGAGGAGATTCGGAGCCCTAGCTCCTGGCGGTCTCCACTGCCGGCCATCTGCGCCAACCAGTCCTTGGACTTGCTAGCCTCGGGAGCCTTGATTGAGCCAAGCCCAGGCTGGGAGGACTCTAATGCAGCTAGGCGGTATTTTAGGCTCAGGATTCCGGCTCTGGCTCTGTCCATGGTGCTGAAAGTCGAATTGGTGCAATCATCCCGAGAGCACAGGGCAGGGAAGGGGGAGGGGCGATTGTGCCAGGTTTACACCTTTGACCCTAACCTCAGCAGCCCTTGAGAAGAGAAGGCAAGAAACTCAGGTAGGGGAAACTGAGCAGACCTGACCCCAAGCGACACTGTGCAATCCTGGCCGCCTCCCTGCAGGAGGTTCTCCGTTGCTGTTCCAAGTCCAGGTGAGGTTGTGGCGTCCTGGTTCGTCTTCCTGGTGTTTCTAGAACTCACCTGAGGAACCGAGAGACCCCATCATCTTCCCCTCCACCACACGTTGTAGACCTCAGCACTCTGAGGCCCCTCGGCTACATACTCATTAGCAGTATCTGAGGCGGCAGATTTGTGTTTATATAAAATACAAATGGAAATGAACTGCTCTCTGTCCGTACTTAGGCAACTCTGTCGTTCCTGCGATTTCTCCCTTACATTCCCGAGTTCCAGAGAAATTCACAGAACAAAGCACCCTGTTTTGCCTTTGCAGGGAATAAAAACAAACCAAAACACCATAAAACAAAAACCCTCCAAAACACAACAGTACCATTCCAAGGGCTTAGGACCATGGTGCAGAAAAATCAATATTTGTTTCCAAGGAGTGAGGGGATTTACATTTAAACTGATAGCCAAGGAGCCTGTTTGGAGCAGAGCAGGTGGCAGGAGCTGAGAATTAACAGATAATTTCTCATTGTTCCCGGATTCAGCCTCCACACTCCGCAGGGGGTTCTGCAGTGACTCTGGCTACTCAGCAGCAGCCCTGGACCTGGCATTTCTCAGCCTAAGAGGGAGAAGGTTCTACTCTGACAGGGATGCCCCAAGGGGCGAGCGCTCTGGGTCCAGTCAGTGACTATTGCAGTGTGTGAGTCAATGTGTATGAAACAGAGAAGCAGAGGAGGACAGAAACATAAGAGACCGGTATTGGAGATACAAAGACACAGAGAAACAAGCACACATACATAGAGATAGAAATACATTTAGAAAGAAAACAAAAGAACCATTTTCTTCTTATATTGAGAAAAAGTTGCACCCTATTAGTTAGAAAAAGTCTTCTTGCCCCATTAATTGCCAATACCACTGTAGTTACATAACTAATCAAAATACAGAGAAAAATCCATGTGAATTCAGATTCATAAAGTTCCACTGATACCTGGAAGGGAGAAGGTGGAAAGACACAGAGTTGTCCCTCAGCCCTGTTTCTCAGGAACATTATTCCGAGTTTGGGTAGGGAATGGAGAAGGAGGAGCAGAGTATGCCCGAGTGGGACTCCCAGAAGCCTGGATTACAGAACATGAGCATCTACGCAATCACAGGATAGCCACATCCATTCTCTGAGACTCAGTTTCTTAACCTGCAAGATAATTATATCATCCTTCTAGCACTAACAGTCTAGGATTCTGTGAGGGGGTAGGAGGAAGCTTAATGGGGGAAGGAAGGCAACTCAGAAGTGTTTTTTCCCTTGCCTCTAAAGGAGATGATGTTACAGATGTCTAACTCACCTTTGACTTCCCTTCCTCATTGCTCTCATCTCATCTAGAGTCATGGCTAGAGCAGCCTGAGTCTGACGTCCCTCAGGCCAGACTGCTTAGAATCTGGGAGACTGAATGAGGGGCTGTTGAGGAATAATCCAGAGCCCTTCCACCCCTATGTCTTCTTCTCAGAAACAGACAAAAGGATCCTCTTCTGACCTCAAGTATCTTAGGCAAAGACCTGATGCCTCAGGACAGATTTTCACCTCACTGTGGGGAGCAGTGCCCTGTTGAGTTGTGTCACAAATAAAATTAAAATAAAGTAATTTTTTTTTTAAATTGAACCTTGGTAAGAAATTGCTAATGCCGTAGGCGGAAGAATGAGATCCTTTGACATGAGCTGATGTGTCATATTGTCTTTCTATCTCAGTGCAATTTCTAAATAGGGAGCCCTTTCCCTGTTCCCTCCTCCCTGTCAAGCCCCCAGCAGAGATGTAAAGGGAGCAGTCTGACGTTTGTAGCTGGATTGTCTGACGTGTGCAGAGAGACACACTCAGAAACAGATGCATACAAAGTGGATCCACCACTTTGCCAACTGGATTGGAGTTAAGGGGGCTGAGAACATGTAGACCCTGATTTCCTTTTTTGCCTCTCCCGTTCTGCTTACCAAGGCATCATATAACCACCGTCTATAAAGGTTTTTAACTTACTCTAAGAAAATTGGCATTACTTTAACTGGTCTACTGAGTATGAATAATTAAGTCACTGTACTAGATTGTAGAACAGGGAGTCAGAAAGGGTGAGAAAGCAGTAATTTCATACTATTTAGAACATATTCTTTATCAAATCCTTATATTGGCTTTTGCCAGACAACTTTATTAGTGTTTCTAACAGATACTACCCTCACCCTCTTCCCTCAACACACAAACATAGCAGCTAGTCAAAGCTGGGTGACTTTACCATTCCACATCAGCAGAAGAGTTTTCAGGGATTCTTCCTTGTCTTAGAAGATACAAGTGACAAAGTAGAGCCCTAAGCCAATTCCCAGATGCTTTCTAAATGTCTTGGCTTGCTTTTACTCCAGGAGATATTCTTGGCAATTCAAATCTTCTTAGCCGGGGGTATATTGTCTCTCACCGTCATATTTCTGAGGTCTCATCTCTCTTCTGTGCCCTCTGCCCAGTGTTGCAGATCAGACATGGGAAAACTGGACAAGGTTTGCTGCTTCCAATCGGTCTTTGTGGGCTAAAAAAAGCAGGCTGGGGACTGAGGGAACAAAGACAAGCTTCAAGGCCAGAAGGCAACAATACTCCTAGAATGATTTTAGAGTGAGATCTAACAATGATAGGCACAAAGTTCCCTGCATAATTTGAGAAGTGAAAATTATATTAGAAGGGCAGTGCTTTTCTTCTCAGTGACTATATAGAATAAGGAACACAAGTTCTGACTTTAGACAACCACTTAACCTTCCCCAAAAGATGAACAAACCAAACTTATTGTAGTTGTTGATTCCAACTCATAATGTTCCTATAGAATGGAGTAGAATTGCCCCTAGAACATAGTAGAACTAGGTTTCCAAGTCTGTAATCTTGACACAGGCACATTTCTGTATCTCCCATAGAATAGTTTCAAACTACTGACCTTTTGGTTATAAAATCAAGTGCTTTGCCACTATACCAGCAAGGCTCCTGCTCAAATCCGAGTATATCACTTACCAGTTGTATCATTTTAGCTCGCTGAACTCCTCTTGCCTTATCTGTGAAATGTTGTTGTTATGTGCTGTCGAGTCGCTTGCGACTCATAGCGACCCTATGTGCAACAGCCCTGAACTCCACTCTGTCCTGTGCCAATCGCACTGTCTCTGACACTCCCATCCCAA
>NW_006399924.1:2842388-2843546 GCF_000299155.1 Elephantulus edwardii | reverse complement strand
TGACATCATTACTCCTCAATAATTCGGAGAGGTCCCCGACTGCAGATTTTCCCAGTGCAATAGGTCTCCTTGTTTCCTGACTGTTGATACCAAGGATGTTAATTATGGATCTAAGTAAGAGGAAGTTGTTTACAGTTTCAATTTTTTTCTCCATTCATCATGATGGATTGGTCCAATAGTAAAAATCTTAGTTTTCTTCACACTGTGGAGCAATCAGTACTGGAGGCTGTAATCTTTGATCTTCTGCAACAACTGCTTCAACTCCTCCCCACTTTCAGCAAGTGAGGTTGTGTCATCTGCATAAACAGGTTATTGTGTCTCCCTTTGATCCTGACACCACATTCCTCTTCACAGAGTCCAGCTTCTCAGATAATTTGCTCAGCATACAAATTGAATAGGTATGGAGAGAGAATACAACCCTGCCACATTTCCTTCTTGATTTTAAACCATGCAGTGTTTCCCTGCTCTGTTCGCACAGCAGCCTCTTGGTCCAGGTATAGGTTTCACATGAGCACAACCAAGTGCTCTAGGATTCCCATTCTTCTCAATGTCAGTCACAACTTATTATGAGCCACACAGTCAAATGCCTTTGCATAGTCAATAGACATTCTTCTGGTATTCTTTACTTTCATCCAGGATCCATTTGACATCAGCAATGATATCCCTGGTGCCATGGCCTCTTCTAAATCCTGCTTGAACTTCTGGTAGTTCCCTATGTATGTACTGTTCTAGCCACTTTTAAGTGATCTTCACCAGTAATTTGCTTGCATGCAATACTAATGATATTGTTTGATAGTTTCTGCATTTTGTTGGGTCACCTTTATTGCAAATGGGAACAAATATGGACCTCATCCAATCCATTGGCCCTACAATCTTTGTAGCAGGGGTTAAGTAAATAATAGTTCCCACTTCTTTTCTTCCTTCTCTCAGACCACACCAGAACATTGAGCAAGCATATTATATAGAGGTTGGCTTTGCCTTTCCAGGAGACAAGTGCCTGAAGATGCCAAAAGGAAATGAATTTTATTAACAATCCTAAGGGGCAGAACATTATGTACACTAGAACACACTTAGACTAGCAGATAGGGCACTGAGGTGGAGCTTTCAAGTATGGAAATACAAAGGCAGAGAGGAACAGTTGTAAGCAGACACTAGTGA
>NW_006399924.1:2833110-2842043 GCF_000299155.1 Elephantulus edwardii | reverse complement strand
GGGGTTGTTTTTACAGTTAAAAAAGTCATTTCTAGAGGGGTCTTGAAATACAATATTGTGAGTGACAGGATAATATTCATACATATACAAGGAAATCCAGTGAATACCTCTATCATTCAAATATATACACCAAAAACCAGAGCCAAAGAGGAGGATTTAGAAGATTTCTACCAATTGTGCAGTTAGAGATCAATCAAACATGCAATCGAGATGCATTAATAATAATGGGTGACCAGAATGCAAAAGTTGGGAACAGAGAAGAAGGATCAGTAGTTGGAAAATATGGACTTGGTGACAAAAATGAAGCTGAGCAGAAGGATTGATTTTGCACAATCAACATTTTATTAATTTCATATATATTTTATATGAAACATAAATACAGGCTATAATACATGGATTTCACCTGATGGTATGCATGGAAATAATCAGATCGATTACATCTATGGAAAGAAGCACTGGAGAAGCTCAATATCAGCTGTGAAAACTAGGCCAGGTGCAGATTTTGAAACAGACCACCAACTACTCATATGCAAGTTCAAGCTGAAGCTAAGGAAAATTAAATCAAATCCACGGGAACCAAAATATGACCTTGGGTCTATCCCACCTGAATTTCAAAACCACTTCAGGAACAGGTTTGAGGCCTTGAACACCAATGAACAAAGACCAGATGAGCTGTGGGAGAATATCAAGAATATCATTCAGGAAGAATGCAAAAGATTATTATAAAGGCAGAGGAGGAAGAAAAGACCAAAGAAGCCAAAAGCAGAGGGAAGAAATCAAGATATTAAAGAGTGGACAGAAGATTTCAAAAGGCAGAGTGGTAAGACAAAGTAAAGTATTACAAAGAAATGTGTAAGGAGCTAGAGTCAGAAAATCAAAAAGGCCGAACTCTCTCAGAATTTCTTAAACTCAAGGAACTGAAGAACAAATTCAAACTTCGAGTTGCAATACTTAAGAATGCTTTGGGCAGAATAAATGGTCCAGCAAGTTAAGAAGATGGAAAGAGTATACAGAGTCATTATACCGAAAGGAATTGGCAGACACAGAAGAATTTTATGAAACCGCATATGAGCAAGAGCCTACGGTGATGGAGAAAGAAGTTCAAGCTGCTTTGAAAGAATTGGCAAAAAACAAGGCCCCAGGAATTTATGGTATACCAATTGACATATTTCAACTAACAGATGCTGACCTGGACATGCTCCCCAACTTGTGCCAAGAGATCTAGAGGACAACCACTTGGTCAAATTGACTGGAAGAGATCTATATTTGTTCCCATTCCAAAGAAAGGTAACCCAACAGAGTGTGCAAATTATAGAGCAATATCATTAATATCACATGCAGGCAAGATTCTGCTGAAGATTATCCAAAAACAACTGGAACAGCACATCAACAGAGAACTGTCAGAAGTGCAGGCTGGGTTCGGAAGGGGTTGTGGTACTAGGGATATTGTAGCTAATGTTAGATTGATCTTGGCTGAAAGCAAGGGGTACCAGAGGAATGTCTATCTGTGTTTCACTGATTATGCAAAGGCGTTTGATTGTGTGGTCACAACAAACTGTAGCTAACTCTGAGAAGAATGGGAATCCAGAACACTTGATTGTACTAAAGCGAAACCTATACTTGGATCAGGAGGCAATAGTCAGAACAGGACAAGGAAACATTGCATGGTTCAAAATTGGGAAGGGTTTATGCTAGGGATGTGTCCTATCTCCATACCTTTTCCATCTATATGCAGAACAGATTGTCTGGGAGGCTGAGCTGTATCAGGATTGGAGGAAGATTCTTCTACAATACAAGTTATGCAGATGAACAACCCTGCTTGCTGAAACTGAAGAGGACCTGAAGCACTTGCTGCAGAAGATAAAATACTGCAGCTTTCAATGTGGATTGAGGCTCAATATAAAGAAGACAAAGATTCTCACCACTGGGCGAGTTGGCAGCATCAGGATGGACGGTGAAGAGATTGAGGTTGTTAACAGCTTTAGTTTGCTTGGCTCCACAGACAACACTTTTGGAACCAGCAGCCAGAAAATTAAAAGACATATTGTGATGGGAAAGTCTGCTATTAGGGACCTTTCCAAAATACTGGAGAGCAATGGTGTCACTCTGGAGACTAAGGTGCACCTGCTACAGGTCATGGTCTTTGCAATCACTTGCTACGCGTCAGAGAGCTGGACAAGGACTAAGGAGGATAGAAGGAGAATTGATGACTTTGAGCTGTGGTGCTGGAGAAGAGTATTGGATATACCAAGGACTGCTAAAAAACCAAACAACTTTGTCCTAGGGTGAGACCAGGCTGCTCCTTGGTGGCAAGGATTCTGAAGCTTCATCTGACATACTTTGGACATGTTGCAAGGAGGTACCAGTCCTTGGAGAAGGATGTCATGCTTGGGAAGGTGGAGGGACAGCACAGGAGAGGAAGACCCTTGATGAGATGGATTGATTCAGTGACTGGGGTAATGGGGGTGGGTGTGTCAGAGACAATGAGATTGACACAGGACAGAGCAGGGTTTAGGGCTGTTGTACATAGGGTCACTATGAGTCACAGGTGACTCGACGGCACATAACAACAACAACAAGGGGCAGAATGTGTGCTTACTCAAAGTCCATTTTATAGGGGCAGAAGTGAATTGGATAGTCCAAGAACACAAACTAAGAAGTAGCCGAGAATCGGAATCTGGGCCCTTTTCCACAGGGAAGTGTTTTCTTCTACACCATGAAGGGATGCAATAAACCCGCAGCCAGGCTCACTTTGGTCGAGGTGATTCCAACTTATGAAGACCTTCCGTTAGATTTCTAATGTAAATCTTTATGAGAGCAGACTGCCTAGCTTTCTTGCATGGAGTAGCTGATGGACTTGAACTGCTGGTCTTTGGACTATCAGCCCACGTCTTGGTGGAACAGAATACTGGGGATGCTAATAATATCTTTCTTTTTGCAAAACTACAATATTTTAAAATTGAGTTTATAATAAACAAAACTATTTGGGAATAAATTATGGAGCAGTGGAAGATTGATTCTGGTTCTCTCGCAAAGTCTTCGACCCTCTCACCTTGGATACTCCAACTGCCTCTTGGATCTAAGTTTGAGCAACTGCTGCCCTAGAAGGACCACAGTGTTATTCATAAAATGCAGGACTGAGTTTATACAGCTTCACAGCTCTGAACATGCTCACATGTTCCACTCAACAAAGAGGGGACTCTTCAGAGGGCAGTGTGAGGAATTACAACTGAACCTAGGTCGTGTCCTGCATTTACAGTGCTGCTTCCAGGAAAACAATGGGCAGCGTTCTTGTAAGGCTAGATAGAAGGACGGCCAACATTCTTGTAAGGCTAGCACCCTGGAGACTGGAATTCTTTTCCAGGAGCCGAGGGAGAAAATTTGCAGTCTCTGGACTCTGGCTGTTCCACTAATGAAAAGAAACCAGATAACATGCCAAAACTAATTAAATTGACAAATACAAAAAGGCCCTGTCAAAAGTAGGAAGTCTTAATACTTGATTTCAACAGAATTCAAGCAGGAAAAAGCAACTGAGCATGCTCTGGGTCAGGGGTCTGAAGCTCCCTGCAGAAAAGTGGGGCTGTAACCCTGGGGAGAGCAAATCTGTTCACCAAATTCTATCCAATCGGTGGATTAGAAGCTGTTTCCTATCCCAGGCCCAAGCCGTATTTATATTGCTGCTGTTAGAGACACGGTAAATGACTTCAGTGAGTCAACCCCCAGCCTTATTAATAATTCTGCACATTTACAAAGGTTGGTACAGTTTACACAACACTCTCCCATAAGTTATCTCATTTCATACACACAACAACCCTGAGAGGTGGATATTATTATCCTCATTTCATTGGTGAGGTTGTAGAGAGGTTAAAAATAACTGGCTTGGAGTCCCACAGGGAGCTAGGAGCAGCGTCAAAGCTGGAACCTGCCTTTCCACATCATCCATCCATCCATTCGTTCGCTCATTCATTCAGCCTCATTGAGCTCCTACAAAGCCCCATCTCTTTGCTAGGCACATGGGACGTTGTTCTGTGTCACTTCCTGCACGTACAGCGTGCAGAGGCCTAAGCACTGTCCTTGGGGAATGCACAGGATCTGCTATGGGAGAGGCCACACATGAAATTGCTTTAAAATTAGTTCTTTACCCTTTCTGTGGCGACAGTTGTCCACATCCACCTCAACTGTGAAACCATCTTCTGTGACATGATTCTCATTGGGTTTTCCTCCCTTGCTGCTGCTTTCACCCTCTCCTCCTCCTAATCCTTTCATTCCACCAGTTCAGCTCTCATGCCTTCTTTCTTCTAATCCCATTTGCTTCCATGGCTCTAGATACTAAATTATGGTAATAGGAATAGTTTTTAGATGCTGCCAAGTTGATTCCAACTCACAGGCACCCTTCATGACAGCACAACCACCCCCTAGGGCTTTCTAAGCTTCGGTCTTTTGAGAAGGAGCCCTGGTGGGACTGTGCCTAAGTGCTCAGCTGACACGGTAAGGTTGGTAGTTTGAAATCATTATCAGCTCCATGGTAGAAAGGTGTGGCAATGTGCTCCTGTAAAGATTACAGCCTTGAAAAGCATCTGGGGAAGCTCTGCTCTGTCCTATAGAATTGGTATAACTTAGGATCAACTCAACAGCAGCAAGTTTAATTTTTTTTTTTTTTTAAATCTTTAGGGGAACAGCTCATGGGCATTCTTCTCCTGCAGAGCCACTGTGAGTCCAAGCAAGCAAAAAAAAACCCCACCAAAATAAAAAGTAGTAGAAAAGCGAGGGAGGAACACTGTTGTTGGCACAGGTAGTCGCACCTCTCATTTGCTAACCAGAGAGCCGTTGAAACTCACCAGCCACGCTGAGAGAGAAAGATGTGGCAAGTTTTCTCTCTAAGGATTTATAACCTTAGAAATGCCCTGTTGCACTTCTGCTCTGTCCTATAGGGTTACTATGAGTTAGAACCAAATCAATAAATATAAAAGCAATCATACAAATATAGATGCTTATGTAACTGTCTATATAATGAATAGTACTGTTCATGGCACTATTTGTGATAGCCAGCAGGTAGAAACAGCCTAAATGTCAATCAACAGATAAATAGAATAAGCAAAGTGTGGGACAAACATACTATGGATTGTTGTTTACTGCTTGTTATGTGCTTTCAAGTCGGAATCAGAATCAGAGTTTACTCTCCAAAAGGTTTTTAGAGGTTCCAGACTGCTCCTTGGAGGCAAGGATTCTGAGGCTCCGTCTAACATACTCTGGACATGTTGTAAGAAGGGACCAGTCCTTGAAGAGGGACATCATGCTTGGGAGGGTGGAGGGACAGCACAGGAGGGGAAGGCCCTCTATGAGGTGGATTGATTTAGTGACTGGGGTAATTGGGATGGGAGTGTCAGAGACAGTGTGATTGGCACAGGACAGAGCATAGGACTGCTGTACATAGGGTCGCTATGAGTCGCAAGCGACTCGATGGCACATAACAACAACAACTGCCCATGTGTGAGCAAATTGTTCATATTTCTCACATAGAGCAGCTGATGGATTTGAACCCCTGGCATTTGGACTGGCAGTGCAATTTCTTACCCATTAGGCCAACAGAGCTCCCAATGGAATGTTACTCAGTCATAAAGAGAAATGAAGATCCCTAACACATGCTACAGCACAGATGAATCTTGGAGACATGAGTAAAAATAAGTCAGTCACAAAAAGACAAGAACGCTGTATGATCCCACTTATCAGAAATATCTAGAACAAGCAAACACATATTAACTAAAGATTGAGGCATGCAGAAAAGGAAGACATAAAAATAGAAGATACTAAATCTCTGTTATTGGTGACAGAAGAATTTGGGACTGGTTAATGGTGATGATTAAATAATACAATGAATGTGTTTCATTCTATTCTATGTAGGTGAAGATTGTTTGTTATGCGTCTGAAAGATGGTTGAAATGGCAAAGTTTTGTCACCTATGCACTTATAAAAAATATTTTCAGAAACAGTAACAGTATTAAACATTTATTGAGTAATTGTCATTGTTGTTGTTATATGCTGTTGTGTTGACCACAGTCCATAGCAATCCGATGAAAAATAGCTCTGAATTGTGCCCTATCCTGAGCCAATCTCATTTTCTCTGACACACCTGCGCCTATCACCACAGTCACTGTGCCAGTCCATCTAATCCAGGGTCTTCCTCTCCTTTACTGACCCTCTACCCTTTCAAGCATGGTGTCCTCTCCTTGGACTGGTCCTTCCTGACAACATACCCAAAGTAAGTGGGATAGAATTTCAAAATCCTTGCTTCCAAGGATTCCAAGCCTGTTGTCATCCTCTCCAGGACAGAACTGTTTGTTCTCTTGGCAGTCCATGGTATGTTCAATACTTTTATCCAGCACCACAACTCAAAGGCACTTTCTTCTGTCATCCTTAGAAATTGTCCAGTTTTCAGATGCATAGCAAACAATTGAGAAGGCCATGGTCTGATCAGGTACACCTTAGTCTCTAGACTAATATTATTGCTCTTTAGCACTCTGGAGAAGACCCTGACAGCAGACCTTCCTCAAGAAAATTGCGTTTTGATTCTCTAACTTCTGGTACTATGGGTGTTGACTGGATCTGAGCGAGATGAAATTGTTAACAAACTTCAATCTTTTCTCCAACTATCATGATACTGACAATTGGCCCAGTGGTGAGGACCTTTGTTTTCTTGATGTTGAGCATCAATCCACATTGAAGACTATAGTCCTTGGCCTTCTGCAGCAAGTGCTTCAGATCCTTCTCAGTTTGGGCAAGAAAGGTGTGTCATCTGCATGATGCAGGTTTTTGAGTCTTTCTCCAATCCTGATGCCACATTCTTCATAAAATCTAGCCTCCTGAGTGATCTATTCCACATATAGACTGGAAAAAGTATGGAGAAAGGATATATGTCAGATGTCTACGAACAGTATTGTTCATATTGCTCTATGAACAATAGAGCACCCTTAGACTATTAAGTACAGCACTGGAGGCTAAGTCCTTATATTGGAAAACACAAAATGAGGAGAAATAGTTAACAGACACTAGTGATTGGAACGTGAAATGTATGAATTATGAATGTAGGAGAATTGGATATTGTTCAAAAAACAATGGAATGCATGTTGACATACTAGGCATTGGCGATCTGAGAGGGATTGGCATGGGTCATTTTGAATCAGACAAGTATATGATCTACTATGCTGGGAATGAAAAAGTGAGGAAAAATGAAGTTGCACTCATAGTAAAAAGAAATCCATTTCTAGATCCATCCTGAAATACAATGTTGTGAGTGATAGGATGCTATCCTTATGCATACAAGGAAGACCTGTTAATACCACTATCATTCAAATAGACATATCAACAAGAAGAGCCAAAGAAGAGGAAATTGAAGATATCTACCAAATTTTGTGCTCTGAAATTTACTGAACATGCAACCAAACTTCATTAATAATAATGGGTGACTGGAATTCAAAAATTTGGAACAAGAAAGAGGGATCAATAATTAGAAAATATGGGCTTAGTGACAGAAATAAGCCTGGAGAAAGAATGATAGAATTTTGTACGGTGATTTATAAATTTCAAATACCTTTTAAAAAAAAATTATACTAGTTTATTTATGAAGTTTGAATACTTTGTTTTTCTCACCAGATCTTTCCCATTTCCTTCACTCCTCCTTGTATGACCCTATGATTTACCCCCTCCCCCGCCCCCGGATCCTCATACTCATTCTATAATAATGGTTTTCTACAGTACTTGTCCTTGTGGGACTGAGTTAGTTCATTTAGCATAATGCTCTCCAGTCCCTCCCAAGTTAGGTAATAATTTATAAAATCATTGCTCCTGCGTGCTGTGTAGTATTCCATTGTGTGAATGTACCATAATATCTTAATCCACCCAATTATGGTTGGGCTGTTTCCATGTTCTTGCTATGGTGAATAACGCTGTTGTGAACATTGGTGTACAAGTTTCTGTTTGTGCCTCAGTTCTAATTTGCTGTGGGTTCATTGAAAATATCTTTAAAAAAATCAAATGTAACAACAACTATACACATGGACCTCATGATTACATCTGTGGAAACAATCATTGGAGAAACTCAATATCAGCTGCAAAAACTAAGCTAGGTGCTGACTGTGGAAGGGACCATGTGCAATTTCAAATTGAAACTAAAGAAAATTAATACAATTCCACAAGAACCAAAATATGACCCTGAGTCAATCCCACCTGAATTATTCTATGCCAGGCACTAATACTTGTTCAATATGGGTTATGCTATTTAATGCTCACAGTAACCCTATTATTACGGACAGTTTACAGTTGTCAAGAAATGGAGCCAGAATGTGAACCTAGGAGTCTCATTGTAGAACCCACACGTTAGAGGTTTCCAGTTCTCCTCAGTTTTACAGGTGTATTTTAAAATCCCTGTCCTGAATCCCTCAATCTCAGAACTCCTTAAGCAAAATGTATCCAAGAAGGAACTAAAATTTCCCGCCCAAACGTGCTCCCCTCTTGAAGGCAGTCATAACTAAGCCATGCATAAACTAAAAATCTCAGACCTTCTTTGATGCTTCTCTTCCTTATCAGTCACTGAAACTTCTTGGTATTTATCCAGGATGTTTTGGAGCACTCATCTTTACACCCTTTAGCCTTCAGTCAGACACTTGGCCCCCCTCTGCTGGACCACAGCAGTCACCTTATGGAACAATGTGATTAGTCATACTCCTTTTTTTATTTTATTAAATTTTATTAGTTTTAATGAACATTTACAGGGATTTTGGGTTTTCATTCCTTCATTACTGCACCATTTTCTCTACTCTCGTCCCCAGTTTGTTCTTCTTCCCCACCATCTGAATGTCTGTTTTAATTGTCCAATTGCCACAGTGCTTGTCAAAGTCAGTTCTGATTAATCTCCTTTGTCGGTGTGTCCTTTGCCA
>NW_006399924.1:2785256-2831195 GCF_000299155.1 Elephantulus edwardii | reverse complement strand
TCCTATCCATGAGCAAGGGATATTCTTCCACTTTTCAAGATCTCTTTTTGTTTCTTGTAGTAATGTTTTGTAATTTTCTTGGAAAAGGTCCTTTGTCATACTCCTTTTGTAGAAGAATCCCAGGGTTTTCAGCATAGAGTTGATATTCTTTTGCATGGCACAGAAGACCTTTCCTCCCCGCACCTTACCAACCTCTGATGTTCCCTATACGGTGCCTGTACTGTGGTCACTCAGTGAGAAGTGCCGTCTCTTCTCCTCACTTCCCACTCCCAATCTGCCTTCTGTACTTTTGTGCAGTGTGATCCACAGCCATCTTCCCCACCTGTGCACTCTGTCGTTGTTGCTATGTGTTTTTATGTGGGTTGTTACGTGTATGTAACTATGAGTGGAAACTGACTCAGCTGACCGTCAAGCAGCTTTTCAGAGGCTGTAAGTCACACTGGAGGAGAATGCTCATCTTTCCTTCTTGGAGCAGCTGGTGAGCTGGAAGCACCTGCCTTTGGGAGGACAGCACACCCCCTTCCCACTAGCCCACCAGAGCTCGCTTGTTTATATCCTAGAAATGTGTGACTGCTTGTCCCTCCTCCTTAGCTACCCAGCTAGTTCCTACAGGATGCAGTAGGACATTCGAGGGTAACAGTGGGAGCTTTAGAAACAGTGGGTCTGGGTTAAAATCTTGGTTTTTTTTCACTTAGTAGTTCTGTGACCTTGGTCAGGATACTAAACCTCTCTTTCACTCATGTTGCCCATTGAATGGAGATCAGAACGGTAGTCCCTTCCCTATCGTTTTCTTGAGAGGTTTGGATGAGTTGCTAACAGCTCTTTCTCGGACTTTCATGGCTGACTCCATGCCCCTTTTCTTGTTAACCCATTGCATCTGTTGCTTTGCTTTATCTAGAGTATAACAAACCATGCTACTGTCTGTTAGTAGACTGTAGTAACAATCTTTGAGCCAGTCTGTCTCCTATTCATTGTTACAGAGTCAGTGCCTCCAACCTTATACACATTCAGCAATTACCCCTGCCTTGAAGAGAGGTGAATACATGAATGTAATAACATGCAAAGGGAGAGGGGGAGAGCTAGAGGGCTTGAGCCCTAGTTAAAATGACCAAAAATCAGGAAGGCTTCCTGGGGGAGTAGACTTTCATTGCTTTTGGCAGATAAGAAATAGACAGAAATACTTTCTTTCCAGGCTGCAGGAACTGCCCATGGCAAGGTTTTTAAGCAAAAATAAGTCTTCCTGGAAGGAGAAAAGAGCAAACTTTCCAAGTTGGAGAGCTGATTGAGGGACAAGGCTGATGAGAGAGGGACTTTGGCCTTCTCTGACTCAATATTCAATTTCAGCTGCTTTTCAATTTGTTTGTTTAGCCAGATCTCAGTTTTTTCTGACTTGTTAGAGCAAGAAGGTGGAAGACCCTACCCTTATCCTTAAGGAGTACGTGAGGGGCCCCAGGAAATGGAGAGAGCAGCTTAGAATTCCTCTATGAGCCTCCTAGAGTTTGGATCATGAAAAATCTCTTTATGAAATTGCTTCTTTTCTCAGGTATCAGCCACTGTTGTGAAGCAAGCCTGTGTCTGCTGGGACAGCTGACTGTTTTCCAGGATAAATTTCTGCTAACAACACTCGTCATTATTGTGCAATTAGCTTTGCTAAAGCAGAAGACTACCAGAGGGTACCATCTGTGTTTCATTGACTATGCAAAGGCTTTTGACTGTGTGGATCAAACAAGCTATGACTGACTCTAAGAATGGGAATCCCAGAACATATGATTGTTCTTATATAAAACTTATACTTGAACCAAGAGGCAGTTGTCAGAACAGAGCAAGGAGACACTGGATGGTTCAAAATCAGGAAGGGTGTCCTTCAGGGATGTTTTCTGTCTCCATACCTTTTCAGTTTGTGTGCAGAACAGATCATCTGGGACCCTGGACTGTATAAGGAGGAATGTGATATCAGGATTGGAGGAAGAATTATCAACAACCTGTGTTATGCAGATGACACAACCCTGCTTGCTGAAACTGAGGAGAACCTAAAGTACTTGCTGCAGAAGATCAAAGACTGCAGCCTTCAATATGAATTGAAGCTAAATATCAAGAAAACAAAGATTCTTACCAGTGGGACAGTTAGCAGCATCGTTATGGATGGTGAAGAGACTGAGATTGTTAACAGGTTTTAGTTTGCTTGTTTCCACAATCAACACTTTTGGTACCAGCAGTTAGGAAATCAAGAGATAAATTGCATTGGGAAAGTCAGCTGTCAGAGCCTCTCCAGAGTACTGAAGAGCAACAACTTCAGGCTGGAGTCTAAGGTGCGTCTGATCGAGGCTATAGTCTTTGCAATTGTGTGCTATGCATCAGAGATCTGGACAATGACTAGGGATGATAGAAAGAGAATTGATGCCTTTGAGCTGTGATGCTGGAGAAGAGTGTTGAATATACCACAGACTGCTAGGAGAACAAACAGGTTTGTCCTGGAGAGGGTGAAACCAGGCTCCTCCTTGCAGGCAAGGATTCTGAAGCTTCGTCTAACATACTTTGGACATGTTGCAAGGAGGGACCAGTTCTTGGAGATGGGCGTCATGTTTGGGAGAGTGGAGGGACAGCGCAAGAGAGGAAGACCCTCAATGAGGTGGATAGACTCAGTGATTGGGGTAATGGGAGTAGGTGTGTCAGAGACTGTGAGTTTGGCACAGGATAGAGCAGGGTTTGGGGCTCTTGTACATATGGTCACTATGAGTCGCAAGCAACTAGATGGCGCATAACAACAACAACAACAACAACAACAACAACGGGGAATGTGACGTTCCCTTGCCACTCTTTCCCTCTGTCCCCTTTTACTTCTCTGGGCTATTTCCGGGCCCCCTCATGCATGCTTCTCATCTTTCTCAGATTCCTTCTTCCTGGCCACAGACCTTAAGGTGAGTGAGTGAGTGAGTGAATTATGGTGTATGTGTGAGTAGAAGAGTATGGTCAAAGGGGGGGTCTGGACATAGGCCTCTCAAATTGTCAAAATGCACCTGGATTTGGGCCAGCAGAGAACAAAGGCATGAAGACAAAGAGGGGGGATGAGAGCATCAGTAAAGTTAAAAAGAAAGAGCGACTTGTCCTTTAGTTCTGTGGCAGGGAGCTGCACTCTAGCAGCAGAATGCCCTAATAGCATTTGCTCCCGGCCAAGGCCAGGTAATGGGGCTGTGAGTGGGTAATACTGTTTGGTTTTGTGCCAGTAGGAGCAGCAGTTAAGATTGATGGAAAAATATTTTGTTTCATTCTGAGTCACACACACACACACACACACACTGTGCAGAGAGATCATTGGCTGGAAAAAAAATCCTCTGGCATATACTCCCTCTGGGGAGCTCTTCTGTTTCTAGGAAATCTCAGCAGCTTTTTTTTAAAAAATAATTTTTTATTGTGATTTTAATGAAAGGTTACAGAAAACTTGGATTTCCATCCATTCACTGTTGCACATTTCCCTCCCTCCCTCCTCCAGTTCAGTTTTCTCTTTAAAAAAATCCATTCATTGTTGCACAATGTCCTCCCTCTCCTCCACCCCAATCCACTTTGCTATGCATCTCTTATTCTGGACTGTTGTTGTTGATTGCTATTGAGTAGAGCACAACTCATAGTAACCCTGTGAACGAAAGACCTGAAGTCTTTCTACAACTACTGTCGTTTCTCAAAGTTCATAGAGTTTCCAGGGGCATGTTGTTTAGAAAGTGGATGCCACTCCTGCTTCCAAATTTGTCATGCAAATAATGCCTAATCATATATTCCTTTTAAATAGTTATTTCCCTGATCTGTTCCAATGCAGTGTTCATTATTCCCTCTTAGTTCCCCCCAAACCCCATGTCAGTCATGTTTTATAACAGTGGCATTATGCAGTATTTGCTCTTTTGCAATTGAGCTATTTCAGTCAGCATAATGTCCTCCAAGATCACCCATTTTGTATATTTTATGAGTTCCTTGTTTTTCAGTGCTGCGTAGTATTCCATTGTGTGAATAAACCGCAGCTTCTCTATCCCCTCATTTGTTGATGCGTACTTGGGTTGCTTCCATCTTTTTGCTATTGTGAACAACATAGTAATAAACATGGGTGTGCATATATCTGTTTGGGGGGAAGCTCTAGTTTCTTTAGAGTATACTCTTAGTAGTGGAATTGCTGGGTCAAATGGTATTTTCATTTCCAACTTTTTGAGAAAGCGCCATACTGTCTTCCATTGTGGTTCACCATTTTTGCACTCCCACCAACAGTGAATAAGTGTTCCAATTTCTCCACGACCTCTCCAGCATTTGTTTTTTCTTTTCTGTTGAACTTTGGTATTGTTACTGGGGTGATATACTATCTCATAGTTGTTTTGATTTGCATCTCTCTTATGGCTAGGGATTTTGAACATTTTGAACCATCTGCATTTTAACAAGATAAAGATAAACAACCCAATTACAAAATGGGCACAGGATATGAACAAACACTTCAGCAGCAGCCTTTTCAGGGTGAGGAAGGGCAGATTTTAAAGTTGCTGAAAGACTATGGTAAAAGGCACTCAGAGCCTAGTGAGGTCTCTCTGCTCCTGATGGAGCCTCTTGATGATGGGCTGAAGGGTTATCCACTGACCTGCCAGGAGTGCTTAACTGTGGTTGATGGAGCCTGGCCTCGCTGCCCAGGTGAAAAAGGTGGGAGATACAGAAGAAAGGAAAACAAGGAAAATGGTAAAACCTATGACTCAGGGAAGAGAAATTTGGGACAGGAGGTTACTGAGAAGTGAGTTCTGGGTGCAGCTGAAGCAGGTAGGGAGGGTGGCACAGGAGCAACAGCTCAGGGAAGCCTCCAGGAGTGCAATTGCCTCCAGAAACAGCAGGAGATGGATTGGATGGCCTGGCTTGTCTCACATCCAGTTCTTTAGAATTCTTATGCATGAAAATTGCCAGAAACCAATCACTTTTCTCACAGCTGTGTTCACCTGGGGTAGGGGGTCGTAGGGAGGGAGTCAGGGGCTTTCCATTATTCATTAGATTAAACTGAGCCAAACAACACAACAAAGGAATGTCAGTTGTTTTCTCTGAAAGTCATTTTAATTGTCAGCTGGGAAAGTGAGGGAGATGTTGTTCTGGGAGGCTCATGGCAGCTTCATGGTCTTTGGGTTTGTGAGCAAAACTTGAGCACTGCATTCCTCAGTCACCTTCAAAACTCAAACTCACCACCATCAAGTCACAGTGGACTCAAAACTGATCCTCCATTGGGTTTCTGAGGCTATAATTTACGCAGGAAGAGATGACTTATTTTATTCATTGGAAACTGCTGGTGAATTCAAACCTCCATAGAGGTGCAATTTTGGCTTAGTAGTGCAACATCCTCCAGTTTGGAGCAGTTGGTTATTTTGATTTAATGATTGAATTTTGTATTTACAATGATTTAGTCACTGCAAATACCTTTTTTACTTTTTTTTAATCTCTTTAGGATTTATTTTTAGATGTGTCTTATGTACATTTAAAATTCCATTTAATGGCAAAATTGCCTTCTATTTAACTATGAAATTTAAATGTATGCTTCCATCAAAAGTACATGACTGTGTTACTAAGAATTTTTATTGGTTGATAGGGAAAAGATAAAAGTGTTTTACTGTTTTATATAGATACTTTACTTCTATGTAAGCCTGACTCAGTTCTGACCCAACCACTGACCATCTGTACCTGTTCGTATTTGACACAGCAACTTACTGTCATAAATAGAAAAAGTATTTCTCCCAGTTTGTAGTTTCAACTCTGTTTATGGTAAGCTGTATGGTTGTGGGTTTTTTGTTTGTTTGTTTTGTGGGTTTTTTCCTGTCTTTTTTTAAAAATAATTTTCATGAACATTTACAGAGAATTTGGATTTCCATTCATTCATTGCTGCAGCAAATACCTTTTTTAAAAGACACAAATGACAACTTTGCATGTGAGTCTCACCTGATGGGCTGCTTAGGAATCAGATTGACTACATTTGTGGAAGAAATAATGGGAGAAGCTCAATATCATGGGAGAAGCTCAATATCAGTAGTCAAAACTAGGCCAGGGGCAGACTGTGGGTCAGATGACTTATGCAAGTTCAAACTGAGGAAAATTAAAATAAGTCCACAGGAAACAAGATATGAACCTGAATCAATTTCATCTGAATTTCAAGATTGTTTTTGAAACAGGTTTGAACATTGAACACCAGTGATAGAAGACCAGATGAGTTGTGGAGTGATATCAAGAATATCATCCATGAAGAAAGCAAATGGTCATTACAAAGAGGAGTTCATGGCATATTCAATATTATTTGCCAATGCCACAATTAAAAGATATCAACTCTTTAATTTTCATTATATATTTTCTTACTTTCACATTCACATAAAGTAATTGAAAATAGGATGGTTTGAGTCAGGTGCACCTTAGTCTTTAAATTGACATCCTTGCTCTTTTCCCTTTAAGAGGGTTCTTGACAGTAGATTTGCCTAATGCAACACATATAATTTCTTCACTGCTGCTATCACAGGTATTGATTGTCCTTGACAACTTCAATCTTTTCTCTGTCCATGGAAATGTTGTGCAGCTTCTTGTCACTTATATATAATTCTATTGCCGTTGAGTCAGAGCCAACTCGTAGCTAACCCTTGTGCAGAGCAATCGGTAAGTTTGAATCACCTGCTTTTGGGGAAAATACTGCATGTTGCTTCTCTGGAGAACCCAGTCTTTGACAGTCTCACTCACCCTTGATGACCTTCTCCACCAAATGCAGTGCTGTTCCTCCAGAGCAATAGAGCCAAACAAAGTTCTGTTGTGATCCATAATTTTTTCATTGACTAATCCACTTCCTTGCTGTGACGCTGAACACAGTGACACTGATGTGCCAAACTTGGTAATGGTTACCCATGGCAGACAGTGTTTGCTGGAGCTTCCCAACTAAAACAAGCCTGGAAGCAGGAGTGGCATCCACCTCCGAAATGGCTTGCCTCCGGAAACTCTATGTACAGTGTTCAGGCCTTTCCTCCATACGGTCACTATGAGTCATCTACGACTCGATGGCACCTAACAACAAAATCCACTTCCTAAATAACATGCCTCCAGAAACTCTGTGAACTTTGATAAGTGTCAATAGTTGTTGAGGGGTTTCAAGCCTTTCATTCATAGGGTTGCTATAAGTTGTGCTCAACTTGAAGTCAATCAACAACAACGTTGAGACTGGCTCAGCACAGGGCAGGGTTCAGAGCTGTTGTACGTAGGGTTGCTATGAGTCACAGACAACTAGACCGCACATAACAACAACAACAATGTTCAGAAGCACATAGCCACATGAGAACAGTAATACCTACACAACAAAAATTACCACAAGTGGGGTAGTCTGCCCCCAGATAAGGTAAGGAGGTGTCTGCTGTCCCAGAAACATTTTAATAGCTCTTTCCCACTGATAAGGGTTCTCGACCATCTGGGAGGGGGCTGGTAGCTACACTAAGCTATTAGCCATAAATTATGAATCAGTGACCTTTTCTAGCTTAATTACTCCCACTGCTGGGTGGTCTGAGCTCTGGCACTAGGCCCTGGGTGGCAAATTCTGTTTGCAGGCAGCAGAGCCCAGGGTCCAGAACTTCTGCTTTCATCCACCCTGTTTCACGTGGCTGTTTCTGCTGCAGAACATTCTCTCTCTCTCAGTGCAGAAGGTCACACGCTAGTCCAGCCTACCACCTTTGGGTTCACTTAATCCCTTTGACCTTTGCAGAATCACTTTACCTTCTTTTAAACTTGTTGACATCATCTCTAGCTCTTTTTTTTTTCCTACAAAATGAGCCTGAGGGCTATTAATAAAGCTGTCAGGCTAATAAATCTGTGAGTTCTTTACTGAGTTGATAGGTAGACATGAACACATTCCAATTAACCCAAAGCACAGGATACTATGGAAAGGCTGGTCTCCTGGAACTCGAGTGGATGCTGGCAATTTGGCAGCTATGGGTGGGGAAAAAACCAAGAGGTTCTCTTTCTTCCCCCGCCCCCCAGCATCAATACATTTGAAGTATATTACATGCATATAAATACTAAATAAATTGTAATGTATTTTTGAGTAATATTTCCAACATATAAGAGTATGAAATGAGCAAAGGGGCAATATAGTTAAATCCAATTTGATAGACTACATTAGTCAGTAAGAAGAACTAATAAAAATGAAAGTTTATAATGTTGTTGTTGTTGTTATGTACCATCAAGTCACTTGCAACTCATAGAGTTACTGTGTACAAGGGCTGTGGACCCTGCTCTATCTTGAGCCGACCTTCTTGTCTCTGACACTCTATCATTACCCAAGTCATTGAGTCAATCCATCTCATCCAGGGTCTTCCTTTCCTGAACTGTTGCTCCACCCTCTTCAAGGACTGGTCCCTGCCTGCAACATGCCCAAAGTATGTCAGGTGAAGATTTAGAATCCTTGCCTCCAAGGAGCAGCCCGTTCTCACCCTCTCTAGGTTGAATTTGTTTGTTCTCCTAGCAGTCCATGGTATATTCAATACTCTTCTCCAGCACCACAGCTCAAAGGCATTAATTCTATCATCTCTAGTCATCGTCTAGCTTTCTGATGCATAGCAAGTAATTGCAAAGACCATGGCCTGGCTCAGGCACATCTTAGTCTCCAGACTGACCTCGTTGCTCTTCAGTACTCTGGGGAGGTCCCTGACAACAAACTTTCCCAATGCAATTCGTCTTTTGACTTCCTGAATGCTGGTACAAATTGTGGAGCCAAGCAAACTGAAGCTGTTAACAATTTCAATTTCTTCACCATCAATCATGATGCCGCCAATCTCATGTTTAATATCTCTATATGATTGGCAATTTACCAAGTGAAAAAACTGAATTTATACTTCTATATTGTTTCTATTTTAGGCCCTGTTTGCTATACACACACAGTCCTTAAAGAAACCTCAGTAATTTTAGTGTTGTTACAGTATTCTGACACTTCAACTAGTTAAGTTATTTTAGTTTAGAAACTAAACTAAAATAACAGAGCAAGTGAAGAGGTGATATGGAACGTTGTCTGTTATACTATCAGTTTATCTATTGTTTTAGAATTTGATTGAGAATACAAGAGTCACTCAATAAATGTTATAAATCTGAATTAATAAATCATAATTTAAGTTAGCCCTTATTTGTTGAGGTTGGCTTTTAAAAAATTATAAAGGTTAAAACATATACAAAAGCATATTTAAAAAAGATGTAAAAGCAAGTAGTAAAGAGAGTTGTAAAGTGAAATCCCATTTAGTATGTTATCTGGCTTCCGGAAGTAGCAGAATTCTTCAGTCATCTTTTATCCCATCCTCTATTCCATATTAAAATGACGTTAAAATATTTTACCATTTCACTTGTTAATTCTTCAGCCTGTATTTCTAATTGATAAATGGCTTGACATATGTGTTGTGGTTGTTAAGTGCCATTGAGTACTCCAACTCACAGCAACACTTTGCAAACCAAACAAATCTTAATTTATGCTGGGCCATCTTCACAGACTATCTATCTATCTATCTATCTATCTATCTATCTATCTATCTATCTATCTTGCTTTGTTAAGTGCCATCAAGGCAAGTGTAACTCATAGAAACCTTATAGACAACAGATTGAAACCTTGCTCTACATTGTACCATCCATTGATCTCATTATATCATTATATCTTACTGATGTTCTACTTTTCTAACAACAACAACAACAATATCTTTTCCTAAGGACTGACCTTTCCTGACATGTCCAAAGTATGTGAGATGAAGTCTCACCATTCTTGTCTCTAACAATCACTCCAGTTACACTTCCTCCAAGACAGATTTGTTTGTTCTCTGGGCAATCCATTGTTATGTACTGTCCAGTCAGAGCTGACTCACAGCTGACCAACCCTGCAGGGGTTTTCAGAGGCAGTTAGTCACACAAAAGATTGTTTATCTTGTGAAAAAGCTGGTGGATTTGAACTGTGTTCCTTTGGGTTGGCAGCGCAACTCCTTCCACAGTGTATTCAATAGTCTTTGCTAATGCTAAAATTCGAAGGCATCAGTTCTTTGTTATTTCTTATTAATTGTTCAACTTTCAATCCATATGACTTGGATAAGGTAAATCTTAATCTTTAAACTGACATCCTTGCTAATTAGCACATTGGAGATGTCTTTGACAGTAGATCTGCCCAATTCACCACATCTTTTAATTTCTTGTCTGCTGTTGTCACAAATGTTGATTGTAGATCCAAATAAAAGAGAATCCTTGACAATCTTTTAGTTCATTGGTGAGGATTTTTGTTTTCTTGATGTTGAGATGAAACATATAACCTAAATTGAAGGTCACAGTCTTTGATCCTCTGCAGCAAATGCTTCAAGTCTTCTTTTCTTTCTGCAAGCAAGGTGTGTCACTGCATGATTCAGGTTGTTGATGAGTCTTTTTCCAATTCTGATACCACATCTTTCTTCATAAAGTCTAGTTTCTCAAATTATTTAAAATTTGTTCAGCATACATACTGAATGGGTATGGAGAAAGACTGCAACCCTGTCACTTACTATTCCTGAACATAAACCACACAGAGTTCCTTGATCTCTTTGGACAACAGCTTCTTGGTCTATGTATAAAGTTTATCAAGAGAACAGTTAAATGTTCTGGAATTCACATTCTTCTCAATGTTATCCATAATTTATTATCATCAACAGAGTCAAATGCCTTTGTATAGTCAAGAAAACACAGGTAAACATTTTTTTCTGGTATTCTCTGCTTTCAGTCAACATCCATCTGACATCAGCAATGATATCTGTTGTTCATGGCCTCTTCTGAATCCAGCTTGAATTTTTGGTAGTTCTTTGTTGATGAACTTCTCCCCTCACTTTTCAATAATCTTTAGCAAGATTTCACTTTGGTGTGGTATTGATGATAATGTTCTCTAATTTCCACATTCTGTTAGCTATCACCCCTCTATTATTTTAATGGAAATAATTATGGGTCTCTTCTAGACAATTGGCTGGATAACTGTCTTCCAAATTTCTTAGTATATCCTAGTGAGCATTATCCTGGTCTGTATCTGTTTTTTTGAATCACCTTAATCAATATTTTGTCAGTTCCCAGAGCCATATTTTTTCCAAGATCTTCAATGTAGCTTGGACTTCTTATATAACCTATTTATATGTAAATGGTATTACCATTAACAAACTACCAAAATATAACCAGTAGTAGGAGTCCCTGGGTGGCACAGTTAATCACTTGACTACTAGCTGAGAGGTTGGCAGTTAGAATTCATCTAGAGGCATCTGAGGAAAAGACATGACGAACTGCTTCTGGGTGGCACAAACAGTTAATCACTTGACTACTAGCTGAGAGGTTGGCAGTTAGAATTCATCTAGAGGCATCTGAGGAAAAGACATGACGAACTGCTTCTGAATGGTAGGAAACCTGAAATCAAAGCTCAATACCACTGAGTTGATTCTGACTCACAGTGATCCTCCATGAGGTTTCTGAGGCTGAAAGGAGGAGACTGCCTATCTTGCTTCCTCAGAGCAGTTAATAGATTTGAACCACTAAACTTTCAGTTAGCAATGCAATATATAACATCAGCAGAACTCTTTGAAAGGTCACAGTTTTGAAATTCTGATTCAGTACCAAATGCTCCATATTGTATTTACTTTATTGACTAATTTCCAGAGAAAAGAGTATCGCATATCCTAGAAGAAGTGCAACCAGAGTGCTGCTTGGAGTCAAGGATTGTGAAACTTTGTCTCACAATCTTTGGACATCTTGTCAGTAGGGATTAGGCCTTGGAAAAAGACACCACGCTGGGAAAGTTAGAGAGTTAGGGAAGACTTCAAGAAGATGAACTGATACAGGGGCTACAACAATGACTCGAGCATGACAGAGACAGTGATGATGGTACAAAATGGGGCAGGCTTCAGATCTGTTGTTCATAGAGTCACTACGAGCTATTTGTTTACTGAAAGGTGTCTACCTAACAAAAACAATTCCCAGTCAATATTTGAATTAAACTAGCTATTTGGAAAAATGTCTTTTTTTTATAGTTGGCTTATTTAAATTATGATCCCAAAATGTATTGTTTTTAAAAGTAGCTCTATTAAGGTATAATTTACATGCAATACAATTCTTCAATTTTAAGTACAATTTATGAGCTTTGGCAAACGTCTATTCTCATGTAACCATGATACAGAATAATTCCATTATTTCATAAAATTCCCTCACTGCCCTTTCCAGTCACTCCCTCCTTGCTCTCCCAACTTTGAGCAAAAAGTGGTTTACAGGTAACTCTGCTTCTCCCACCCCGTGCTGCTGACCCAGGGGAATGACTGAAGAACAACTGGACATTTATTAGTGTAAGGGCAAAGATGATCATTTGAAGAAAAACCCTATAGTTTCTCCAGACAGATCCTGAGCCCTAGAAAATTTTGTTCCAAGTTTGGATTACTTGGTCTGTGCCTTTGAGTCCTGGGTAGAAAGGTCTATCCCTTTGTGGTAGTGTAGTAGCTGGTCTCTGGGCTTGGTCATGATCATTACAAAGCTGGGGTACAGTTCCTATAGGATGTGGGGCTTCCCCACCAGAGTCTTCATCCTGTTCCTGTGTCAGAAATACGTGGCTGTCTCTTCCATTCATGGACTTAAGGAAAGATGGTTTGTTGTTGTTATGTGCCATCGAGTTGCTTGCGACTCATAGCGACCCTACGTACAAGAGCTCTAAACGCTCTTCTATCCTGTGCCAACCTAGCCATCTCAAACACACTTATTCCCACCGCTCCAGTCACAGAATCGATCCATCTCATTGAGGGTCTTCCTCTCCAGCGCTGTTCCTCCACTCCACCAAACATGATGTCCTTCTCCAAGGACCAGTCCCTCCTTGCAACATGCCCAAAATATGTCCGATGAAACTTCATAATCCTTGACTCCAAAGAGCCTTCCGGCTTCACCCTCTCCAGAACAAACCTGTTTGTTCTCCTAGCAGTCCATGGTATAGTCAACACTCTTCTCCAGCACCACAGCTCAAAGGCATCTTTCCATCAACCCTATTCACTGTCCAACTCTCCGATGCATAGCACGTAATTGCGAAGACTATAGACCGGATCAGGTGCACCTTAGTCTCCAACCCGACGTCGTTGCTCTTCAGTACTCTTGTGAGTCCCTCACAGCCAACTTTCCCAATGCAATTCATCTCTTGATTTTCTGGCTGCTGTTACCAAGAGTGTTGATTGGGGATCCAAGTAAACTAAAACTGTTAACTATCTCAATCTCTTCACCATCCATACTGATGCTGCCAATCGGCCCAGTGGTGAGAATCTTTGTTTTCTTGATGTTGAGCTTCAGTCCATATAGGAGGCTGCAGTCCTTGATCTTCTGCAGCAGGCGCTTCAGGTCCTCCTCAGTTTCAGCCAGCAGGATTGTGTCATGTGCATAACGCAGGTTGTTGATGATTCTTCCACCAATCCTGATGCCACATTCCTCTTTGTACAGCCCAGCATCTCGGATAATCTGTTCTGCATACAGATTGAAAAGATATGGAGATAAAATACATCCCTGACGAACCCCCTTCTTGATTTTGAACCATGTAGTGTCTCCTTGCTGGTAGGGCACTTGATATAAACTAAAAGCTGAGAGTTCAAACAAGGACAGACATAGTACTGATGCGGGGAGCAAGACAGTCTCATAACAACTGTGTCCCTTGTCGAATGTGTGTAAAGAGCTTCAGGAGCCAGAGGATGGAGCCACTGAGTCTTCCAAAAGTTAGAGAAGGCTTGCAGAAGAGGTGACATGTCGAACTGAACTAGGTGTGGAGATTTCTGAGCTGGCCAATGACTCACAATTCCAGATGCTTAACTAGGAATAGATATAACGATTGGAAACGGCTCAGATATCAATTTTCTTGGAAGTGAAGCTGAATTGGAGAAAGGCAGCTTAGATTGAAGGTCTACATGAACTCCTTGCTCCTCCTCATGAACAATCTTGAAGTAAATGCAGTGGGACACAGATGTGGAAAACAATTAAATGCTAAATAAATAAGATAGTTTGTAAAATGTAATTGTTAACAGAGTTTCATGAGAATAATCACTACAGAGGAATGAGATGTGTTTAAGATGCTTATGTTAAGCACAGGGGGCCAGGAGAAGCTGCAGATAAGTTCAGAGAACCCTCATATATAGAGGAAGAAAAGTTTCCTTTTCAGACTCATCCACACTCAAACCCATCACCCACACTAGGTGCAAATGCCTGGCATTGAGTCCCCAGCTCTCCTATCATGTAAATATCTGTTGCCAACACTGATAAGTCATCTTGTGAATTCTAGATGACTTCCCTTACTTTAAGGAGACCTGGGGGCACAATTAAGAACATATTGGTCCATTAAAAGAAAAGGCAGCAGTTTGAATTATCATCCACACCAAGGGAGAAGATGAGCAGCCTGTTCAGAAACCTGATGGAGGCTCACTGTGAGTTGGAACCAACTTGACGGTGGAATGTTGGGTATGGTTTTGGATTTCTCTAGTATCTCTGATATCCTTAGCAGTTTTCATTCATTCACTCATTCGACAAATGTTTAACTAAATAACTGAGATAGAATAGTGAGCAAAACCACACACTCCTTGTTCTTGTGAAGCTTAAAACCTTGTGAGCGAGATGGACAGTGGATAAATAATAAAGGCAAAATACTGGGTCGGGTAATAAGTACCAAGAAGAAAAATTATGGGGACAGCAATATAGAGGTGGAGATTTGATGCTTTTTTTGGGTGGACATTCGAAGAAGTTTATCTGAGGAGAATGCCGTTTGACCAGGATAGTGCACATGAGTGAGAAATTTACTTGATCATTCATGGGAAATAAATTCTGGAAGGAAGACAGACAAAGACTTATGAGCTGGAATATACTTGATGTGTTTAGGAACCACATGAAAGCCAGTGTAGTCAAATCAATTAGCAAGAGGAAAATATGTAGGAGACAGAGTTAGAAAATTGTATAGATTGTGTTATCCAGTACAATATTCAGTAGCGACATGTGATTGTTTAAACTGAGGTTTAAATTAACTTATGTGATTGTTTAAATTGAGATTTAAATTAACTTATTTTAAATTAAAATGAATTAAAATTTTTAAAAAATCTGTTTTTAATCTGCAGTAGCCACATTTCAGTAGATCAATTGCTGCATGTGGCTGTTGCTGGGGGCCATCACCTTGACAGTGACTCATAGAAACCCTATGAACAGTAAATCTGAACCTTGCCCTGTCCTGCACCGCCCTTATGATCTCTATCATGTTCAAGTCCATTGTGATACCGTGTCAGTCTATCTCATTGAGAGTCTTCCTTTGGTTTCCTGACCTTCTACCTTTTCCAACATGATCTCTCCAATGACTAGTTCCTCCCAAAAATATGATCAAAGTAAATGAGAAGTTTCACCATCTTTGCCTCTAAGAAACATTCTATTTGCACACCCATGTTTATTGTGGCTTTGTTCACAATAGCAAAGATCTGGAAACAACCCAAGTGCTCATCAACAAACGAATGGATAGAGAAGCTGTGGTATATTCACACAATGGAATACTATGCTGCACTGAAAAACAAGGAATTAATGAAATATTATGCCAAATGGATGACCCTGGAGGACATTATGTTGAGTGAAATATCTCAGTCACAAAAGGAGAAATATTGCATAGGGCCACTGTTGTAAAATGGGACTGACATCAGGGTTGAGGGAAGAAAGAAAAGGAGGGGAGGAATGATGAAACAGATGAGGGAGAGAACTGTTTAAAAGGGATATATGAATGAGTGTTCTTGTGATTACAGAAGTCTAGAGTGAAGGCTGCCTATTGGAGTGGACTTTGGGGGATGGATTGCATAACAATGAAAGAGTTTTTCTTTTTCTTTTCAAGGAGAAGAGTGAATTGGGGGGGTGGGGGTGGGTAGGGAGAAAAGTGCAACAGTGAAAGACTGGAAACGCTAAGTTTCTGTAAACGTTCATTAAAATTCATTTAAGAAAAGAAACACTCTGGTTGTTCTTCCTGCAAGTCAAAATTGTGTGCTCTTTTCGCAGTTCATGGGATATTCAGTACTTTTCTCCAATACCAGAATTCAAAGACATCAATTCTCCTTCAGTCTTTGTTATTCACTGCTCAACTTTCAGATTCATAGCATAGTTTGGATTGGACATACTTTAGCCTTTATTATGCCATTTTTGCTCTGTAGCAATTTGGAGAGATCTTTGGCAGCAGATTTCCCCAATGCAAATGTCTTTTGATTTTTTGACTGCAGTTCCCATGGGTGCTGATTGTGGATCCAAGTAAAATGAAATTGTTGGCAGCTTCAATCTTTTCTCCATCTTTCTCCCTATTAGCCCACTGGTGAGGGTTTATGCTTTCTTGATGTTGAAATTTTATCCATATTGAAGGCTGTAGTCTTGATCTTTTACAGTAAGTGTTTAATTCATCTTCACTTTCATCAAGTAAGGTTGTGTCATCTGCATAATACAGGTTGTTGATGAGTCATCCTCCAGTTCTGACGCCACATTAATTTTCATATAATCCAGATTCTTGAATGATTTGTTCACCATACAGATTGAAGAGTTAGGTAGCAAGGATAAAACCCTCCTCGTTTTAAACCATGAAATGGTCCCTTCCTCTGTTTGGACAACAGCTTCTTAGTCTATGTATAGGTTTCTCATAAGTACAATTGTTATAAAATTTCCATTTTTCTCAACGTTAGCCATAAATTTTTATAATCCGCACAGTCAAATGCCTTTGCATAGTCAATAACACACAAATAAACATCTTTCTGGTAGTCTCTGCTTTCAACCAAGATCCATCTGACATAAGCAATGATATCTTGGTTTGTGGCTGGAGGTTACTGTATCAGACAGCAAAGACAGAAAATATTTCCAGCATTATAGAAATTATAAACATGACAGAAATGGACAAAGATGATGTTTACCTCAGTGAGTAGTTTGAATTTAATTCTAAGACTGTTATGATACTTTGGGGTTGGAGTTTCAAGTGTTGGTGTGATGAGCTACTTAATATGGCCCTTTTAACTATGGTCTTTGTGATTCCCACACAATAATTGAGTGGGAATATGGATCATGAGCCTCATGTTAGGCTTCTGACCTGATCTGCCAGCTTTATAGTCTAGTGCGACATCATGCCATCATGTGACCTGACAATATGGATGCATTAGTCTCTGCAACCACATGAACGAGGAAAAGCCTCCAGCTTGACTCTTGACTCATAGATTCAGGATTTTCCAGCCTCCACAACCATGTGAGCCATTTCCTTGGTTGGTCTGGATTTCTGTGAAATGTTGGGGTAAGTTTTGAAATCCAAAGACAGAAGTGTTTTAAGAGAAGGAAGAGGAGTTGATGTTAGAGATAGAATGGTACCAGTTTAGAAAAGTTACACATTTGGGACATCGTTAACCTTTTGCTCATAGGAGCCAGGTTTGTGCTGATCCTTCTGAAATGAAATATTCATGTAGTGTGGTATAAGCTGATTTACATTTTAAAGGTTACTGTGTGAAGAATATAGTGTAGGGGAACAAGAGTAAAAGTGGTGGTACCAGTTAGGAGGTGCTGCAGGATTACAGTGGAAAGACGATGGTGGCTTGGGCCAAGATGACATTGGTGGGGGTGGTGACTTATGTTGGATGTAGGATGTATTTTCCAGGTAGAAGTGAATGATCTGCTGACGTGATATGTGGAGCGAAAGGAGTCAACAACAGTTTGCACGTTTTTGGTCTGAGAATTGCTTGCATGTGATACCATTTAATTTGCTACAGATTCCTAAGCAGAGGCGTTTTGGGAGGGGTGAGGGCTTTATGGAAATCACACGTTCAGTATGCACATGTCAAGTGTGAGATGCCTATCAGACATTCGTATAAGGAAGCAGTTGAATAATGAAGTTGGGGGTACAGAGGGAGGTCAGGGCTACAGCATGAGGCTGGATGAGATCATACCGGGAAAGAGTCAAGATTCAGAGAATAGGTCTAAGAACTGACCCTGCATCCACACCATTTACAGGCCTGGAAGAAAGGGAAAGGAGAAGCCACGGAGGCAAGAGGAAAATAGAAGAGTGTGTGGTGTCTTAGGAGCTAAGGGAAAAGACTGATTTAAGAGGGATTAACCAAAATAAGAATATCAGCAAAGCATGATGGAGTTTTGATATATGTGGAGAGAAAAGGGAAAATCTAATGAAATTATTATCAGTAGGGCCAAATTTTTTAAAATAAATTTTTATTTTATAGTTGTTTGCTTACATAGTTCGTACACATTGTTTTTCACATGGATCATTCCCATTTTCTTTACTCATGCCTTCCTCTACCCATCAACTTGTGTGACCCTATGATTTCTCCTCTGCTCTTCCTCACCCCTCTGCTCCGACCCTCCCCCCTTAGATCCTCACACCCATTTTACTAGTTCTCTAATTCTACACTAATTCTCTTATACAGTATTTGTCCTTCAGGGACTGAGTTAGTTCACTTAGCATAATGCTTTCTAGTCCCTCCCAAGTTAGGTAGTGATTTACAAAAGCATTGCTCCTGTATGCTATGTAGTATTCCATATTGTAAATGTACCACAATTTCTCAATCCATTCAGTTGTGGTTGAACATTTGGGATGTTTTCAATGCTCTTGTGATAGTGAATAACACTACTGTGAACATTGGTGTACAAATCTCCATTTGCGCCTCAGTTCTCATTTTCTCAGGGTCTATTCCAAGCAGTGGAATATGGCTTATATGGAATTACTGTGTTCATCTTTTGAGGAAACACAAACTGCCTTCCAGAGTGGTTGTACCATTTAAAAAAATAGGCTCAAATCATATTTGTTTTTATTAGCATGAAGAGTTTCTTTCATTGAAAATAAAAACAGAAAGAAACAAAAAAAAAATCAATTGTACCAAATACATCTGAGAGACTAGCAACTAACCACTGAATTTTACAACATAGAACTCACTAAGGATCTTGACAATGGACTTATCAGTGGAGGAGCTGGGAGAAAAATATTATTGCAGTGTATTTTAGAGAGAATAGTAGGTAAGGTTTTATAGTCAACATGCAGGGACACTTTTTTGCAAGGAGTTTTGCCATAAACAAAAATAAAATAATCAAAGCATTGCCATTGAATTGATTCTGATTCCACATAAACCGTGGACAGAGTAGATCTGCCCATAGGGTTTCCAAGGCTGTGATTCCTACAAAACCAGACTGCCATTTCTTTCTCCTGCAGAACAGCTGGTGGTCTTGAACTGCTGACATTTTAACTGGTGCTTTAATTGCTGTGCCACCAGAGCTCCTTTTGCTTCAAAGGGGCACAGAAGAAAAATGAAGCTGTTGTGGAGATAAGGAAAAGCATTGGGTTGGATTTTTTTTGTTGTTGTTTTTAAGCCTTGGTTTTAAGATGAGCGATGTCACTGCATGTTTATCTGCTGATAAGGGAGACCAGTAGGGAGGGGGAAGTGATGATGTAGAAGGAAGAGGAGTGATGTCAAGAGCAAGGACCTTGAGGGTGGAGGGAAAGAGGAGTGAGGGCAAGAGCAAGGACCTGGGGTGGGGGCGGGGGGAAGGAGCTCCAGTGCAGAGCACAGGGTTTGGCCTCGGATGAGGTCATGAGTGGTACGTTCCTTATAATAGGTCAGAGGTGGACTTCATGGGTTCACTGTGCAGGCAGGTCGATAGTAGTGCAAGTGACATCAGTGCAGATTTTTGTTCCCCCAGTGAAATGAGTTGCTCACTATCGGCTGAGAGTGAGGAAGAGAGCCTAGGGACAGTAGGTGTGAGGACAGAGAAGAAAGCATGCCACAGTCCTCGTGGAGAGAGGTGAATACAGGAGGTCTGTTTGGCAGCTCTGAGAGCTCACTTGAGGTTTGTGGTCATGAATTTAAAACAAGAAAAATCAATGTGGTTGTATTTTTTTTTCTCCCCAGCCATGATTGCAGGTGGGGAGTAGGCAGATAGTCATATTTAATCAATTTGGAACTTTGCCAGACAAATGCCAAGAACAAGACAGGGTCAAGAGAGTTGATTATAAAGATGCAAAACAGTGGTTATATTGACGGGTTCAGGAATCTAAAGTGGGTAAGGCACGCAGTAGGACAAGAGCAGGGGAACGGAGAATGGAAGGATGACCGAGTAGAGATTTGGAAGTTCTGACCGTGTGTGTGCAGTATAGTTAATAAATGAATGGCAAATGTATGTAAATGTAAGTAATGACAAATAGGAATGGGTATCTAAGGAAGAGGAGAAAGGTCAGGAGATGTTTGTATGGCTGTGGAAGTCACCAAGGATCATGACAAGTAAAGAGGAGATGATAAATCTGTTGATAAAATAGAGAGGGGGACATGCTTAGGACAGTAATGGCAAAAATAAAGCAAATTGTTGAAAGGCCAAAAGATGTTATTTGGATACAGAAGTCACCAAGATTCATGACAAGTAAAGAGAAAATGACAAGCCTGTTGATAAAATAGTGAATGAGGTGTGTTTAGGACAGTAATTTAAAAAAAATAAAAATGGCGGAGATGAGGTTCTAAAATCTAATATGCTCTATGTTTCAAAGCAGCAGGGGAATCGTAGGGAAGAAGGAGGGAAAATATTCTGAAAGATACAAAGAGGACCATAATTCCAGGTTCATGGTCTGAGAGAGAGAAAACACAGCCACGCCAGGGACTGAGAGTGAGCTGTGAACCAGATTAAACAAGGGCTTTAATCTTAGAATGTCTCTGTTTCACCTGAGGAAGATGGATATTCTATGAGTAAACAATTGCATGTACCAGACAATGCCAGATAAGGAGCAGGACTAGGAAGAAATGCTACTAAAATTGTGAGAATGAAAGTGAGGCTGTTTGGGTGTCTATGTGTCCATAAGGCCAAATGTTTCAGGCAGAAGGGAAAGCACGTGTAGAGGTAAGTTCAAGAGGATCGCATGCTTGAGATAAGGTCAGGAAAGACCAAGATCCCTCCAGATTTGGAGGTTGGGTTCTGAGTCTGAAAGAGGGGCTTTGAGGAACAAAGCCTCCAAGAAACTAGGATTCCAACTAGCTTTGTTGACAGTGTCTAAGGATGTATGAGAACTGAAGGTAACTTCTAGATGAATCCCTTGTGTAGCTCAGGAAAGTTATAGCACCTGCTTTCTAGAAAGTTCAATAATGGCTTTAAAAAAAAAATTGCCCTTAACCAAATTCTTTTTCCTTTGTCTAAAATAAACAGACACTTTTATTCTATTTGCAATGTTGGCTGAACATTAAAATTGCATCGTTGGTTTTCTCTCTCTTTTTTTAAAAAAAATTTATTTTACTGTTATTTAGTGCAAAACAAAGAGCTGTGATCAGGGAAAAACAATAGAGGGATGGCCGGAGGAAGCTTTTCCAAATAACCTCCTGTTTTGTAGCTTTGCTCCTGTGCATCCCCAAGACTTTCAAATGCATAAAAGGCCAGAAATGTATCACAAATGGCAGAAAATTGCATCCCATTAATTTCAGAGCCTTTGGCTCGAACAGTTCAATCTTCAAGAGCAGTTGCTTCTAGGGTGTTCAAGAAAACAGAACACATCAGAATAAAAACCACCTTTGCTTCTCTGTTTCACACTTTAGGAGGATATATTTCAGCACATTATCCAGAGAGATTTTGCTCCGAATCTCATCAGTTTCTTTACCATCAGCTCGCTTGCTCAAGCCCTTGACTTCAACTTGGAAACAAAAGCTTAAAAACTGTGGGTGAGGCTGCTGAAAGGGAATCTCTTAGGGGACCCAAGTTAAGAAAAGCAAAATGCTTTTCAAAATCAGCTGAGAATTACTTGAGAAGCAGAGGCTGCAAAGACAATGCAGAATTTTATTATCCTTCCTGTACTCCTGATAATTTTGTTCATTCAGCCTCTGCTCAGATTTTTCTAGTGGCAAGGAAACTCACTATCTCCTAAAACAGACCGTTCCATTTAAGCAGTTTTAACTGAGGTAAACTGCTTTCAAGCAAATATTTATCCCAATCCACCCATTGACCCCATTTCTACCGTCCCAAGCCTCCCACACACAACAGTTTATCATGTATCACAATGTAACATTTCTGTCTCTCTTGGCTTCTACATCCTGGTGACATCTCCTGAGATTGCTTGGGTTTTCAAACATCTTTTCTGCTGCTCAAGATCTTCCAAAATGCAAAAGGGTGGGGCATCCGCCTGTGGTGTTTGGGGAAGAATAGAGCAGATTGATACAGCAGAGGCCACGACCTTGGAATCCGACTGTTCACCATGCAGTCTCTCGGGCAGATGCTGGTGCTGTTGTGCGAAATCGGGACTCACTTTGGCCACTCAGGCCAAACACGCGTACAGGAATTTCTCATGCATTTTTTTTGGGGGGTCATGAATCATTTTGAAAAGTGGATAAAAACTGCGGGCACCCTTTCCAGAAAAACAAAGCTACACATTCAAGTCCCATTTTCATCAGATTTACACAGCTACCCTGAATCTTGTGTATGAACTGCACTCCCTCCCTTGAGATCTAGAGATACTAGGTTAAAACTCTTGACCATAAACAAAACCTGCACTGCTCAGCCCTAAATCCTTCACAGTATTTCAAAAGGGTTTTCCACTGAGGGCTTGGAATGAGTCATCCACCCATCCTTTTGATCAAACTTACCAACTATGCATGATGTGTCAAACTCTAGGGATATGGCATTGAATGAGAGGCAATCTCTGTTCTTAAGGAGTTATATTTCAGTAGGTAGAGAGCAAAAGTTAGCAAGTATACTTACACAATTAACGATAGTACAACAGCACTCAACTCGCTTATCTGATACCCAGGAGTTGGAAGTTCAAGGTCACCTTAGACAATAAAACTGGCAATTCACTTCCAAAATGTCAAACAGTGAGAACTCTGTGGAGTACAGCTCTACTCTGACACACACGGGTTTTTCCAAGACCCTAGTCTTCTTGACAACAATTGATGATGGACAGGTATGTGACATGACAGAAGTTCCACACCTAACAACATTTTGAGAGTTCCAAGAGGACTTATCAGAAGAGTTTGCTGAGTCTTGGAAAAATTTCTGATCAGATTACAGACCAAATCATTTACATTCCATCTTTTTGTACTAATTCAACAGACCAAGTTGGCCCCACTTCAGCAAACCTAATCTTCATGGTAAAAATCTCCTTTCTTTTCATGCACCAGAGAATTCCACAGTAAACATGCCAAGGGCCCACTTCTCCTTATCCATTCTATCCCCACCCTCAGCAGCCCTGGCGGCAGAGGGCATGATATGGCAGGCTGATAACTGAGTGGTCAGTGGTTCAAATCCACTGGATGCTTTGCAGGAGAAACGTACTCATCTCCTTTCATTAAGATTTAAATCCTCAGGAAACCCAATGAGTCAGGACCCACTTGTCAGCAGCAAGTTTGGTTTTGGGTCCCTCCACCCTGGAGCGCATGGCAGTGGTTTTCCACAGTTTTCCACAGCTGCTTCTCCTTCAAAACATCAGTGGCCCTGGCCAAGCTCACCAGCCTTGAGTTGATTCTGGTTCACAGTGGCAGTAGAGTGGTCCCTCAGGGTCACAAGAGCGTAATCTGTGGAAACAGACCACCACACCTTTTTCCTGCAGAATGACTTGTAAGTTCCAGTCACTAACCTTTCAGCTGAATGCTTAATTATCACACCAGCAGAGCCCCTTCTTTGGTACCTAAGCAAATAAAACTGGGACACAGCTCTGTTAATGAGGAAATGATGTCCTAATGAAAGCAGGTAAGGGAACAACTACCGATGACTAATTACACACTAATTAAACACTGCCTTTTAGTTCTCAAAAGACCTCTGGTGGCACAAGGGCTAAATTGCTTGACTGCTAACTGAAAGGTCAGAGGTTCAAACCCACTAGTCTCTGCTGAGGGAGAAAGCTGTGGCTGTCTGCTTCCATCAAGATTTAGCATTGGGAATCCAATGGCACAGTTCTATTCTGCTTTACAGCATTTCTTTAAATTGCAATCAACTAGACAGCCACAGGTTTGGTTTTTGATTTTTGTTTTTCACTCATTTATTCAGCATTAAATATGAATGAAATTTGCTTCACACAGACTCAGCTCTGACACATACCTGTGGAAGCTCCAGTGAAATATTCCTTTCATGATACTTATATCACCTGGTGCTCTTTTTAAACTCAGGATGTATATATAGCTTTAGCAGGTGGGGAAAGTTTCTGGTAACCCTGGATTCTATTTAGATAGATGAGCTGCACTGGGTCCCCCCGACCCCCAGAATAAGCCTGGCTTTCAAGTTCTCCTTGGCATGATTTCTCCACTGATCAAATCCTTTCTTCAACAAGATAATATTCAACTTTGTTGACTCTTCCTGCCCAGCACCCAGCACAGCCATGAAGGGAAAGGCCAGGAAAGATCTTAGTTCAGTTCCAGGCAGAAAGATGAAAGGCACCCAAGTGTTGAGGACTCTCCTTCATAAGGTCACTGAGTCGCCTGCGACTCTACGGCACTTAACAACAATAACATCAACATAGAGAGAGAGAGATCAGCTGGCCTAGTGAACAGAAAGCGATGCTACCAAGCCAAAGAAGGAAAAAACCCCAACTTGGTAATCTACTCCTGTAAAGAATACAGCCTGAAAAAACTATGGGCAAGTTCTACTCTGTCCTGCAGAGTCTCTACGAGTGCAGATTGACTTGCTGGCACACAATAACAATGGTATGACCTTGGAGAGTTTCCCAGGAATATATCTAGAAAATTACAGATGCATAGCATGTTAAGTAGCTAGAATGCCTCCATTCAGTTTTCCCATTTGGTGTCTGTGGTATGAAGGGTTTAGTGTTCAAAATGACTTTTCCGAGCCATTGACATTGACTTTGCCGCATGAATTAGTGAGATCGTACATCTAGGGTGTGTTGGTCTATCTCCCTGGAGATTGGCTAGTCTCACCATTAAATTGAGTGGATCCAGGGGCAGAAATTGGGAATGTCAATACCAACAAGGAAAAGGAAGCAGTTCTTTGGGACCAGAGATTCCTGCACCAGCCAGGCTGGGATGTAAACAAGAGCAACAGCAGCCTCAGCAGTAAACCAGAAACTGACATGAGACAGAGCTGATTTGTGACTGATGCCCCATGGAGCCACAGACCTTTACCCAAACTTTCTGAAAGACTGAGGGGAAGTGCCATTACTGGCAAAACTAAAGGGACTTTACATTGACCTAAGCAGTGAGACTGAAGGCCCAAGGGCCGACAATCATGCTTGAGAAGCTGTATGGACTAAGGGACTGTATCCTGCTGTCAACTTGAATTATAGCCTGTTAACTTCACTTATAAACCCCATAACCACGAGAAAAAAAAAGAAGCTGTCATTTTCTGATGCAACGTAGAGAGAAATGAGTAATTTCTCGAGTCCTTGCTGGTTATTTCTTCACAGTTCAAGTTTACTATCTCTCCATTTTGTAGAATACAAGGAATCTTCATGTTGAAATGTATTCCAAAACTGGTCAAAATTTTTCTGGGCTCAACAAGCTCACCTGGGCAGCTTCCTCTGGCATGGAGAGTAAGAGCTGTCTGCATTGTACAAAGATCCTGATTGCAGATGGATGGGGACAACACTCCTGGAGAAAGAGTAAGGACAGAACGGGACTCAGGCGCCATGATAGGTATTAGTCCTGCCTGCCAGGCACAGAGTGAGGAGGTGGGCATTCTCTGGCCTCCTTGTGTAGCTAATTCGAGTCAATGAGTTGTAAACAAAAGAATTGTGTGACATTTTCAGGCTGAAGCACTTACTTGCTGGTGTGAGAGGCTCCGAAGCATTGGTTAGAAGGCAGCTCCATCAGTTTAGACCCCTCAGTAATGCAATCAGCAAACATCCTCCTACTAAATTTGCCAATTTGCTTCTTTATCACATATATTCTTGCATTTTCTCCATTAACTGGTATCTAAAGGTCGTTAAAATGAGGTCCACCACTCATAAAAAGGAATGCATTTCAAAAAGTGTTTCAGACAATTTCTAATTTTTGGTCACTGTCTTGCTAGATTAGGTCATCTTTACCTAAACTATAGAATGTGGCAGATGCAGACCTCATGTCAAAAGACAGAAATCTTCTGTTTTCTTCCCATGACCCACCTAGATTTATGAAGGCATTATAAAAACCATTTGTTTGATGAGGGTTACTTTGGTTAAAACTGGATAACATAATGTCTAGCTTAATAAAAATAGAAAAATGCTAGGACACACACACATTGGAATGGTACCTCGACAGGCCAGGCAGTGCATGAGCCCCGGTTTGTGAGTCACCACCCTCATCTCTGGGCCCTTCTCAGCACAGTCATCTGACTCGCAGGCTCAGCAAGGGCTCCCGGGTCAGCCCATATATTAAGCACAGGTATCTCTTCCTTACTTTCCAGTTTTAAAATATAAATACAAAATTTTATTGATTAAAGATATGCATTGTCCTCCATTTTTAGAGCTCTAAGTCAGGATGCATCATATGATTGACATCTTAAAGTTCACCTGGTAGTTTTTTGGTTTTGTTTGTTTGTTTGTTTTTTTAAATTTTATTGGGAAAAACATATTGGGGGTACAAGGAGGCGAGGGTTGGGGGCAGAAAGGTGAGGATGGGCAGGGATGCAGTTGCAGAGCTGCACAATTTGGTTGGTGGGGGGAGCAGGTGAAGGAAATGAAAAGGATCCAGTGGGGACCAGATGCTACAGAGGAATGATAAGCATTTTCCAATGGTAATTAAACCAACTGTCTTATTAATTTGGGAACTGGATGCAGACTCTCTGGCTTCTTCATGCTGAACAGGGGCATTGATGTGAAGGGGGAAAGGGAGAACACTTTATCACCTTACTGGTGATCTTGGGTTAAGGCTGCTTGCCTTCTTGTTCTGTTAGAAGATATTTTTCTGTCATTTGCTCCCCTCTGGACTGCAAAGTGTTTTCCCAGGTGGGTCCAGTGGGGATGGCTGGTTGAACCCAGAGGCTCCATCCTCCTTTGCTTCTTTAGCTGGCAGTTGTATTTCCTTTTTGTCACTAGCACTGGGTTCAGGGTCAGGTCTGAAGTAAAACTCAGTGTTAAGGTTACCTAGGAAAGGGAGAAAACCTTGTGAGTTACAAATAGAGGGGTTTTGGGGGTGTTGCTTTCAGGTTTACTGGGGGAGAGGGTGGTGAAAAGTAGCCTAGATAAAATTCTCTGGATACCCTAGGCATTTTTTCCCCACCCAGAGGTCAGATGGCACAATCTGGGGACTTAGGAGCTCACCCTGAGGGCCATGAAGGCTCTCCCCGAGCCAAGGGCCGAAGACAGCCCACCCCAGGCAGAGGGCCGAAGACAGCCCGCCCTGGGCAGAGGGCCATGACTGCTTGCCCCAGGCTGGGGGCCGAAGACAGTCCATCCTGAGCAGGGCAACACCCTCCATGAGCTGCCTGGTACACTCCCCCTCTAATTGCCCCCACCCCAATCTGGTCCCCTTACCTGCCAGGGACAGCATCTCTAATTCCATCACCTCCACTTTTACCCCCCTCCCCCATAAGTGGTCATACTATAATTTGAAGTAGGTGTCACTGCCCTCCCCTTTTATAAATGGCAAAAGGAACCCCCAGGTCTAAACAGCTTTTGGCAGAAGCATTCAACAGATCAAAATATGTGGTGTATTTAGGATGTTGGTCCTCTTAGACATGCTGCCACTCTTAAGTGTCATCAAGTAGACAACTCACAGTGACTTTCAACAATCCATTGTATCTGTTATCATCTTCTCTGGCTGTCCACAGGCGGCAGGGTATGCATCCCATCCCCCGTGTGGGTGGCCGGTGGGCACGCACCATCTCCTGCATGTCATCTTCTGCGTGGGCGGCCGGCGGGCACACGCCATCTCCCGTGCATCATCTCTCACATGGGCGGCTGGTGGACACTTGTCATTCCTGCAAGCGGGCGACGAGCGGGCATGTGCGTGCCATTCCCCCCCCCATGAGCCATCCCCCGTGTGGGCGGCCAGCGGGGGCGCGCCATCTCCTGCGCATCATCTCCCGCACGGGTGTCTGGTGGGCATGCTTCATTTCATTCACAGGAGGGCAGTGGCCGCCCACTTCCCCTGCCACCACCATCTTGGCTCCAAGAATTCTCCCCAGAACAAGTCCATTTTGTGGCAGTGTGGTAGCTCCACTGTACCAGTCTTGGGGAGGACCAGTGCCTACCATCCATCTTGGGTGAGGGAATCCACAGGTTCCGGCTGTGGAAGCCTCATGGAGCTGCTGCAGCGTGGTATGGGCTCTGCGGGAGTGGGTTGGAAGCTGCGGGACTCACCCATTCCTCCTTGGGAATCCTTGAATTCCTGTTGTTGAGCCTCAATCTTCACTGAAGTCCAGTCATCAACTGTTTAACTGTTCAATTATCAATAAACAGAAGTCTGTAGAAGGCCATGGTGGCCGTGTTCCAAGTGGTCCGCTACTCCTACAGCTCACCACGTTGTCTCCGCCTCTGCCGCCATCTTGGATCTCCACCTGGTAGTTTAAAAAAAAAAAATAATTAGCACTATGTATAACAATGGTGCATCCCGTCAGTGGTGATGTCTTTGGTGGCTGAAATATTGACAGAAATCCTAGGATTTCCTCTGCCACTCTAAATGGATACTTGTGATCAGTTCTAAGACCACTGCTCTAAAAGTCTTGCTACTCAAGGTATTATTATTTTGGAGCAATGCCAGGGGAAACTGGTGGTTACAGAAGCTGTTACACCCCCAACACTGGTAGAAAAGCAGAATCTCAGGCCCTACCCCAGGCCTCCTGAATCATAAATGAAAGCTCCTCTAGTGATTCCCATGCACATCAGAAAACTTACTCTTGAGTCCTTCAATCTGGCATTTGTCTAGGGGCTTCCATTGTATCCAGTGATAGCACAATGATCCTTATCTTTTAGAGTCCCCAGAACTTCCCAAGAATGCCAGAAATATGTGCATGGAAAATTTCATTAATATATTAATGGATTCATAAAGAAATATTTTAAAAAGACTCAGCTCTGGAGATACCCTCTTGGTTACATGCTGGTAAATATTTAACTGGCTATTTAAACCACACCAAGATGACAACATATTGCATCATTTGCCATTTTCCAAGGTGTAAACCCTTAAATCCTGTCATTTTAGAGTGTGGATTTTAATAAAGTACAGATAGCATTAATAAGAATGAGAATTACAGAACACTTTATGTGAAACCTGTACATAGACCTGCTACACATCTGAGAGCTGGATGACAGAGAAGAATTGATGTCTGTGAGTACTGGAGACTAGCACTGATTATCCCATGAACTGCCAAACGAACAAACAGGTATGTCTTGGAAAAAGTGCAGCTGGAGTGCTCTCTGGAGGCAAACATTGCAAAGCTTCATCTTTCATCCTTTGGACATGTAGCTAGGTGAGGCTGTCCCTTGGAGCAACTTATTTTAGCCCAATGATATTGGTTTTAAGGACCTCCAGAGTTGTAAAACAAAATGTTTATGTTGTACTTGGAAAGATGGGATGTCAGTGAAGAATAGGAAGACCCCCCCCCCAATAAGATGGATTGACATGGTGACATCAGCAATGGGCTATATAGTTTGTAGAGATGATGAGGAAGGCACAGGATAGACAGGATTCAGGCCACTGTGAGTTGTACTTGACTCAATGGCACTAGACAATAATAACAATCACATACATAGACCAAGAAGCAGTCATTTCAGCAGAACACTGCATGGTTCAAAGCCATGAAAGACCAATAGGGAACAACATGGTAGATGGAGAAAAGATTGAAATTGTCAAGGATTTCATTTTACTTGGATCCACAATCCATACCCACTGTAGCCTAAGTCAAGAAATAAAAGTATTTCATTGGGCATATGTTTAGTCAAGGACCTCTTTAAGGAAATAAAGGGCAAGGATATCAGTGTAAAGACTAAGGTGCACCTACCCAAGTCATGGTTGGTTTTGGTTCTTTTTTGAGTCATGGCATTTTTGATTACTGCATATGCCTGTGAAAATTGGACAGTGAATAGAGAAGACCAAAGGAGAATTGATGCCTTTGAATTGTGGTGTTGGGGGAAAAAGTGCTGAATATCCTAGTATTGACTATGCACTGCCAAAAAAATAAACTAGTCCATCTTAGAAGAAGTGCAACCAGGATGCTCTTTAGAGGTAAGGTTGGTGAAATTTTGTCTCATGTACTTTCGGCATGTTTCAGGAGGGGCCTGATAAAGACCTTTTAAAGTCTTTGTTGAAAAAGACACCATGCCTGGAAAGAGAGACTCTGTGAAAGAGAGGGAAATCCTCAATGAGAAGGATTGATACAGTGCCTGCAACAATGGGCTAAAGAATGGTGGGGATTGAGGCTGGCACAGGATAGGGCAAGGTCTGGATCTGTTCTTCATAGAGTCACTATCGGTTGTAGTCTACTTGACAATGCCTAACAACAATAACAAAGTGCAAATATTCCTTGCACGGCTAATTTCAAACCACCAATAGTTCTTTGAGCTAACACTTCTGGAAAGCTGACGATCAGCTCTGTTGAGCCAGCATGAGTCAGAGCCAGCTCATCGCTGTGTCCTTCAGAACATTCTTCCTGACCTCCTCTCAAACACTTTTCAGAATAAGAAACCCCACCTGTGCATATTTCCTTCAAGGCTGTCCTGCTTGTATGACCTGCTCTTATTCAGAGTCTGTACTGGTGGGAGGAACAAGGCCACCTGCAAAGAGGTCCACATCCTAATTCCCAGAACGTATGAATGTGTTATGCTTGCTACATGGCAAAGGGGAATTAACGAAGCAGGTAAAGCTAAGGTTGCTAGTCAATAAACCAGGAGGTGGGAAATTTTTGTGGGTTTCCCGGGTGGGTCTTGTGCAATTATAAAGGTCTTTACAAATGAGAGAGGCCAGTCAGCCAGTGCTAGAATGTGGGGACCACTCAAGGGGAGCCAGGAAATGTGGAGTTCTAGAAGCTGGCAAGTGGAAGAACACAAATAATCCCTTAGCTTATTTTTCCAGAGAGAAGTAAAACCCTGCCAGGAGCTGATTTTAACCCAATGAGACTGGTTTTCATGACCTCCAAAACAAAAAGTTTATGTTGTTGAAAGCCACCGAATTTGTTACAACAACCATAGAAAAGAAGTATAACCTACCTCTCAATACTTTAGATCTCCCACCTTCAGTCCTTTCCATTGAGTTTATGAGGCTATAAATCTCAACAGGAGGAGACTGTCTCATCTTTCTCCCAAAAAGGGGCTGATGGACGCAAGTTGCCAACATGTAGCACATTATACTACCAGGGATACTCACTGATCACCAATTGCTCACATGGCAAGTTCATGTTGAAGTTGAAGAGAATGAAAAGAAGTCTACTGGAGTCAAAGTACAGCCTTAACCCACCAGAATTTAAAGAGCATGTTATGAATAGAGTTGATGCTTTGAATACTAATGACTAAAGACCAGATGAGTTGTGTAATGACATCAAACATAAAGAAAGCAAAAGATTAAGTAGACAAAAATAACAGACTAACATGGATATCAGAAGACAATGACTTGTGTTTTGAGTTTTTCTGTTTGTTTTGTTTTTTTAATATGAAGCAGCTACAAAACAACTATGAGATATCACCTCACCCCAGTAAGACTAGCAAAATTTAACAGAACAGCAAGCAACAAATGCTGGTGAGGTTGTGGAGAAACTGGAACTCTTATTGTTCACTGTTGGTGGAAGTGTAAAATGGTGCAACCACTGTGGAAGGTGGTATGGTGCTTTCTCAAAAAGTTTCAAATAGAGATACCATTTGTCCCAGCAATTCAACTACTGGGAATATACCCCAAAGAGACCATAACTGAGATCCAAGCAGATATAGGCACACCCATGTTTATTGCGGCTTTGTTCACAATAGCAAGGAGTTGGAAACAACCTAAGTGCCCATCAACAATGGATAGAATGGATAGAAAAGCTGTGGTATATTCACACAATGGAATACTAGGCTGCATTGAAAAGCAAGGAACTCATGCAATACTATTCAAAATGGGTGACCCTGGAGGACATTATGTTGAGTGAAGTATCTCAGTCACAAAAGGAAAAAATAACTACATGGTGCCACTGTTGTAAAACAGGACTGACCTCGTGGTTGGGGGGAGACTGAGAAAGAGGGGATAAATAATGTATACTGCATTGTAACAGATGAGGGAGAAAACTGTATAAATGGCCTATGTGGTTAGGTATTTTTGTCATGATGGGAGTCCAGAGTGAAGGCTAAATAGTGGCGTGGTTCTGGGGGGAGGGATTGTAAAACAATGGAAGAATTTTTCTTTTACTTTTCAAAGAGGGTAGTGTACTGGGGGAGGGCTGGGCAGGGAGAAAAGTGTAACAATGAATGAATGGAAATTCAAAGTCTCTGTAAATTTTCATTTAAATTAATAATAAAAAAATTTAAAATAAAAATATGAAGCAGCTAAAATAAGGTGGAAAAAAATGACACAATGAATGAGCTGGACAGAAGACTTCAAAGAGCAGCTCAAAAAAGACAAAATAACATTATCATAATGAAACTTACCAAGATCTGGAGCTAGAAAGGCAAAAGGGAAGAACATGGTGTCAAGCTGAAAGAACTGAAGTTGCACTAGTGAAGTTTCTAGGGGGGAAATACTGAAAAATGAAGGAAGCATCAAAAGAAGAGAGAAAATATACCCAGAGTCATTGTAGCAAAAAGAATTTGGTTGACATTAGCCACTTTAGAAAGTAATATATAATCAGAAACAATATTGAAGAAGTTCAAGCCGTACTGAAGGTATTGGCAGAATCGCAATTGAGATGCTTTAATAAACTGATGCAGCTCTGGTAGTGCTCACACGCCTATGCCAAGAAATTTGGAAGACAGTTACCTGGCCAACACACTGAAAGATATCCATATTTGTGCTCATTCCAAAGAAAATATTTAAGTACTTAACATACTAGTTAAGATCCAACTGAATGCAGCAGAAGAATCACTTCCTACAATCAGGAACCAGCTCCAGTAGGTTTTCAGAAACAAGTTAGCACAGGAGGGGATTACCTATCTTGGGGCAGCTGGTGGACTTGAACTGCTACGTGGGTTGGCAGTGCAACTCCTTATCGCTAGGCCACCAGAGCTCCCTACTAGTAAAATAGAAGTTGTTGTCATTTACCCTAGAGTTGGAACTGACCCATAGCTGACCCTCTGGTGGGTTTTCAGAGGCAGTTAATCTCACAGGAGGAGATCATCTATCCTTATTCCACAGAGCAGCTGGTGGCCTCAAACCGCATGCCTTTGGGATTGCAGCACAGATTCTTGCCACTGGGCTACCAGAGCTCCTTAGAAGAATGTGGTTGTTGTCGTTGTTATGTGCCGTCAAGTTGCTTGCAACTCATAGCAACCCTATGTACAACAGCCCTAAAATCTCTGTTCTGTACCAACTTTACTGGCTCTGACATACCTACCTTCATGACCCTAGTCCCCAGTCACTGTATCAATCCATGTCATCAATGGTCTTCCTCTCTTTCTCCGTCCCTTCATCCTTCCAAGCATGATGTCCCTCTCCAAGGAATGGTCCCTCCTTGCAACATGCCCAAGGTACGTCAGACGAAGCCTCAGAATCCCTGCCTCCAAGGAGCAGCCTGGCTTCACCCTCTCTAGAACAAACCTGTTTGTTCTCCTGGTAGTCCATGGTATGTATATTCAACACTCTTCTCCAGCACCACAGCTCAAAGGCCTCAATTTTCTTTCTATCATCCTTAGTTAGGTCCAGTTTTCTGATGAATAGCAAGCAATTGTGAAGACTATGGCCTGGATCAAGTGTACCTTATTCTCCAGACTGATGTCATAACTCTTCAGTTCTCTGGAAAGTTCCCTGACAGCAGATTTTCCCAATGCAATTCATCTCTTGATATCCTGGCTGCTAGTACCCTGCCTACTGGTACCAACAGTGTTGATTGTGGAGCCAAGCAAACTAAAACTGTTAACAGTCTCAATCTCTTCACCATCTATCATGATGCTGTCAATTGGCCCAGTTGTGAGAATCTTCGTTTTCTTGATGTTGAGCTTCAATCCATATTGAAAACTACAATCCTTGACCTTCTGAGCTTCCTCCTCTGTTTCAGCAAGCAGGGTTGTGTCATCTGCATAATGCAGATTGTTCATGAATCTTCCTCCAGTCCTGATGCCACATTCCTCCTCATATAGCCCAGCCTCCCAGATGATCTGTTCTGCATATAGATTGAAAAGGTATGGAGATAAAATACATCCCTAGCATACACTCTTCCCGATTAGAAAAGGATATTATAATAGAAGAGTTCCTGGACTTACAGATTCATTTGTGTCCATCAGATAGCATCATCTCTGTGTCAAATCTTCTATTCTTATATCTCAACAATCATTAGGTTCAGGACACAGTCTAGACTGCTAGGGCCACATTAACATAGATAGAAAGCCCTGTTGCATCCATAGGTGTTACAGCAGTCATAGGAGTTAAGATTTCAATTCCTTCTTCAGATGAGACACAATTCAATCCGTAACATACTGGTCCAAGTTATCTGATGTCTGGTGCTCTTTATAGGACAGCACATTTTCTGGCAAAATTCTAATGCCTGGGACTGAGGCACATGGAGAAAGCAAAACTAGTAAGAGGAGATGATCCTCTTACTTGTCTCCAGCTTCTGGTAGCCCTGGGAATTTTTTAAACTTGTAGCTGTTGCAAAATTCCACCATCACATCACATTCTTCTAACAATCTCCCTGAGTCCTCTTGTATAAAGGCACCTTTCACATTGAATTAGGACCCACCCAATCCAGCATGACTTCTTATACTGAACTGAGAACCTCTTTAAAGACCAAGCTAGATCCTGTTCATAGGTACCATGGATTAGGACTTCAATATCTCTTTTTTAGAGACACCATTCATTTTGTAACCAGCATAATGCTTTTCTTAAATGCCACTGAGTCAGCTCGAACACAGAGCGACTCCATGCACGACCCAATGAAGCTCTCTGCCTGATGACCTTGCACCACCTTCACAATCTCTGCTGTGTTGTGTCAGTTCATCTCATAGAGGGTCTTCCTCTCCTTCACTGACCCAATGCTTTCCTAAGCATGATGTGTTCTTCCAAGTACTGGGCCTCTCCTGACAACATACTCAAAGTATGTGAGACAGTTTCCCTGGTTGCATTTCCTCCAAGACAGATTTGTTAGTTCTTTTGGCAATCCATAGCTGTTCAGTAATCTTCACCAATACCATAAATCAAAGGCATGGATTTTTCTTTAATCTTTCTTATTAATTGTCCTACTTTCATATGCATATGAAGCAATTGAAAATACTTTGACTTGAGTCAGGCATACCTTATCTTTGCTCTTTACCAATTAAAAGAGCCCCTTGGCAGCAGACTTGTCCCATCCAATATGTTGTTTGATTTCTTGACTGCTGATTCCATAGGTGTTTATTGTGAATCCTAGTAAAATGAAATCATTGACAACTTCACTCTTTTCCCATATATCATTACAATGAAGTAATGGAGATTTTTGTTTTCTTAATGTTGAAATGTAATCCACATTGAAGGTGGTAGTGTTTGATCTTCTTTAGTAAATGCTTCAAATCGTCTTCACTTTCTGTAAGAAGGCATATTAATAGAAGGCACCTAACAACAATACAACTTTGTGGATGGCTGTTATAAGAGTAAGTGGATATATATTCCCAAAATTTCTTTAAAGTGCTACATAAGTAACCATTAAATATAAACCCAGCTGACTGAAAGAGTCCCTGAGACTATTTCCCTGGAATCACTCGGTAAACTTTAAAATTCAGTAAAAACAAATTAAATTGGCTAACCCTGCTTCATTCAGGATCAGGAGAAGTGAGAATTGTGTGTCAGGGATGCATCCTATCTCCACACCTTTTCAATCTATATGCAGAATAGATCATTCTGGAGACTGGGTTCTATGAGGAGGAATGTGGCATCAAGATTGGAGGAAGACTCATCAGCAACCTGCGTTAATGCAAATGACACAACCCTGCTTGCTGAAACTGAGGTGTACCTGAGGCATTTGCTGCAGAAGGTCAAGGTCTATAGTCTTCAATGTGGATTGAAGCTCAACATGAAGAAAAAAAAGATTCTCACAACTGGGTCAATTGTCAGCACCATGATAGATGGAGAAGAGATTGAGGTTGTTAAGAGCTTCAGTTTGCTTGGCTCCACAATCAACACTCTTGGCATCAGAAGCCAGGAAATCAAAAGACTAATTGCATTGGGAAAGTCTGCTGTCAGAGACTTCTCCAGAGAACTGAACGATATCAGTCTGGAGACAAAGGTGTGTTTGATCCAGGCTGTGGTCTTTGCAATTACTTGTTTTGCATCAGAGAGCTGGACAGTAACTAAGAATGATAGAAGAAGGATCAATGACTATGAGTAGTGGTATTGGAGAAGAGTGTTCAATATACCATGGACTACCAAGAAAAGAAACTGGTTTGTCTTGGAGAGGGTGAAACCAAGCTGTTCCCTGGAGGCATTTTGGATTTTGAGGCTTTGTCTCACATACTTTAGACATGTGGCCAGAAGGGACCATGGAGAAGGATATCATAGTTGGAAGGGTGGAGGGACAGCATGGGAGAGGAAGACCCAGAATAAGATAGATTAGCTCAGTGACTGGAGAATGGGAGCTGGTCTGTCGGAGGTAGTGGGATTGGCTCAGAATAGGGCAAGGTTCAGAGCTAATGCACATAGTGCCACAGGCAACTTCATGGTACATAACACCACCACCAGAGAATAAAGACTATCACCTGTGAGTACTGAGCTTCTTTTTTAAAAAAATCACCAATATGAGGTTACACAGTCAGAATCACTTTAAAACATAAATAAGAAAGATGACGATGCAAGGAAACTAGATTAATGGAAAAAGAACAACCAGAGTGTAAATAATGAGAATAATGCATGATGAAGAAAGTAATGAATGCCGCTGAACAACCTGTGAAGAAATTGTGGAAAAGGAAACTAATGAACTATGCAAACTTTCAGCAAAATCACATTAAAATGTTATTCCCCTTCACCCCAAAAGGAACAATAAAGTCACAATGCTAAGGAAGTACAGAGGTGAGGCACCTAGCCCAGACTGGGGAGGAGCAGGAGAGTCTGGAGTTGGGAGCAGTGTAACCTCAGGAGGCTGCTGATGAGAATAGAGATGGAGTTCTACAGGGGTGGGTGTGTCTCGTCATTACATGGAGGTGTGAGCTTGGTGAATTCGGGCTTCAGTTACCCTGGATTGTGTTCCCCACCCTTCCCTAGAACAGTGGCTTCACTCATCCACAAAAAAACCCCCTCGTTGCTGCTGAGTTAGAACCGACTTATAACTGACCTCCCAGTAGGTTTCTGAAGCAATAAATTATGTGAGAAGAAGTTGCCCATCTTTCTCCCAAGGAGTAACTGGTAGATTTAAACCACCAGAGAGGTACCATCTTTGACTGATAATGCTATCAGAGTTCCCTACTCAGCCACTTTGATGAAGAGAAAATGTGAACAAAAGCACACCACCCCCTCAGAGCTTTGTGTGAAGGCTTCTGCTTGCCCAGAAGTAGAATCAGCTGCTCTAATGTTGAAAACTCAACTCACTTGAAAGATTTTACTCCAAGTTCAGCCAACTGCTGTCACCAAAGCATGTGAGTTGTCTTTACATATGAGTACATGTAGGACCCAAAGATAAGGGAAAAAATTTAAAATTGAAAAATAAACTAGGACAATGAAAAGGCAAATCCAATCCTCTTTAAACCCCGTTCCAACATTCCTTCCACCACAATAGCTTTTAATCATTTCACAGACCTACTATTGTCATCCAGATATTTCAGGACAAAACCACAGTTATAAAAACTGTCTATGCCCCCAGGACCCCAGCCTCGAGGGCATGGATAATTAAAGGCAATCTGATTTCTACAAATTACAACTGGAGTCACCTTTGATGTGAGCTTCCAATGCTCTAATGAGCTCCTTGGCTGACAAGAAGAAAGAAGGCCACAGACCTGCAAAATGGGGATCCGGAAATGGCAAAGGCTGGACAAGTGGCTTTTCTCTGGCACCTGCAAACCAGAGCTGGGGACTCACACATGACCACACGGCACAGAATACCTTGGTCCAACTGAAGGGCCCTGGCTACTTCTCTGTCCGCAAGTGCTCTGATGAGTATCGATCCAATATTGAGACGGCTCATTATTTCCACCTCTTGACTTGTTTGGTATTTTTCTTTTTTCTCCTTTGCACAGTGAGCAATGCTGGGGAGGGGGTTAACAGAGTCAGTGGCCCCCACTGGGCCTCCATCCATTATTGACGAGGTGGTGACACACGCTGAGAAAGGGCTCCCGCCTGAAGGCTGTCTCCTCTTGAGATGTCACACATACGCAGGCCTTAATGAGGCTGATGTGTAGTGAATAAGAAAATTAGTTTCTCGCTGTGTGTTGTTATTGGTGACTGCTTATCTGTTGATACATTGAAACTGCAACACAGTTAAGTGGCCTAGAGCAGGAGGCAACCACTCTCTCAGGTCAGATGCTGGAGAGGGGGCCAAAAGGAAGTCAAATTTCTCCTTTCCCCACTTCTCGCTCCAAGAGTCTCAGAAGGTGCTGCTGCTGGAAAGGCTGGCTCCTTGCCTTCCAACTCAGGAAGAAACAGGCACTGTACCGGAGAGCAAAATGGAATTTCATTAAAGTAATGGTGCAAAACAAACCACTGGGCTTTGCATTTTCCTTCCCCTTTGCCCATAAGCTTTTTAAGGGCCATGGCTGCGTCTTTTATTTATTCTGAAGCTTAACTCTCATCTACCTGTGAGAAGTAGGGTCTAATCCTTACCCTACCTGTGCTGTCACTAAAGCAGACTGGAAGACTAGGATAGGAGAGGGAGAAGGGGGAGAAGGAGCATCTTTATATTTTCTCTCTCTTACGCGACACACACACACACGCACATGCACATTGCTCAGACCCGTTGCTGTCCCTTTGACTCTGATTCACAACAACAGAGTAGAACCGCTTCATAGAATTATCTTGGCTGTGATTCTTTATGGAAGCAGATCACCCACCTGATAGGTAGCTATGAGCTACCAAGCCTTAAGCTGGTTGTTGGTGCTGTTGAGTTGAATCCAGCAAACAGCAGCCCCAAGCCTCCCTTCCTCCCACGTGCCAGAATGCAACTGTCCTGTGAGGTCTTCTTGGCTGTAATCCTCACAGAAGCTGACCTGCAGGCCTTTCTCCCTCTGAACCAGCGTGTCACAAACCATTCGCGCCACCCAGGGGCTTCATAGGAAGTGCTCTTCTTTGGGTTGACAACATCTCAGATGTGTTAGGCCTTTTTCCTCAGACTGCTGAGCTCAAAAAAGCAGGCAGACATGCCCCAAGGCTCTGTTGCAAGCTGCACAGTAATTTTGTTCCAGTGCACATGCATTATGGGTTCCCATAATTTAATCATTACAGCAATCCAAAGGGATTTAAAAAAAAAATAAAAACAACAACCAACCACAAAAACAACTACTACAACAAAACCTCACTGCTGCATAATCTGGACCAAGAGATTGTCTGTTTTTCTCCCAAGGAACCAAAGGTGGATTCTAACCATCAAAGAGGCATAGGCTGTGGGTTAGTAGCACAACTCCATACAAACTATGCCATGGTTGTTGCTGTTATATGTCGTTGAGATGCCTGAAACTCAATAGAGTCAATAGAGATCCTATGTACAGCAGCTCGGAAGCCTGCCTGTCCTGAGCCAGTCTCACTGACTCCGACACACCAACACTCACTGCCCCAGTTACTGTATCAATCTATCTCATCTGGGGTCTCCCTCTCCTGCACTGTTCCTCCACCCTTCCAAGCATGATGTCCTGCTCCAAGGCTGATCTCTCCTGGCCACATGCCCAAAGTATGTGAGATGGAGCTTCAAAATCCTAGCCTCCAAGGAGAGACTTGGTTTCACTCGCTCCAAGACAGACCTATTTGTTTTCTTGGTAGTCTATGGTATGTTCAAAATTCTTCTCCAGCACCACAACTCAAAGGCATAGATTCTTCTTCTGTCATCCTTAGTCATTGTCCAGCTCTCTGATGCACAGCAAGTAATTGTAAAGACCATATCCTGGATCAAGCTCACCTTAGTCTCTACTCTGGAGAGGTCCCTGGCAGCAAATTTTCCCAGTACAATCCATATTTTGATTTCCTGACTACTGGTGTTAAGAATATTGGATCTTGGCAGAAAACAGGGTACCAGAAGAATGTCTATCTGTGTTTCATTTATTATACAAAGGCATTTGACTGTGTGGATCTCAAAAAATTGTGGCTAACCTTGAGGAGAATGATAGTTCCAGAACACTTGATTGTGTTCATGAGAAACTTAGACCAAGAAGCAGCACTCAGAATAGAGCAAGAAAACACTAGCATGGTTCAAAATCATGAAAGGGATGCATCCTGTCTCCATACCTTTTCAATCTATATGCAGAACAGATCACTCTGGATGTTGGGCTTTATGAGGAAGAGTGTTGCATCAGGATCAGAAGAAGACTCATCAACACCCTGTGTTATGGAGATGACACAAATTTGCTTGCTGAAACTAAAAAAGACCTGGAGTGCTTGGTGCAGAAGGTCAAGGACTGTAGTCTTCAATATGGATTGAGGCTTATTAGCTTCAAGAAAACAAAGATTCTCACCACTGGGCCAGTTGGCAGCACCATAATAGATGGAGAAGAGATTGTTAACAATTATAATTCCTTGGCTCCACAATGCCATGGCAGTAGTTATTATTCTCGATTTACATGGAAAGACACAAATAGAGAAGTTAAAGGACTGATTTTAAAAAAAAACAAACCTATGGCAGTTGAGTCAGTGCCAGCTCACAGTGACCCCTCTAATGGATTCTCTATGCTGTAAATATTTATGGAGCAGATTGATTATGGAGCAGTATATTATGCACTATAACTGATAAATGGTTGAGTTTAGATTCAAATCTAGTTCTGTCTATCTCCAACCCTGGGCCATTCAAGTCTTTCTCCTGCCAAATATTCACATATGAGAAGCTTAGACACTAACAAAAGGTGATTTGGTAGCCTGATGCATTACATGTTGCATTAAAAACTCAAAGGTCAGTAGTTGGAATCCACCAGGTATGAGCAATCTCTTTCTGCTAAGGGACCTGTTGGAGGTTTTTCAGTGGTCAGAATCAACTTGGGGGCAGTAAATAGGTTTATAGAGACACTAATAACACCGGTATATCCACTTGCTGTACAGAGGTAACTCCTGGCTGCTGCAAAGCTGAACACTGTGACACTGACAAGTGAAATGCGAGAATGGTTACCCATGGTGGACGGTATTTGGTGGAGCTCCCCAATTAAAACAAGCTTGGAAGCAGGAGTGGCATCCACTTACACAATAGCTTGCCTCTGAAAACCCTATGAACCTGGAGAAAGGACGAAAGTTATACAGAAAGTCCAGAACTTTCGTTCATAGGGTCTTTCTATGAGCTGCCTGCGACTCAACAACAACAACACCACAGACATGAATAAATGGTGAGGTCACCGGAAAGACACATTTATAACAACATTTAAAATGCATCTTTGGAGCCAAACCGTTACTGAGATTCAGCTACAGTTCCACATTGTTTCTGCTGCCGAGAAAGCTTATCAGAATGCAAGTGTGTGTTAAGCTGGCTATTATATTTGTTCTATGAAAAAAAGCTAATCATTTCCCAAACTGGGTACTTTAAGAATTGTGAGGAACAAATTGTTTCCAACGTCCCAAATTGTTTGTGACATTCTCTCAGTGGTTTCTAAAAGAAGTGGTCTGTAAGGAGCAGATCTCTTGGCCCTGACCCCACTAGGCAGGCTGGAGTAAACCCTCTCTCAAAAAAACTCAGACGCACTGCCATTAATCTGATTCCATCTCCTAGCAACTCTCCATTAGGTTTCCGAGGCTGTAAATCTTAATGGGAGGAGACTCATGCTTCTCTCAGAGCACCTGATGGATTGAAACCACTGGAGACACACAGCCTTTTGGTTATGTTGTTGTTGTTATGTGCCATTATGAGTCATAGATGACTCATAGTGATCCTATGAACAAAAGACCTGAACACTTGTACAGCTTTCATTGTTTCTCCACGTTCATAGAGTTTCCGGAGGCAAGACATTTTGGAAGTGGATGCCACTCCTTGCTTCCAAGCTTGTTTTAATCGGGAAGCTCCACCAAACACTGTCCACCATGGGTAACCATTATTGCATTTGGCACATCAGTGCTGTGTCTCTTCCGTCTGAGCCACTGAAGGCAGCCCCACATTGCTTTACAAACCAAAGGCAGATGAAGACTGATGGAGGAAGGAAGCTGCCATGGGCCCCAGTTTTATGCAAATAAAATGTCTCAGTTCAAAATTGCCACTTGTTCCTCTGCACATGCTCAAAATTAATGTGCCCTCTCTAGTCAACAGCCTGCTTTCTCCTGAAGTGCCAGGAGGAGGGAGCAAAGTGTAGCATCACCTGTACCAGGGAAAAAGGTTTCATGTTAAGAAACCATGGGTTTAGGCAGTGTGGGGAGAGCAGGAGGTGGGAAGAAGGCAGGAACAGATCTCTCACCTGGCTTTGATGTTCTTGCCCCTGTGACCTGTTAGGAGTAGGGGAAGCTTGTCTGAGTCTGTCTGCCAGCCCTGCAGCCCTGCGGCAATGAAGTCCAAGGAATCCTACCCTGTCCACTCAGCACCCACTCACTTATGCAGGACTTACCAAGTACAATACCTCATCAGGTTTACTAGTAGCAATACTGTATCAGTTGCCCTTGAGTCGATTCTGAGTCTTGATGTGTTGGAGAAGATCTGTGCTCGATAGCACTTCCAATGGCAATTTTTTCAGAAGTATGTTTCCAGACATGAGCAGATTCTGAGGCAGCTCCGCGTGGACTCAAACGTCCAAGCTTTCAATCAGCAGCTCGTGTGTCAACTGTTTGCACTACTCAGTGATGTGCCAAGTAAGAGGGGAACAGGAAATATGAACCTCAGCCCTTCCTGCCTCCAGCCTTAGGCCACATCTCTGTCAGATTTCTGCTCCCAGGAACTACCTGAGGAGCCAGGAGGAGACTATTCCCTTCAAGATGCAGCTGGAGGAAGTCAAGCTGGCTGGAATCGGCCTGGATAAAGAGGAGCGGAGCAGGACAGTGCACAAGGCAAGCTGGGGAGGCTCCACCTCTGTGTTATCAAGGAGAGCTCTCTGCTCCCCTCTTCTCCGGACACCAACCTAATTCAGGGCTTCATAAACCTCACTGAGACAATGCAATGGTCCTCACAGAGGGTGAAACCAGCTGAGCCCAGGAGACGGAGACAGGGGCCTTTGTAGATGTTCTCGGCTCAGCATTTCAGGGTTCATCCCAATTCTTGTAAGCACTTCTAATTCCTTTCTCTTATTTCTTAATTTTTTAAAATCACAGTCTTGTTAATATGCAAGATTTAACTAAAATCAGAGCAAAGGTATGGCATCAGGGAGCTGGGCCTCTTAGAGGCTGCCACCTCCCTCCTCCCCTGACAACTGAGCTCAGCTTCCAGATTCTGCCCGGCACTTGGACTCCTCAGTCCTCCCACGCAACCCTCTTTGAAGCCCACTTTGTTTTTTTAAATTTCTTTTTTCTAATGGTAATTTTCATGAAAGTTTACAGAAAAGTTGGATTTTTGTGTATTTATTGTTGCATTTTCACCCCAACCCACTCCCCCTATTCATTTTCTTGAAAAAATTCATTCATTGTTGCACTTGAAGCCACAAGCCTACTTTAAAGGGGCATCCATTGTCCACAGATCCCTCAGATTCGGGCTGACGGGTAGCCATGCTTACAAGGATAACTGTCACTGCTGTTCTCTGTCAGCTGCATCCCAGGTGCGTTGTGTGCGTGCATTGCCTCCTTCAGTGTTCACAGCTTCCCCACCAGGTAAGATCACAAACCCTGATTTACAGAAGAAAGAATGGTGCTTCAGAGCAATTGTCTGATGGACAGCACAGTGTGAAAGTGGCAGGGTTAGGATTTGATCTCTCAACCCATGCCTTTGTCACTACCCTCCATTGTTCCTCTGTCCATCCATGGATCCACTAGATATACCATAAATTTCTTCTGCTGAAAGGCAAAGGCCAGAATTAGGATTTGTTTGCAGTCATCATTGAAGGTAGAATCTCCCAGGATATGTTCCGTAGACTCACTCCTTGGGATGCTGGGCAAAGGAAGGATTCCCCCTCCGGTCAACTTCCCCACAGGAGAGGTTTATTTTCTCAGCCTCTTGGAGGTTCACAAAGTAGCACCAAGGTGTTTTCTGAGAAGGAACTAGCTCACTTTCGTGTGCCAGGGCAATTTATTAAGACTACATTTTGCATTGTGTTCTTGCTGTATTTTTTCCTGCTCCTTCCACAGCCCCTTTTCCTCAAGAAAATAACCAACCTTTTAAGCCCTCTTCACTACAGGGAAGTTTGTTTCAAAGGATCTCAGTAACCACTTCTTGACCAGTCTTGCAGGTTTTGGTCAGAAGAAAGGATACTAGATCCTTTCTTCCAGCAGGAGAGGAAGAAGTGAGCACTTTCTCCTGGTGGAGGGTGCAGTGAGAAGTCAGAGCAGACACACACACACACACACACACACACACACACACACACACACACACGGTTATTGTGGAATTCATTCTGACCATGGTGAATCCCTGTGTTACAGAGCAGAAGTGTGCTCCTTGGGGGTTTTCATGGCTATAATATTATAGAAGCAGATGATCAATTCTTCCTTCCAAGGGGCCTCTGCATAGATTTGAGTCGCCAACATTTCAATTAGCTGCTGAGTGCTTAACCATTTGTATCATCCAGGGACTCATCACAGCAGAGAAGGGGCTAGGAATTCTCTAAGGCTGAAAAGGGAGCAGAGGTTGGTGGATTCTGGAGGAAGCTGGCACCAGATGCCCTGGGCAGTTGTCCTTATAGGGCCGGTGGGGCTCCAGATGTGAAGGTTCTCCACATCAGCAAAACTTCCCATGCCCACCTAGCACAGGGAAGTGAGTAGTTCTCCTTCAGGTGGCCGCATGGACTGGACCAAGATGGGTTGTCAATGTCCACTTAGACCTGTGTCTTGAAGGTCTTGTTCTGCATAACACTACACGATGGTGTCATATCTTACAGAGGCCGGTAGAAATGGGAGGAACCCTTAGGACAATCTTCTATCAATAAGCCCAATGAACTAGAGGCTGTGATTCAGCATCCCTGGGAATTAAAGAAAAAATTAAACAATTAAAGAAAACAAAATAACATGACAGTTATGTATCTAGGTTGGAATTTAAATTCTTACCCACTAAACTTTGATAACATATGAATTGCAAACATCTCTTTAAACACCTAAAGTATGTTTTAGCAACTGCTGGAGTTGTCCACAGAATACATTTTGGTCAATTCTGACTTTAGAATAGGAATAATCTAAACAACCATGAGATATCATCTCACCCCAGTCAGAAGAGCAAAATTTAACAGAACAGCAAACAACAAATGCTGGTGAGATTGTGGAGAAACTGGAACCTTTATTCACTGTTGGTGGGAGTGTAAAATGGTGCAAACACTATGGAAGACAGAATGGCACTTTCTCAAAAAGTTGGAAATAGAAATACCATTTGACTCAGCAATTCCACAACTGGGAATTTACTCTAAAAAAACCAGAACTGCCACTCAAGCAGATATATGCGCACCCATGTTTATTGCTGCTTTGTTCACAATAGCAAAGAGTTGGAAACAACCCAATTGCTCATCAACAAACAAATGGATAGAGAAGCTAGGGTATATTCACACAATGGAATACTATGCTGCATTGAAAAACAGAGAACTCATGAAATATTATTCAAAATGGGTGACCCTGGAGGACTTTACGCTGAGTCACAAAAGGACAAATACTGCATAATGTCACTGTTGTAAAGTGGGACTGACATCAGAGTTGGGGGGGAACTAAGAGAGGATAAATAATATATACTGCATTGAAA
>NW_006399924.1:2783031-2785033 GCF_000299155.1 Elephantulus edwardii | reverse complement strand
GCAATAATGAATGAATGGAAATCCCAAAAAAAAGAATTTTTTTTTTAGAAAAAAGAACAGGCATATAGGAAGTTCTGGTGGCCTAGTGGCAAGAAGTTATGCTGTAATCCCAGAGGTATGCGGTTCGAATCCACCAGATGCTCTGCTGGAAAAGGAGGGCCAATCTCCTCCTGTACCAGTCAGATCAGATTTGACAGTACACACACAAAAAATAATAAAATAAAATACAAAATAATAAAACAAAAAAGAACAGGAATAATGAAGTCAACCAGAGCAGAACAAGGGGGCAAAGGAGAAGGAAATAGAGTGGTTGGGTGGGGGTTGAGGGGGAGAAGGCAAAGGGGAAAGGGATAAGCAAGGAAATTGAGGAGGGTGGAGAGGGACTGAGCCACAGAGCAATAGACAGGAGAAGACATTGAGAAGAGAGGGAGAGAGCAGAGGAGACGAGAAGGAGAAGCCAGTGTGAGAGCAGGTGGGGACAGAGCCAGTGTCCAGAACTCCTGGGACAGGTTGCACCCCACCTTGACTGTGAGAAAAACAGATCCTGGGGTGGGGAGTGTAGCAACACCAGATGGGCACTCTGAAAGAGGTAGGGGAGGGCTGAATGTGAAGCTGAGAAAAACCCAGTTCCATTCTGAGAGCAAAGTCTTCTCAGAGTGCCGCGTGGTGCTGACAAGCTTCCACAGCAGAAATGAGCAATTGCCCTTGCTCTGGTGGTCTAGTGTAAGGAGTTGTGCTGCAAGCGCAAAAGCACATGGTTCAAATCCACCAACTACTCCATGGAAGAAAGATGAGCAATCACCTTCTGTGTGGTTTATGGCCTGTTAATCCACTGGCAGGTCAGGTGTGAGTTGCTCAGTGGTCGTAACAAGAGCAGAAGAGCCAGAACTAGAGGGGCTAAGGCAAGACTGAAGACTGTCCCTTACGTGAGTTCTCCTTCCCCCTCACCCATTTCCTCTTCAGAATGACTCCTACTGCTCACATCCAGGTCCTTCCTAACACTTTCAGAGAAGACTCAGCATCATCAAGTGTCTTAAAGTGTTCTCTCTCTCAAAAGTTTAGGGGCGAGGAGTGCAGAGCAAGCAGGCAGTTTACCTGCTAACTCAAAGACCACGCCTTCTGGTGGTTCAGCTACTCCTTGAGCGTAAATGGACAATCTCCTTCTGTACAATTTGTGGTCTTAGACACCCACTGAAGGGTCAGTTCTGAGTCAGTTCTGACTTGATAGCAATGAGTTGTTTTGTTGGTTTTTGTATTTAAAAAAAAAAAAAAACAATAGGCGAGAGGTGCAAGGTGATGCTGGTGGAATTGGGAAAGAGACTGAACCAAGATACATGTGCCAAAGTGGGGAACCAGTCCTGAAACTATTGGTTACTTTTGTAATGAGAAAGTATCTTTCATCTGCTCCTTTTGGAAGAATGCTTGTCTGTCAGATATTGTTCTAAAGTTGAGCATCCACATTAAGACAGACTGGGAAGAAGGATTGACCATCCACTTTGGAAGTAAGAGGCTTTTGAAAACCCTCTATACAACAGAGCACACTTAAAATAGACTAGCAGATATGGCACCTAAGGGTGAGCCCTGGTATTGGGAAACACAAACGAGCAGGAATAGTTGTAAGTAGGCACTAATGTTGGAACATGGATTGTGAGAAATATGAACATAAGAAAACTGGTATTGTTAAGAAAGGAATGAAACACATAAATATTGACACACTAGGTGAAATTGGATGGATTGGCATGGGACACTTTGAATCAGACAGTCAACGATCTAATACTCTAGAGATGAAACAGTGAGGAAAAATGGGGTCACATTCATAGTTAAAAGGCCATTTCTAGATCCATCTTAAAATACAATGCTGTAAGCGACAGGATAATATCCATATGCATACAGGAAAGACCTGTTAATACCATTGTCATTCAAATATATTCACCAACAACCAGAGCCAAAGAGGAGGAAATATATTATTTCTATCAACTTTTGTAGTCAGAAATCAATTTAA
>NW_006399924.1:2777790-2782121 GCF_000299155.1 Elephantulus edwardii | reverse complement strand
GTATTCCATTGTGCGAATATACCACAGCTTCTCTAGCCATTTGTTTGTTGATGGGCACTTAGGTTGTTTCCAACTCCTTGCTATTGTGAACAAAGAAATGAGGCTGGAGATATAATGATAGAATTTTGTGCAATCAGAGAATCATTGAAAATATATTTTATAAGAAATATAAATGATAACTATATATGTGGACTTCATTTGATAATATACACAAGAATCAGATTGATTACATCTATGGAAACAATTGTGGGAGAAGCTCAATATTAGCTTTGAAAACCAGACCAGATGCTAATTGTGAAACAGACCATCAACTATTCATATGCAAGTTCAAAATAAAGCTAAAGAAAATTAAATCAAATCCACAAGAATAAAAAATTGACATTTGACTTTAAGTCAGAACACTTGATAGTGCTTATGTAAAATCTATACTTGAACCAGGGGGTGGTGATCAGAACAGAGCAAGGAAACAATGCTAGTTTCAAAATTGGGATGGGTATACATCACGGATGTGTCCTATCTCCCTACCTTTATAATCTATATGCGGAACAGATTATCCAGGAGGCTGGGCTATATGAGGAGAAATGTGGCATCAGGATTGGAGGAAGACTCATCAATAATCTGCGTTATGCAGATTACACAACCCTGCTTGCTGAAACAAAAGGACATGAAGCACTTGCTGCAGAAGGTCAAAGACTTCAGCCTTAAATATAGATTGAAGCTCAACATCAAGAAAACAAAGATTCTCACCACTGGGTCGATTAGCAGCATTATAATAGATGATGAAGAGATTGAGATTGTTAACAGCTTTAGTTTGCTTGGCTCCACAATCAACACTCTTGGTACCAGCAGCCAGGAAATTAAGTAGGCTCTTTTTTTTCTGTAATTATATTTTATTAATTTTCATAAACATTTACAGAGATTTTGGGCTTCCACTCATTCATTGTTGCGCTATTCTCTCTACCCTCCTCCCAGTTTGTTCTTGTCCAAATGCCACAGTGCTTGTCAGAGCCAGTTCTGATTAATCTTCTTTGTCAGTGTGTCCTTTGCCATTCCCTATCACTCCTCCCTGAGAGAGACTTCACCCTGAGTCATAAGGAAAAGGGGACGGCGTATTCTCTTAGCTACTTCCTGCTGAAAAGGGACGCAGCAGCCAGGAAATTAAAAGACTGGGAAAGTCTGTTGTCAGAGAACTCTCCAAAGTATTGAAGAGCAATGATGTCAGTCTGGAGTCTAAGGTGTGCCTGATTCAGGTACTTACTTTTCAGTTACTTGCTATGCATCAGAAAAGTGGGCAATGACTAGGGATGATAGAAGGAGAATTGATGCCTTTGAGCTGTTTTACTGGAGAAGAATAGACAGTGGACTGATAGGAAAACAAACAGGTTTGTCCTAGAGAGGGTGAGACCAGGTTGCTCCTTGGAGTCAGGGATTCTGAAGCTTCATCTGACATACTTTAGACATGTTGCAAATAGGGACTAGTCCTTGGAGAGGGACGTCATGCTTGGGAGGGTGGAGGGACAGCACAGGAGAGTAAGACCCTCGATGAGATGTGATTCAGTGACTGGGGTAATGGGGGTAGGTGTTTCTGAGACAGTAGGGTTGGCACAAGATAGAGCTGTATATAGGGTTGTTGTACATAGGGTCATTATGAGTTGCAAGTGATTCGATGGCACATAACAAACAAGAACACCTGAATTTTAAAGGCATATCTAGAATTGGTTTGAGACCTTGAACACTGATGGATGAAGACAAGATAAGTTTTGGGAGGATATCAAGAATATCATCCATGAAGAATGCAAAAGGTCATTATAAAAAAAGAGGAGGAAGACAAGACCGAGATGGATGTCACTGAATATTGCACTAGAGAGCTAAGAAGCCAAAACAAAAGAAAGCAAGCAGGAAGTTAAAGAGCTGAACAAAAGATTTCAAAGGGCAGCTTGTAAAGACAAGTTATAATGAACTGTGCAAAGAGAAAATCAGAAGAGCTGAAACTGCTTGGCATTTCTAAAGCTAAAGGGAACTGAAGAACAAACTCAAGCCTCAAGCTGTAATATTTAAGGATGCTCTGGGCAGAATGTTGAATGAGACCTGAGGCCCAGCCTCTCCTAATCTTATTTATGGGAGGAAGACTTCACACCATAATCTAACCTTAAATTCCTTCACAGGCATTATTTGCACAATACCTGGAGGTGGTGAAACTTTGTCTCACATACTTGGGACATGTTTCCAGGAAGGGCCAATCTATGGAAAAAGACATCATGCATTTTCCAAGGTCAGTGAAAGAAGAAGACCCTCAACAAGATGGGTTTACACAGGGACTACAGCACGTGTAGATTGTGAGGATGGGGCACAATAGGACAAGGTTCCAACCTACAGCACCTGACAACACCTGGAGGTAGTACACTGATGGCAGATTTACAGATGTCAGAAACCAAGCTCAAACCAACTTAACCATTTCATGAAAGAACTGTTTTATGCTTTGATATTTTTGTTAATATCATGCAATGGAAGGTGTGCTAAAATCAAGGAAATATTTTTTAAGTAACAAATTTTTATATCATTACATGGGACATACATGTTTCAAGTGGATTCTGGTATTAAGATTGGTAGAGAGAGGCCCGTTTCTTTAGATCCACATTAAATAGGTCCTACAAGGTAGTGGCTCATACTATAACTGTGCTGGCAGCTTCCCAAGAAACCAGGGATAGTGAAAATGCTGGTGGGCAATATATATGTGTCATGGGTCATTGTTCTTATGTGGTTATTCATGGTTATGTAGTCATGTAGTCCTGTCAAATCAGAACCCACTCATGACTGACCCTCTAGTCATTTATTAGAGGCAGTAAATTGCACAGGAAGACCTTGTCCGTCTTTTCCCTGTGGTGTAGCTGGTAGATTCAAACTCCATGCCTTTAGGATGGTAGTACAATTTCTTACCACTAGACCACCAGAGCAAACGCTGCAGGTATTAGAAGGATTAAACTATGCAAAAAAAGAATTTAATTTAATAGCTCAGATAACCAAGAAATTACAAACCTGCTTAGAATCAGGGGCTAAGATCATTTCACTAGAGCTTTCTCTTTAACTTTTGCTTATTTCTGCTTAAATTCTTTCTTTGACCCTCTTTCTGTTACATGGTATAATAGATGGCAACTGGCTCTGGGATCTAGTGGGTTGTAAGTGCAACTCCCCACAGTTTGAATTCACCAGCTGCTCCTCAGGAGAAAAATGGGCAATCCCCTCCCATGCAATTTACAGCCTCTGAAAACCCACTGGAGGGTCGGCTATGGGTTGGTTCCAAATTGAATTTTTTGAGACTCGCACAATCAGACTCATATCTTCACAGTCTAGCAATTTCAGAGCTTTTAGAATCTAGCGTCCTAAATAGTCCCACAAAAATATTTGATTGACTAGTCTGGGCCACAACCTTCACGCTGAACCAAACTCTGTGACCAGAGAGATGAAATACTATGAGTGGACAGAACTTGGTCACTTGCCCATTGACCTTTCACTGTTAGGATTAAATAAGAGTCAATTTCATTTGAACCCCATAGAGTGTGTTGACGACAGGAAGGAAGGGGTTCTGTGACCTGAAGACGGGCATGGAGAAGGAATTTTATACTGAAGAAAGCATCAAATTTCCTCAAATAGATTATTATAAAACCTGTTTTATAGATAAGAAAATGAAGGATCGTAATGGCTAATTCACCTAAGGTCACACAAAATGGTAAATTGAATAGTTTGGATTCTGAACTATATTTCTCTACCCCTTCAAGTACATATTTTTAAAAACATTACTATTATAACTAGTAATGCTGTTATGAATATTGGTGTACATATCTGCATTTGTATCTCAGTTTCTACTTCCTTGGGATATACTCCTAGCAATGGAATAGCTGGGTCATATGGGATTTCTATGTTCAATTTTTTGAGAAAATGCCAAATTGCCTTCCATAGACGTTGTACCATTTTTGCAATCTCACCAGCAGTGCATAAGAGTTCCAATCTCTCCACATTCTCTCTAACATTTATTGTCTGCTTTCAAGGGATGGGAAATGTTCATGAGGACTTGAATAGATGGGGTGATCATAGGCATAGACAAATAGAAATTAATTATGTAAAATATTATGTATATAAATGATTATATACAACATAAGGTACATGAATAAAACACAATACATAAGAATTAATACAACACAAAGTACTGCTTGCTGAAACTGAGGAGGACCTGAAATGCTTGCTGCAGAGAGTCAATGACTGCAGCCTTCAGTATGGATTGAAGCTCAATGTAAAGAAGGCAAAGATTCTCACCACTGGACCAATTGGCAGCA
>NW_006399924.1:2769350-2775384 GCF_000299155.1 Elephantulus edwardii | reverse complement strand
TCCTTCAAAGCAGCCTGAACTTCTTCTTTCATCACCATAGGCTCTTGCTCAGAACAAGAGGACCATAAATATATTGCTAACTACGTTTCCCATGCAAGATGTACCAGTACTTGGAATAGGCTTGATGTCATCATTTACAAGCCAAAGTTTTCAACCATAGCGTGGACACATTGCTGTAGTAGTCACTTGCGTGTGACAAGTAACTTATTTATTAATAGTTTGAAAACTCTTGTTTCTGAATTATTTACTTTAAAAAGAGAAGAGAAAATAAATCCTAAAAATAGTCTATAGGTTTGGTGTAATTTGAATTAAATAATCCAACGACCTTCTTTTCAGAAATAAAAAAAACTAATCTTCAACTTTATATGGAATGGCAAGAGGAATCAAATAGCTAAAACACTGCTGAAAGAGAAGTATGAAGTAGGAAGACTCATTCTTTCAGATTTTAAAATATAGTATACAGCTACAGTAATCAAAACAGCCTGGTACTGATATAATAATAGACAGATAGACCAATGGAAGGGCATGTGGTTCAAATCTACCAGCCTCTCTGCGGGAGAAGGATGAGTAATTTCCTCCTGTGTGATTTACTGCCTCTGAAAACCTGCTATGGGTCAGTTCCTACAACAATAACAGACCAATGGATTAGAGTTGATACTCCAGAAAAGAAACTCAATACATCTATGGTCAAATTACTTTTGACAAGAAAACCTTTCTAGGGGAAAGAAAAATTCTCTTCAATAAATGGTGCTGAAGAAATTAGATTTCCACAAGCAGAAAAGTTAAACAGGATACATACCTCACACCATACAAAAAAAAAATCCCAAGCACAACAAATTCAAAATGGCTTTAGACCTACATGTGTAAATCAAAGCAATAACAGTCTTAGGAGAATAAGCAAAGGCAAGACTGTAATGCCTCACTTTCTACGTGATTAACTAACATGACTTTTAGAGCACAGCCAACCAAGACAAAATAATTGGGACAACATAAAAATAAAATACTTTATTAAAATAATTTGACAAAAAAGCGAAAAATATTATACTGACGAATAATATCACTGGAAATAATATCTTGGACAACAACAACCAACAAAGATAAATGACCCAATCACAATTCAGGGTTTTGAGGTTTTTTTGGGTTTTGTTTTTATGGGGCAAAGGTTTTGGTGCTTAACTGAAGAGGACATTCAAATGGCCACCACACCATGGATATGCTCAGCATCCCTAACCACCAGAGAGATGTGAAGTAAAAGGCATAATGTCATTTCAAAGGCTATAAACTGCACAGGAGAAACTGCCTATCTTTTCCTCACAGAGCCACCTGTAAATTTGAACCACTTGAAATGTACAGCCTTTGGATTAGAAGCACAACTCCTTTCAGACTATGTCACCAAAGTTACCCATAAAAAGACAAGATAAGGCAAAATTACAGAGATCAACGTCTGTTAGTGGTTATCAAGGCTGGGAGGGAAGGGTAAAGGGAGAGGTTAGTAGTGATGCGGGGAAATCATATTGATTAACAGTAGAGTTGCGCAGTCGGTTCTTGTAACTGCTCCTTGTAAGTGGAACACCTAAAAAAAGCAGAATTACTGAAAGTTACGTGATATATTTACAATGAAAAAGAAAAAAATAACTATGAGACTGCCTATATACAACCAAAAAAGAAAATTAAAGCTTATTCCTGTAACAGCACTCATTTGTATTAACTTAGAGGTTTTTTACATTCTTGAGTTGGGAGAGGGAAGTTAAAGCAATCAGGTAGGGATTTGTCCTTATCCTGATACAGTGATGGAAGTCTTTTTTGCTTATATGTCCTTTTGGGGGAAAGGACTAGAAATTATTGATTCAAGGGAAGACCTCTGCCCATAAATATCTCATTACCTACTTTCAAGTCCAACTAGTAAAGCTATATTGGTTTTACAAGCTAAAGCCTGGTGAGAAGCATGTTCAAAGTCATGAGCATATTAGTGTAAATTATAGGATACCTTTGTGCAGACATATTCTAGATCTCCCAGATGAATGAAGACATTTCTGAATACCTGCAGATAATAAAAACCTCTGAAGGATTTAAAAAAAACCCCAAGCTTTAAAGTGAGGCTTTAAATAGAGTTGAAAGCTTTGAGTTAATAGATAATTTTATGCAAAATAACTTTCACACCAGCAAGCAGCTTCCAAAGTGAGTGACAAAGTAGGCAGTAGATCTCTTTTTTTCTTTCTATTGTGGTAAAGTGGGGTTTCAGCCTTTCAGTCTTTCAACCCTCTGAATATTTTAAATGCAGTTGATGTATAAGAAAGGGCCAGAAAATTAGAACTGAGATATTTGGACTAATTTGGGACAGAAGTGGAGGTAAAGGGAAGTGGAGTGGGACTAGTAGTAACTGGTTGGAGAATCTATTTCTAGTACTCTTCAGAAGTAAAGAAAAAAAAATGAAAAAGAGACCTGGTGATGCCATGAGTAAGCACTGGACTAATGGACTGCTTCAAAGAGGAAGTCATTAGGACTCACCTCAGAAGAAAGATATGGCAGACTGCTTCCACAAAGAGCACAACCTCGGACACTCACGGGCAGTTTCACTCTGAGCAATAGGGTCACTAGCAGTTGGAATTAACTTCACAGCAGAGTGTGTGTGTGTGTGAGAGAGAGAGAGAGAGAGAAAGACAGAGAGAGACTGACTGACTCTTTCTTTTTGTTTGTTTATAAGTGAAAAATGATTATGAACTCACCTCTGGTAAGATCAGTGACAAAGGTGAAGTCTACATGGTGTCACATCACCTCTTTCAAAAGAAACAATGTGAGCCACCAGCCAAGCTGCTGTGGGACCCATCCAACAGGAGAAAGGTTAGCGGAAAATTGACTGATTTCTCTTCAGCCCCACTAAGACCGAGTGTGTCTGTTGCGCGACGTGGACAGTAGGAATTTGAATCAGAACTCTTGTTGGAACAATTCATTTCGGAGATCCAGGAACATAGAGCCATGCTGTGGGCCATGACGCAGACCTGGCCAAAGCCGGAAGCCACCAGCCAAGATGCTGTGGGACCTACTGGACAGAAGAAAGGTTAGTGGGAAATTGGCTGAGTTATCTTACGCCTGACTAAGACTCAGTGGGTCCGTTGGAATTTGACTGTTTTGCCACCACTGACCACCCACGATCAGGCAGGTCGGTAGGAGCCTGACTGGGTTTTCTTGGGCAGCACCGATTGCCTGATAGAGTACCCAAGAGTGAGTCTACTGGTGGGAATATGGCTGAGTTCTCTTGAGCCACACCAACTGCCCAGGAATGAGCAGGCCAATGGGAATTTATCCGAGTTTTCTTGGGCACCATCAACTGCCTGGAAGAGCACCTAAGAGTGAGCAGGTTGGTGGGAATTTGGCTGAACTTTTCATGGACACTGAAGACCAGCCAGAGGTGAGTGGGTTAGTGGGAATTTAACTGAGTCTTTTCGGGTCCTGCTGGAACCAGGACCCTGCTTGGGTAGGGGATGCTGCATGAGGGCACCTGGGTAAGGGCCTCTGGGCAGGGACCACTGAGTGAAAACTGCTGGGTGGGAGACAGCTGGAATTTGAGTAGGGACCCCACTCATGAGCACACCTGGACAGCTGAGTTCTGAGTGAGGTCCCACAAGTGGTTGACCTGCCCTGTGGTCACCCCGCCTCTGTGCCTGTCCCATCCCCTCTCAGCTCCACATCTGTGCCTACACATACAGTCAATCAACTTGCCTTTAATCCTGAACACCTTGATCTGACTTACCTACAAGAGGCTGCTCTCACAGGCTCTAAATGGAACTTTCCCTTGAGTCACAAGTTCAGAGAAAAACACAAGTAGGGTCGCTGCCCAACTGATTTCTAGAGCATTGTCTTCAGTTCAAGAACGTATCAATGTCTCAAAGAAAGTAAACTATTCCTCACACTACACAAGCACAAAGCAAGATGTCATCCCCAAAATGTGACACAATATCAATGGATTTCCTGAAGCCAGAAAGTCTCATGGAACTTTCTAACAAAGAATTTAAAAGAACAGTGATTGAATATTTTCAATGGATGAAAGATAAACTTGAAGAATTACAGGATACTACAAACAAAAACCAGGAAGAACTAAAAAAAAAATCCAGAACAATGCTGATAAAACAAATGAGGCATTAGCAGCACTAGAAAACCAAGAAACCATGATCCAAAAGATGGGGTCCAATGTTTCAGATGCTGTCAACATGATGGAGGGACACATGAGCAGAGTTTAAGATGGACCACAGAACCAGTGCAATAGAAGATAGAATTGTCACCACTGATCTGCTAGAGCAAAAAACAGACTCAAAAAGGAAGGAAAAAGAAGAAAACCTAAGAATAATGTGGGACACCATGAAGAGAAATAACATGCGCATCATTGGAATCCCAGAACAAGAAGAAGCAAGTAAAGGCGCTGAGAAAGTTATGGAAGAATTGCCAGAGGAAAATTTCCCAGGCATAATGAAGCATGAGAGAATGTATATTCAGGAATTTGAGTAAACACCATATAGATCAGACCACAAAAGAAAAACACCAAGGTATATCATAGTTAAATTTGTCAGAACCAAAGATAAGGAGAGAATTCTGAAAGCAGCAAGGGAGAAACAAAGAATAGCATATAAAGGAGAACAGATAAGATTAAATGCCAATTTCTCAGGGGAAACCATGCCAGCAAGAAGAGAGTGGAAGGACATATATCAAACACTCAAAGAACACAACTGTCAACCAAAAATACTGAACCCAGCAAAATTATCCATCAAATATGAAGGAAAGATCAAGATGTTCCCAGAAAAACAAAACCTAAGAGAGTTTGTAAAAAGACCAGTGTTGCAGGAATCACTGAGAGATGTCCTTCTTACAGAGGTACCACAGAAAGCAGCATGGACCAAAGTAACTAGCAACAACACCAAAAAGAACTCAACAAAATGATAGCATTAAAACCCTCCCTTTCAATAATCACATTGAATGTGAATGATTTGAATGCACTACTGAAGAGAAGAAGAGTAGCAGATTGGATAAAAAACCAAAATCCATAAATACACTGTCTATGAGAGACACACCTAAAAAGAAAAAAAAGAAAAGAAAAGAAAAAGACTGAAAATAAAGGATGGGAAAAAATATACAGAGCAAATGCAACCAGAATATAAGTAGGAGTTGTGATATTAATCTCTGATAAAATTAATTTCAATGCAAAAACTATCACAAAAGACAAGGAAGGTCACTAGATAATGCTTAAAGAGTCAATAAAACAAGAGGACATAACAATAATAAATACCTATGCATCAAATGAAAGACCTGCAAAATATATAAAACAACCAAAATGAAAAAGGAAATAGATAACACTATTATAGTAGTTGGAGACTTCAATACTCCACTCTCAAAAAAAGAACTACCAGAAAAAAACCTCAACAAAGATGCTCACGAATTAAACTACACAATAAACCAACTTGACCTCATAGATACTTAAAGGTTAATGTACCCCCCCAAAACACAGTATACTTTCTTCTCCAATGTGCATGGAACATTCTCCAGAATAGATGACATTTTAACTCACAAGGCAAGCAGCAATAAACTAAAAAACACAGAAAAAATACAAGGTATTTTCTCACACCACAATGCTAGAAAATTAGAAATTAATAACAAGAAGATAAAGGAGAAAGAAACCATAAATTAGGAAGCTGAAGAACACCGTGCTTGAACATGAGTGGGTACTATTGTTGTTGTTATGTGACATTGCAACTCATAGCAACCCTATGTACAATAGCCCTAAACTCTGCTCTGTCCTGTGCCAATCGCAGCGCCTCTGACACACTCATACCGATTACTCCAGTCACTGAATCAATCCACCTCATAGAGGGCCTTCCCCTCCTGCGCCTGCTGTCCATCCTCCCAAGCATGATGTCCTTCTCCAAGGACGGGTCCCTCCTTACAACATGTTCAAAGTATGTCAGACGAAGCCTCAGGATCCTTGCCTCTAAGGAGCCACCTGGTTTAACCCTCTTTAGGATGAATCTGTTTGTTTTCTTAGCAG
>NW_006399924.1:2766646-2767905 GCF_000299155.1 Elephantulus edwardii | reverse complement strand
CCACATGGCTCAACATAAGAAAAACAATCAGGAGGGTAGAGAAAACAGTGCAACAATGAATGAATGAAAACCCAAAATCTCTGTAAATGTTCATTAAAGCTAACAAAATAAAATAAAAAAGAAAAACAATCAATGTAATTCATCACATTAAAAAAGCAAAAAACAAAAACCACATGATTCTATCATTGATGCAGAAAAGGCCTTTGACAAAACCCAACACCCTTTCCTGATTAAAACATTCAACAAAATAGAATTAGAGGGGAATTTCTTCAACATAGTAAAAAGTATATATGCAAACCCGAGAGCAAACATTGTTCGCAATGGAGAGAGATTAAAGGTATTCCCCTTGAGAACAGGAACTAGGCAAGCATTCCCACTATCACCTCTCCTATTCAATATTGTACTGGAAGTCTTAGTGATAGCAATAAGACAAGAGAAGGAAATAAGAGGTATCCAAGTTGGCAAAGAGGAGGTAAAATTATCTTTCTGTGCAGATGATATGATAGTTTACTTAGAAAACCCTAAAGACTCAGCAAGAAAACTACTGGCCATAATTGGCCAATTCAGCGAAGTGGCAGGATACAAGATCAACATACAAAAATCAACTGGATTTCTCTACAGTGACAAAAAAGAATACAGAACTGGAGGTGAGAAAAGCAATACTCTTCACAATAGCTAATCACAAGATTAAATACTTAGGAGTAAACCTAACCACAAGCACAAAGAATCTATTCAAAGAAAATTACAAAACATTGCTACAAGAAACAAAAATACACCTGTAGAGGTGGAAGAATATCCCTTGCTCATGGATAGGAAGACTTGATATTACTAAAGTGACAATACTATCAAAGACAATTTACACGTTCAATGTAATCTCAATACAAATACCAATTCCATTCTTCAAAGAGATGGAAAAGTAAATCTCCAATTTAATTTGGAATGGAAAGAGGCTCAGAATAAGCAAAGCACTCCCTAAAAAGAGAAACAAGGTAGAAGGCATCTCACACCCTGATTTTAAATCCTACTACATTTCCATGGTGGTCAAGACAGTGTGGTACTGGTACAATGACAGACACATAGATCAATGGAATAGAATTGAGAATCTGTAAATCAGCTCACCTACCTATGGTCAACTGATTTTTGACAAGGAGATGAAATCAGTTAAGTGGGGAAATGACAGCCTTTTTAACAAATGGTGTTGGCAAAACTGGAAAACTATCTGCAGAAAACACAAGCAAGATCCACACCTCACTCCATAC
>NW_006399924.1:2761506-2766127 GCF_000299155.1 Elephantulus edwardii | reverse complement strand
CCCTTATTCACTGTTGGTGGGAGTGTAAAATAGTGCAACCACTATGGAAGGCTGTATGGTGCTTTCTCAAAAAGTTGCAAATAGAAATACCATTTGACCTAGCAATTCCACTGCTGGGAATTTACCCTAAAGAAACCATAATTGCCACACAAGCAGATATATGCACATTCATGTTTATTGCGGTTTTGTTCACAATAGCAAAGAGCTGGAAACAATCCAAGTGCTCATCAACAAACCAATGGCTAGAGAAGCTCTGGTATATTTACACAATGGAATACTATGCAGCATTAAAAAACAAGGAACTCATGAAATATTATGCAAAATGGTTGACCCTGGAGGACATTATGTTGAGTGAAATATCTCAATCACAAAAGGACAAATATTGCATAGAGCCACTGTTGTAAAATGGGCTGAAATAGGGACTGAGGGAAGGCAGAGAAGGAGGGGAGGAATGATGTATATGGCATTGAAACAGATGAGGGAGAGAACTGCTTAAAAGGGAATATATGATTGGGTAATGGTGACATGATAGGAGTAGAATGAAGGCTGCACAGTGGAGTGGACTTGCGGGGAGAAATTGCATAACAACGAAAGAGGTTTTTCTTTTGCTTTTCCAGGAGAAGAGTGAATTAGGGAGGAAGGGAGTGGGCAGAGAGAAAAGTGCAACAATGAATGACTAGGAATCCTAAGTCTCTGTAAACTTTAATTAAAATTAATAAAAATATATAAAAAAGAAACAATGTGAAACAGCAGAAGTATGAAAAAGTAATAAGGAGTAACAAAGAACATGTGACAATTAAAAAAAAAAAAGAAACATTTTCAATAAAGAACAAAAAGAAAAATGCTGGAACAGTATGCCCAATCAGTATTTTATAAAATGTGAGGGTTTTGACAGAGCAGTTGCTAAATCCTGGGAATGTAAGGATACTAAGACTAAACAACACAGTATCTTAAATCTATCCATCACAGTGGTGAGTGTTGAAGTTTAATCAAAACATACCAAAACCCCTAAAAACCCCCAAAGCAAGACTACTGCTGTTGAGTGGATTCCAATTCACAGTAACCCTATGAAACAGAGTAGAACTGCCGCGTAGGAAGTTGCACAGCTAACCTGAAGCCCTCAGCTCTCTAGTCGTTCAAATCCACCAGCAAGTTTGAGGGAGAAGTATGCAATCTCTTCTCTTGTGCCTCAGATACCCAGCACCAGGTCAGCTCTGTGTTGGTTGTAACTCGATGACAATACATTCGAGTTTGAATACTTATGGAAGCAGTCTGTCACCTCTGTCTCCCAGAGAGTAGGTCGCAGGTTTGATTCACCAACTTTATGGTTAGCACCCAAGCACACAATAGAAGGAGTAGTGAAAGGTCTTGAAAGGAGGATAAGATGACAATCAAGACAGACCTTACCAGTAGAAAAATTGTTGCTGAAAATTGGTTCAACCTTCTCCCTTTCTAGAAATAGAATAATTTTTACTTAAATTTGGTTATGCCCTGCCTTCCTCCCACCTCCATGCCAAATCCTATTGATATTTGAGGGTTGTAGCCAACCAAAGACAAATACCTCAGGAAAGTTGGCTCAGTAGCAATGCTGGAGGCTCCAGGGCAGCCGGCACAAGGCAAGCCATGAGGCACAGTGGGAAGGTGCTGGGTTGTGGATGCCTTGAGGCAGTGCACATGGACAGCATGGTCAAAAATCTGTCCCACAGTTGGTTGAAAGAAGTCAGCCTGGCCAGCAGCCATTCCCTGTGGCATTTTAATGTGCAGCCCTCCTGGTATGGAAGAAGGCTGGATAAGGCAGCATTCTCGAATGCAAGTAACATGGAAGACCATGTGCCCATGGACAGCATGGTCAAAAATCTGTCCCACAGTTGGTTGAAAGAAGTCAGCCTGGCCAGCAGCCATTCCCTGTGGCATTTTAATGTGCAGCCCTCCTGGTATGGAAGAAGGCTGGATAAGGCAGCATTCTCTAGTGCAAGTAACATGGAAGACCATGTTACTTGCTTTGCCCATTGGGGACACCAGTATTTTGTCAGCAGCAGTTAGGTGGAACTCTTCCTTCTGGTCAGATTCCATTTGTAAAAAGACTTGAAAGTGTTCTTTAATTTAGACTTCAATAAAGATAAAACAAAGGTTAATGAGAATGTCTCAGCCTCACATTATATAATGGAAACGATCTAAAATTTACTACACTTTTAACTTGGGGAAATTGCAAACACTTTGCAGCTGTGTTCTGACATTGACTTTCACTCCTTTTGAGAGGAGAAATCGGTGGACCTTTTACAGTCATATGTTATCCAGGTCTAGCTGGCTTCCTTCTTCCATTCCCTTCAATCTTAGCTCACAACAGTCTAAGTTCAGAAGTAAATTTCTTTGATTATCAGGGCTTTTATTATTAATTGCAAAGAATTCTCAAGCTCTATCTGTAATTTCTCTAAATTCAGATTTTAAACACATCAATTGATGTCTAGGGAGGTTGTTTCTACCAGTATGTTCTGTAAAATGCCCACTGTCAGTTATTTATATTGTCCACGAGGCTCTTTTTTCAACTTTCAATGTGCTGCCCTTCCACAATAACATCAGCTTCCCTCTGTTCAGCTGCCTAGACAGCGGGTTAGGTTGGTAACTGGCTCCTGTGTGTCATTGAGTCTGAACTGACCCCTAGCTGATCCTCCAGCAGGTTTTCTGAGATGGTCACACAGGAGGAGATGGCTCAGCTTTCTCCTGCAGAGCTGCCGATGGGCTTGAACCATGTACCTTTGGGGTTGCAATGCAGCTTCTTACCACTAGGCCACCAGAGCTCTCTGTAGGTAGCAAGAATAACTTCCAGACTGAATCTAAACTTTCTCCTTTGGAAAGAAAGAATAGACTCTAGGCTCCTTTTTCTATCATTTACTCTGTTGTTGAGAATATGCACAACAGACAACAATACAACTCATTGTCTTGGAGTAGGAACTATCTCATACCACCAGGTTTCCAAAACTGTAAATAGCATGAGAAGAGACAGCCTATCTTTCTCTTGGGTGAATTCAAATAGCGAGAGAGGGTCAGCCTTTAGATTAGTAGCACAACTCCCTAAAGACAATGCCTCAGGGTTTCCTATGCTCAACAGAACATGCATCAATTCAACAATTTCTATATGGAAAATTCAGTGACACTGATTACATAACATTCTTTGAGTTGTGCCAATATGCTCATCCTCCTTTTCCAAGTTGTTCCTCCTCTTTTAACATAAATTCACCAATCCCTAAATTTACCATTTAATCTTTTGAGTTACTATTGTCAATTTGGCTTCATATAGATTTTTTTAAAAAAATTATGCTCAAAACAAACATTCTAAATCAGTTCTGTCAAATGATTCTTTGGTTTTAAGAAAACATCCAGTGATACTTTGGTTTAAGAAGTAAAGATTACCTCAGGGCAAGAGTTTCACGGTTTATCCTGCCTCTGTGGGTCCTGAAAGTCTGAATTCTAGAAGAGTTTTAAACTGTGTTCTCTATCCACCACCACCCCGGCCCCGCCCCTTTGAGCACAACTCTTCTATACTTTGATCAGTCTGTCCAGTAGTAGTATCTGAGCATCACCCAGTTCTGGTCTTGAGGCCAAGGGGCTGTAGGACACCTCTTGAACAATTTCATTCCACATCCTTGTTTTGGTTCAGCTGGTTAGAGCTCATACTCTATAAGTATTTCACATTTGGTCATGGTGTGAATTTATACACTGTGTGACATTTCCCAACCAAGAAGACAAGTAGGGATAAATTTCCACCCTGCAGGAAATGGTCTATTTTTTTACATAAGGATACCTCAATCCACCAAACCGTGCATGATGGAGCTGTGTGTACACAGAAGGATTGTGTTCCTCATATTTACACACTCCACAGACTGACAGCCTTCCCTGAAGCAGATGCTGTGAGATGGGAGCGTGGGTATTTTAAATAGATTAGTTGGATTGTTAGTTGAGAAAAAAGCAATCAGCATGATCATTCCCAAAGTGGAAGACAACAGTGATTAGTCAAAAGACCAAAGATTAACGGGCTAAAGCTCTACTTCTTAGCAGATACTCCACTGGGACCTGTTTCACATTACCAATTGAGCTCCTTTTTCTTCAAAAAGTAAGAGCTACATTTTCTGTATGAATTTAGGAAAAAGAAAGATGATGAAACAAATATCACAGAGCGTAGTAGGCAGTTTAAAGATGGATCAGATGCCATAATCCCACATACATACTCACTTGTCCTGTGGACCAGCTCTTAGGACTGATTACTCTGATTCAGCCCCAGGTGAAGCCGGCTGGGAGCAAACATGGCAGGCTGACACTCACAGAGGCGGCAGTTTGTTCAGCATGGTGGGGTCTGCCCTCCAATCCGGCTTCTCTCTCGTTGTCTGATCTTTTACATACTCTCCCTTGCTGTGTGCGTTCTGTGTTCAGGAATTCTCACTGCTTCCCAATGTGATTTGCTTTGATTGATGCTCTTTGTTCTTTGTGTAAGTGGAGTACGGCTGAATAAAATAATACGATCTTCAGCCAACTCTAGTAGCTCCTTTTGTTTCTACATTCCCTGCATGGGCACAGCAGCAAATGTGTTGTTGTTGTTATGTGCCGTCGAGTCGTTTCCGACTCA
>NW_006399924.1:2736768-2761082 GCF_000299155.1 Elephantulus edwardii | reverse complement strand
TCAGGCGCACCTTAGTCTCCAGAGAGACACTGTTGCTCCTGAGTACCTTAGAGAGGTCCCTAACAGCAGACTTTCCCATCGCGATACGCTTTTTGTAGGATCAAAGATTTCTGAGCACCTACTTCTAACCAAGCGTGACAGATGATGCAAGGCACTGGGAACTGCCTTCACTAGTGGTCAAGGGAATGAAAAATCCCAGCTCACACAAAGCCTCCATTCTAGGGGAGGAGAGGTAGATCATAAACAAGTAAGTATATAGCTTGTCAAAAGGTAGAACATGTTAAAGAGAAAAATAGTAAAGCAGAAAAATGCCGTTTGAAAAAGGATGACCCCAAAAGCCCTCCACTTTTCTGTTGGTTTCTCATGTACTGTTGGTGTGTAGGTTGCTGTGATGCTGGGTGTACAGTGGTGTACACTGATATCTTAAACACCAGTGAAGTCACTCATTGTAGACAGGTTTCAGTGGCACTTCCAGACAACAGCAGGTTCAGAAGAAAGGCCTGCTGATGTACTTCTCACAATTAGCCAGGGAGGATGTTACACATCACAGCAGAGCACTGTCTGCTTCACTTGCCTTAGACACATCATCAGGAGGGATCAATGGCTGGAAGGGGACATTGTGTTTGGTGAAGCAGAGGGCCAGCGAGGGGAGGGAAGGCCCTTGGCAAGATGCATTGGCACAATAGCCGTAACAATGGATTAGAACACACTGGTGATCGTGCGGATGTCGCAGGACCAGGAGACGTTTCGCTCTGTTGTAGACAAGGTCACCATGAGTCAGAGTCGCCCCAGTGGCGGCTATCTGTGAGAAGGTAACGTTTTATTAAAGCTCTAAAGGAGATGAGCAAGCCTTGACAGTATCGAGGGAAAGCTCACAGTAAGCCCTTCGTAACTCTCACTCGACTGATTGGTTTCACTGAGTTTATATTTCACTCACTCATGGCAACTGTTTTAGTTGCCAGTTGTTGTCAGACAGGGTAGCATGAAGGCCGGTCCTTGAGGCTCAGATTTGCAGGCCGATCTTGACAGGGATTGCTGGTCTCATCTCAGCATCCAGGGAGGGGTCTGAGTTCTTTCCCCACTCTGTGCTCTTAGTGGCTGCCCACTCTTCTTCACCTCCTTCTTTTTGTTCTCTGGATTCTTCGGTATTGCTGATATACAGGCCAACTCTTGATTCCATGACCCCCGAGAGCCTCAGGTTCTCTCTTCAAAGAGGTGGTCCTGAGAAGCCGGCCCAGAAGGAGCCAAAGTGAACAGACAGATTGGCAGCCACTGTCTCTCTGTGATGCCCTCGCTTTGAGGGTGTAGGGCAGGTGCTGAGCTGGGAGTTGTGTTTTCTCTGGTTTCAGATCCTTATAAGATTTTATTGTGTCCTTCATATTTGATTGAGTTTATAGTGATTTCAGCAGTGCTCCAGTTTTGTGTTGGCTTGTTTTTTTTTTAATTTTACATCGGTTTGCATACAAATTTTATATACATTGGTCACACTATCCTTCATTCACATTGTGTTTCATACAATCATTCTCATTCATTATGTTTTATAAAATCAATCACCATTAAACCATGCCCATCATTAATTACCCTGTCTTTCCAGATCCCCGTTGGATCTTTCTCATTTCCTTTATCACCTTCTCCCTATACCCACCAAATTGTGTAACCCTATGATTCTTCCTTGCCTAACCTCACTCCTTTTCCCCCTTGGGTCCTCCTATGTATTTTACTAGTTATCCTTCTATTTTATGATAATGGTCCTGGTCCTACGCAGTATTTATCCATATGAGACTGAGTTAGTTCAGTGTTACAGTTTTCAGGATTATGTAAGAAAACCAGAAAATTGCTAATTCTTTGATTGGATAATACAGAGGAAACAACACTGGTACACATGCTAAAAGATGACCAACTTGGACAGCATGTCCCAACATTAGAGCCCACTCAGGAGTGGCTGTTGCTGGCATGACTTTTACTACTTTTGATCTGGGTGGACTTGAGCTCAAAGGGTATAGAAAAACAACCTTCCTGCTATCAATGGCATTGCATTTCTGATGGGTTGTATGGGCCATGAAAGGTTGTTAGAATCAAAAGAAGAACTTGATTCACTAATGACAGATGAAACTGTTACCAATGTGCCCATCTTTTTTCTTGGGAATAAGATGACAGACCTAAAGCTGTCATTGAAGAGAAGTTATGTGAGAGATTTGGTCTATGTGGCCAGACGATAGAAAAGGGCAACGTATCTCTGACAGAAAGAAATGCCTGACCCTATTCAGTCTTCACGAGCATGTGCTTAAACGACAAGGCTTTTGTGGAGAAGGCACAGCCCCTTTATTAACATCAGCCACACAAGTTCTAGGTCACAGTATTCAGGCCCACTCAGAGATCTGATCACTCAGCACGTGTAACTTGAATTCAATAGTCATTTGTTGGTTTAAAGTAGATGGGGTTTTATATTATTAATATTCTATCAACTTACATTAAAAAAATGACCTGATGACAGTGTGGAAATTATCAAACAACATTATTAATATCACCCACTAGCAAAATCCTGCTGAAGATTATCCAGAAATGACTGGAACAGCACACTCACAGAGAACTACCAGAAACACAAGCTGGAATTAGACAAGGAAGTGGTACTAGAGACATTATTGCCTATGTCAGATGAATCTTGGCAGAAAGCAAAGAATAGAAGGAATGTCTGTGTTTCATTGATTATGCAAAGGCATTTGTCTGTGTGGATTACAACAAATTGTGGCTAACCTTGTGGAAAAAAATGGGAATTACAGAACACTTGATTGTGCTTATGCAAAACCTATACTTGGACCAGGAAGCAGTCCTCAGAACAGAGCAAGGAAACACTGCATGGTTCAAAATCAGGAAAGGAGTGCATCAGGGATGCATTCTGTCTCTATACCTTTTCAATCTATATGCAGAACAGATCATTTCGGAGGCTAGGCTTTATGAGGAGGAATGCAGCATCAGAATTGGAGGGAGACGTATCAACAACCTACCTTATGCAGATGATACAACCTTGCTTGCTGAAACTGAGGAGGACCTGAAGAGCTTGCTGCAGAGGGTCAATGACTGTAGTCTTCAATATGGATTGAAGCTCAACATCAATAAGACAAAGATTCTCACCAATGAGCCAATTGGCAGCACCATGATAGATGGAGTATAGACTGAGGTTGTTAACAACTACAATTTGTTAGGCTCCACAATCAACACTCTTGGCACCAGAAGTCAGGAAATCAAAAGATGAATTGCATTGGGAAAATCTGCTGTCAGGGACCTCTTCAGAGTGCTGAAAAACAACACTGTGAGTCTAAAGACTAAGGTCTTACTGATGCAGGCCATGGATTACTTGTTATATATCAGAGAGTTGGACAATGATTAAGGAAGTAATGATAAAACTGATTATTTTGAGTTGTGGTGCTGAGGAAGAGTCTTGAACATACCATGGACTGCCAAGAAAACAAATAGATCTGTCTTGGAGAGGGTGAAACCAAGTTTCTCCATGGAGGCTAAGGTTTTGAAACTCTGTCTCACATACTCTGGGCATGTGGCCAGGAGAGACCAGTCCTTAAAGAAAGGCATCATGCTTGGAAGGGTGGAGGGGCAGTGCAGGAGAGGAAGACACTGGATGAGATGAATTGATACAGTATCTAGGGCAATGAAAGTGTGTCAAAATTAGTGAGACCGGCTCAGGACAGGGCAAGATTCAGAGCTGCTATACATAGGATTGTTATGGGTCACAGTTGACTCAATGGCACATAACAACAACAACAACAATTCAATTTGAGTAAAAATTGAAAGTGATTGAAAGAATTTAAATATAATTGTCTTAATTTTCTAATTCCATAAAAAGTTTTTACAGTTTATAATCAAATATTACCCCCAGACCGATTTGTAAAGAGCAACTCTCCAGCCACACATTGGAACAACATTTTTAAGAACATAAAGTTACAGCCATACACCATATATAAAAGCTCATCATGTTACATTTTTTAATGTATTTTTTTGGAACTAGTTTCAAAATTTTAGTTCATATGTCTACCTGTCTTGAGTATACAGTTAGTAATTAGGTTAGCTATGATTGTATGATACTTACAGTTTTCAATAATATATTTTTTATGCAAAGATCATGTAATAAAACAAACTAATGTTTGGCAAAGAAAAACCAACACACACAAAAACAGAAACAGAAAAATCCCACAAAAAAACCAAAGAAGTGGTCCTTGCTTGAGATACCTACAGAAGCTACAAAGAACTCCCTTCAGGTAGAGCCTGGAGATCTGACGAATGCTAATTTCTGCATTGCTGTGTGGTATTTCTCAAGCTTCTCTCCTAACTTGACTGTATTAGCTAGAGCTCCACACTAACATCACAGGCTAAGGTTGAGCTGTTCTTTCTGGAGTTCATAAAAAAAAATATGATGGCCCTAAGGCTAGAGCATTTCAGAGAGCTGCTCTAGGTGATCTGGGCAGGTGAAATTATGTCTGCTTCTTTCTTTTTATTAAGGATTTTCACTTGTAGTACTGTAAGGAGACAATCATTCCCTCTCCTATCCTGTTTTATTATAGCAGCTATTCACCATTCAGTCTTGGTGTAAATGTCACTTCAGGCCTGGTCCCCTGAGACCCAGAACGTCTTGCCATAGGAGATGGCAAGGATTGCCATCTTAGGATTCATCATTTCCTGGTACTTACCATGAGATCAGAGACTCTGCTTGTTGTATGCCATTGTGTGCAGCCCAGCATTTATTCTTCCTTTTCTGAGACAGATTTTAACATTTCTATTTGGAAATCTCTCTGCTTCCCATTTCATCAGTGTGGGTTTGATATTGACCCTCAGTTCCTGTTATGGAATTTGACCTAACTGGATTTCCTTACCTCCATTATCCCTGGAACAGTGACTGGTTCCAGGTTGAAATGTGACTTTGGCTAGTCCAATCAGACCAAACTTCAGGGCTCTGCCTGGTCATGATGGGCCTTGGGCTCTGTCTCCCGCTGGGCATGTAGGCTCTACAGTATTGGCAGCAAGCCAGGACTGATGGCATGTGGGCTGGGTTGAGGATGCCTGGCCAGAGCCAAGAAACAGAGTAACCTCATTTGAGCTGCTGGACCAAGCATTGCCTGAAACCAGAACAACTCCTAAAGGAGACAGTAACACTGACTAACAAATTGCCTTTATATTTAAACAAGTTTGAAGGGTTTGGTTTGTTACCTGAAGCCAAAAAACATGCTGATTTTTAATTCATCCTTATTTATTACTGCACCCTCAGTCCTCAGCACAGCATTTTGCAGTGTATGATGAAGTCTCTTTGCTCTGAGAACTATCAGGGCTGGCACAGGAAGCACTCAGCTCTCTAATCCTGGAAACAGTGTTGGTACATAAGGATGTACTCATCTCAAGGACCTGAAAATCCAACAGCTCTTCTGTCTGGTTGTGAAGACATAATCCCAACTCCAGGTACCACATACAACAGAATCAGACCTCAATAGCTTCATTCTCTCTCAACTTGATAAGGCTGTGATAAATCCAGAGCTGTTTGAGGAGCCTGGCACGCCTCAGATCACAGATTTGGGGACACAGCCAACTTGTTCTGAAAAGTTCAGGTTGTGATCAGTTCTTTCACTCACACTCAGAATAAATTATCTGTCGTGCTTTGTGTCCTTAGTTTATCTTTAGTCCTGTTGCTGGATTTTTAGAATTGAGAAAGAAACATAGAAGCCATCTAGTTCACCTCCACCTCAGGTTAGCTGCTGCTACAGTGGCAGACATCACTGGATCCTAGACTGCCTTGGCTTGAACACGACCAGAGACCGGCTGCTCCTTCCTTTGCAAGGCAGGCACATTGTCAGACAGCTCAGATTGTTAGAAAGTTCTTCCTGAAATTCAGCTGGAATCTGCTTCGTTGTCATTCCACCGAGTCCTGGATCTGCCATCTGGAGTCCCTGGCATCCGCCCGATCCCTCCCCCACGAGGCAGCCATTGGGATATTTGAGGACAGACCACATGTCCCTAAAGTCTATTTGACTCTGAGCAAAGCACCCTTCGTGCCTTCACCCAGCTTTCCTATAACTTAGTTTTTTCCTTATTGCACTAGCATATCATCTTTAGGAACTCTCTAATTTGTTATTGTCCGTCTGAAAATATGGCTTCTTGAGAAGATTGCAATTGTCTATGTGTGACCTGCACATCACCAAGGAGCAAGTCTTGTTTTGAACTCATCATATCTCTTTTGTTTAATAAAATTTTTATTGTATACTTGTTTATTTATGAACTTCATATACATTGTTTTTCACGCTGGATCTTTACTCTTTCCTTTACCCATTCCTCTCTCCACCAATCAAATTGTGTGATTCTATGATTAATCCACTCCCAATCTTCCCTCTCTGCTCCCCCCTCCCTCCTTGAATCCTCATACTCATTTTACAGTAACGGTCTTATACAGTATTTGTCCTTTGGGGACTGAATTAGTTCACTTAGTGTAATGTTCTCCAGTCCCTCCCAAGTTAGGTAGTAATTTAAAAAATCATTGCTCCTGCATGCTGCATAATACTCCATCATCATCACGCCTCTTAATAACGGTATGTGAATGTTCAGTGCCATTTCTGTTGACCCAAAGTAATTCTAGAGGAAACAGAATCCTTCTGTCTGATTCTGCAGATTTGAACATGTGATATATGTGACTCTACACTGATTTTTCTTAAATTTCATCTTGCTAGTTTCATCTGGATAAACTATTCAAAGCACCATATAATTTACTACTCAAAATGGAACTAGTTTAGGAATGAAAAGGGAGCCTATTATTGCTATTAATAAGTGTGCAGAGTATAACTAGGATTAGTCAAAACACACCTAGGGCCAGGGCCACCCTAACCATCATGCTTCAAACTCAAACTCAATGCCATCAAGTCAGAACTGACTTGTAGCTGACCTTTGAGAGGATTTTCAGGAGACTGTAAATTTCACAGGAGGAGATTACCCCTCTTCCTCTGGAAGAACAATTTGTGGATTCAAACTAGCAGAAATGTTCAGACTCTGGGTTAACAGAGCAACTCTTTATGGGCTAAACCTATGGGCACTCCCTAAGCGGACTGCTGAGAACCACAGAATCCAGGTTCAAATTTCAGTGCTATCATCAACTAGCTCTGTACTTATTTTTTTTCTAATTTTATGTTTTCTTATCTTGGAAAGATAAATACTATCACTCTATAGCAGGATTGTTGTCAGCATTAAACAAGATAATGTATGCAAAGCATTTAACCCAGAACTTGGTTTGCATTAAGTGCTTAGAACAAATCATTTGCTATGTTTAGCTTGTTGAGAATTTTTTTTTCACATTTGACCAGTTACTCCTGTCAATATTGTGTCATCTTTAAATCTGCTAAGCAAAGTTTCCATGGCTTTCTCTGAATTAGTGCTTAAAGTAATCTTCAAAAGAGCTTTATGAAGTGTCACCAGCATTCTCTTTCCAGGCTGATGTTGATTCCAATGTAAGCATTCACTAGTTATGGTTGTTAAACCGTAGGGTGTCCTGGTGGCCCACTGGTAAGAAGCTACATTGCAATCTCAAAGGCACATGATTCAAATCCATTAGCTGCTCTGTGAGAGAAGGATAGGCAATCTCCTCCTAGGTGATTTTCTGCCTCTGAAAACTCCCTGGAGGGTCAACTATGAGTCTGTTTTGGCTCAATGTCACACACAACAAGATCAGCCAATACAGCAGTGTATTAGTGTCATTGAGGTGCCAGTGCTAAAATTCTCACCTTTTGTGTTGGAGACCTGGGTTCCCTGATGCATCTCATCTGCAGCAAACACTGGTGCACATCAGTGGAGGTTTGTATATTGCTATGATGGTATAATGGTCGAAATGCATAATGGTATAGATGGTCTGCATTCAACTACTGATCTAAAAGTTGGTGCCACAAGAGAAAGTCCTGGTGTTCCACTTCTGCAAAGATCATAGCCAAGAATACCACATCCGTAGCATTTCTCCTCTGTAACATGTGGGCCTGACATGAATTGAAATTTATTGGACAGCAAAGGTCATGACATGGAACAAGTTTTATGGAGTTTCCAAGACTAAGAACCAGGAAGAAAGTGAGTCTATGGAAACCTTATGGAACATACAATCCACTGACAACTGACCATGGGATAACACAGGACTGGGCAGCGTTTTCGTCCATTGTGCACACAGTCACCAGGAGGCAGCCAACACCTGGTATTCTAAAGAAATAAGAGCTGCAACACAAAAAAAATATGTAAACTTGTGTTCATTGTAACATTATTTGCAATTGCAAAAAGATGATAATAACCTAAAGATTCATCAGCAGATGGTGAGATAAAAAATGTTAAGCACTCACAATGGAATACTGTGTAATACTCAAAACCAGCAAAATATTAGCCAAAATTGCATAATGTGGACAAGTCTAGGTAACATTATTCTGAGTTAGGCAAGTCAGTCACAAAACGACAAATATTATACAATATTATAAAAAGTCCACCATTATAAAAAGGTAAAGGTTTATGTTGTTGTTGTTTAATGCCATCGAGTCGTAGACAACTCATAGTGACCCTATGAACGAACAGCCTGAGCACTGTCCGTACATAGAGTTTCAGGAGGCAAGCCATTTCGGAAGTGGATGCCGCTCGTGCTTCCAAAGGTTTATGTACACAAAGAATAATTTTCTTATAGTTACCGGACAGGAAAAGGAAAGAGAATTGACTAAAAAAACTTACTCTGTCATTGAGTCAAAACTGACTCTTAAGTGACCCTCTAGTGGGATCAGTGCCTGCCTATATTCAGTGCCTATTAATCATGCAGGAGGAAATTTCCCATCTTTCTCCCACAAAGTAATTGGTGAAATTCTAACTGCCTGGCTTTGGGTTGACATGGCAGCACAGCTCTCACTATGCCATAACTAATTCCTGACTAAAAATTAGTAAGTTGATAATGTTGTTGTTGTTAAGTACCAGTGAGTTCACTGTGAGTCACAGTGACCCTATGAACAACAGCTCTAACCTTGTCCTATATGGCACAATCTTCACCATCTCTGATATGGTCGTCTATTGTTACAGTTGCTATGTCTATCCGTTTTGTTGAGAGTCTTCCTCTCTTTCTCTGACTCTCCACCTTTCCCAGCATGATGTCCTTTTCCAAGGACAAGCTCTTCCTGACAACTTGCCCAAAGTATGTGAGAAGAAGTTTCACTGTCTTTGCTTTTAAGGGCCACCTTGGTTTTACTTTCTTCAAAACAGACTTGTTTGGGTTTTTGGCCATCTGTGGAATATTCAGTACTCTTTTCAACTCCATAATTTGAAGGTATTAATTCTTCTTCTGTCATGTGTATTCATTGTCCAAAATAAGTGGAAGGCAATATAAAATAAGAAGATAATCACCACAATATCACTAAATAAAGGGAAGGCATGGAGAGGTACAAAAGAAATAAACAAAAGTAAACACTATTACATATATAATCTTATATCATCAGCAATAACAAACATTAATCTACAATCAGATCTAGAAAGATAGGAAAGACCTTAAGATAACAGTGAGGTGGTTTTTTAAAAAAAAATACTGGTTTAATTACAGAGTACTTATACATTGTTTTTCACACCAGATTTTTCCCATTTTTCACTACTCCCTCACTCCAGCCATCTAATTGTGTGACCCTATGATTAACCACCCTCCACCACCACCCCCGCCCATCCTCATCCCTTTGTTCTCTCTCTTCTTGGATCCTCATACTTACCTACAATAATGATTTTATGCAGTATTTGTCTTTATGGGACTGAGTTAGTTTGCTCAGCTCTCCGGTCCTTCCCATGTTAGGTAGTGATTTAAAAAATGCTGTGTAGTATTCCATTGCGTGACTGTACCATAGTTTCTCAAAAGACAACAGTTTTGAAGGGTGTAAAAATCAAATGGCATACTATAATCCATAAAACTAATATTATACACCTTACTTTGCAGAGTAACAATGGTGATCTTAAAAGCTTGCAAGCAACTATCTAAGGTGTAGGTATCTATCTCTCTCTGACTAGGACAAACAAAAGAAGCAAGAATAAAAGATTCAAAAATTGTTGAAACAATTAGTCCTAAGGAGAAGTGGACCATGTGAATCTCAATTTTCATGACTCTGAGAGAAGAACTAGAAAACGGATCACAGTAGAACATCTTAGATAGTGCTGGTGGTGATGGGGGGGGAAATTAAAAATCTGGATTATTTCCCAATTATGTACTATGTGTCTGGAACTTGTACAATGAATGACAAAAGAATTGATACCATTGAGTTATGTTGTTGGAGAAGGGTACTGAATATTCCATGGACTACAAAAAGAACAAATAAGTCTTGGAGAAAGTGCAACCAGGATGTTCTTTAGAGGCAAGAATGATGAAGCTTGATCTTACTTATTTTGAGTGTGTTGCTAGGAGGGGCCAGTCCTTGGAAAGGGACATCATGTTTGGAAAGGTAGAAGATCAGGGAAAGGAATGGAAATTCTCAACAAATTGTACTGACATGATGATTATAACAATGAGCTCAAGCATATCCAAGATGATGAGGATGATACAAGATAGGACAAAGTCAGACAAGTTGTTTTTAGGGTATCTACGAGTTGTAGTAGACTTAAGGTTATTTAACAACAACAACAACATTCTGGTTCAATATAGACTAGTGCAACCCCAAGGACATGGCACTGAGTCATCCCTCAAACTTGGAAAAAAACTCACCTTCATGGCTGAACTTTCAGCCAAACAATAGACAGTCCTATAAGGTGGTTAACACCAAGGAAGCATTCAGTCTTTACTAACTACCATATTAGGTCAAAGAAGCAGCATTTGCCCAAGGGCAAAACCTTGAAGGCAGGAAGGAGTAGGAGAGAAGGATTAATGGAAATGAGAATTACAGCCAGAAAGTAAGAAAAGTATAGTTACATTGAGGGTATTGTAAATAATGTTAAATAAAATGTGTATAAATAGTTGAGTAGAAAACCAGTTTGCTTTGTAAACTTTTACTCAAATTACAATTTTAAAAAGGGGCCCAAATAATGACTTAGAGCCTTCATAAATATGTTACTTTGCCTCTCACCTAAGAGTCTAGAAGAAGCCCCACTCAAAACATCCATGATTAGCTCTCGCCAAAGAAACTTACTCAAAAGAAACTTAACAAAGAAGATTCAGACTATCTAAACTATACAAACTTCCATCTCAACCTGGTAGATATATTCCAGTACTGCACCCAGCTAAAAGTCAATTTACTTCCTTCAAGTGCACATGGTACATTCTCCAGAATTGCGCACATAGTATGGTACAAAGCAAGGCTCAACAAATTAAAAAGCATTGAAATAATACAAAGTATCTTCTCAGATGAAAATTCGATAAAACTATAAATTAATGACAAAAGGATAAAGCTTATGAAACCACCCATGTGGAAGCTAAATAACACCCTGTTAGAATATGATTGGGTTGTAGAAGAAAGAATGAGTGAAATAAAAAAAAAATTCCTCGAAACAAAAGGTCCATGATTGGAACTTCAGAAATTCTACAGGACAGGTCTATAGCATCATGGAGTTAGCTTTTATTCTTCTTCTTCTTTTATTTTTTTCTTCTAACAGTCCAAAACACCTTTGACAAGAAACCATCTTGCCACAGTCACTAAGAGACCTAGGCTGAGGACAGTCCTTTAGTCTTGGGCTTATGAATTCTGCATTTGTCCTGCTAATTTGCATTCTAGCCGACAGGAAGAGGTAAAAGAGCATGGGGGTACATGTGTTTATGAACTAGACCTGAAAGTACGTGTTTATGGACCAGACTTGAAAGCACCATCCATGCCAGTGGAGACAACTTAGACACAAAGATACACCTTTCTATATAAAGCCATGATCAAAGCACTGTACTCCCATCAATTCTGATACATCGTGACCACATATGTGTGAGAGTAGAGCTGTTCCATTGTGTTTCTAAGGCTGTGACTTAATGGAGTCAGATTGCCAGGTCTTTCTTCTGAGGTATGTCTGGGTTCACACTGCCAACTTCTCTGTGGTTAGCCAAACACATAGCTGCTTATACCACCTAAAAACTCTGATTTTGCTATTGGATATGCAGAGAAGGCAGTGCAGGTAGGCAGCCCAGATCCAGCACCTGGACTGCTCCTGTGAAAGGAAAGGAGCAGAGCCTGCTGGATAAATAGCAATCTCCCCCTCTCCCATCTATGTGATACATTATCATACAGCCACATTTTCCATCTTGTCCTCAGAGAAATAATGTGATGCTCTACCAAACACCTTAGGAAGTCATAAGTCCCTAGCACCTGGCTCTGCTACTAGCCACGAAACCCTCTCGAAAAAGAAATCATTTCCAGGGCCTCCGCAGAAGATGGCACACACATAGAATGTACTGTCGCTGAAAAATGGCTTCCCATCTGGGGCAGCGAAATTCATTTACTCATTCCATTAATCTATGTGGGGAATGAACAAAAAGAAAGAAGAAACACAGGGGAGTTTTAAAAGTGAAGTGAAATGAAATTTTGACGATTAGGAGCTGCACGGAAAGGTCGGGCAGAAAAGAAATTCTATATAAAAATAAGAAATAATCTGATGGACTGCTCAGTATTTCTCTTTGAACAGCCATGAGCTCCTTGAAATAGGTTGCAAGACCCAGCTTTCTGATGCAAGTACCAGAAGCATTATGTTCTGCTATTAAACTCCAGCCTGTAGCTATTAACGTCAAACACTTTGGAGAAGCATCCTCCTCTGACATTGGGTATTTATTTATTCATTTAATAAATGTGTCCAGAGAAGCTACTCAGTGCCATGTGCTGTGCTGGGGACAAAGAAATGAACAAGCTGTGCTCTCTTCTCTGAAGGTCTTTTAGACTCAAAGGCATTTATTTATCAGTCAAGGTTATTAGTTGCAAAAACCAAAAACCAACCATCTTAAGCAGAAAATTAATTTATTAAAGAATGCTAATTAGCTCTCAAAATCTCTGGGAAGCTACACAGCTAGGAATAATACCCCAAAAGGCTTTGCAAAACTAGCCTAGAAGAAATACCCCAATCTTAGTAGTTGGCCAAGACACACAGCTTGAACCGGTGAAACGACTGATTCAGGACCTCAGGGACCATCACCAGAAACTTCTAGCACTGCTGCTCCTGAGCCTGAAGTAAAGACAAGTCACTTTTGTCAGAATGCATTCCTCACAATTTTGGCTGCTTTGTCTCAACTGACCCTGATTCAGAGTGTTGCACAGGTACATGTGGTTGGCGATCCAGGTCACATGCGGTAGCTGCAAGGGAGGTTGGAGAAGTAGGTATTTGTCCTCTAAGGCTGATGAGAGGAGTTTTAAAACAGGGTATTTCCCCTATAAAAAGACTATAAAAGGGCCTGGTGTGGCAAAAAAGAATAACGCAATCTGCTTGTTTTTAAGAAGTGAAAATGAGGATACAAAAAATGAAATTAGAGGCCAGTGCAAAGACCAGACGAGAACGATGCAAGCAAAACTGGATCAGAGGCAATGGGAGGGAAGAGAATGCTGGGTCTGAAAAATACTTCCAAAATGGATCTATCCAATGGAAAGCCCAAAATATGGGTCTGGAGACATAGTTTTGAGGATCATTAACATTAGTAAAGGGACTTATGATAGTGAAGTCCACAGGGAGTTGTGCTACTAACCCAAAGGTTGTTTGACTCTACCAGCAGCTCCGAGGAAGGAAATGGGCAGTCTCCTCTGATGTGGTTTACAGTCTTGGCAGCCCAAGGGAGGGTCAGCTGTGAGTCAGTTCTGACTCAAAGTCAATGAGTTCTTGAGCATAAAGATGGTGGTAGTCTCTCCACTGAAAGGGCCCTCAGGACAGTGTATAGAGGATGGCTGAGGCCACAATGCTTAGGGAACTTTCCCCAGTCCTAGCACCAAGTTAAAGGCAAGCAAAGCACAGGGTGTAGGGAGCCATGCTGGATATCAGCAGGATAGAGGCTGGAGTCTGGATGAAGTTTCTTGGAATTCATTGTTGTGTTTAAGCATATAGTGAGTGTTGTGTGTTTTGTCTGCCCCACATCTGTTTTCTCTTCTTATTGAGATGCTTCTGATCTTCCTTGGATGACTACCAAGAACAAATAATACTGTCTTAGGAGAAATGCAGCCAGGCTAATCCTTAGAGGCAAAGATGATAAAACTCCACCTCAAATACTTTGGGCTTGTAGTCAGGAAGGGCCCTTGGAAAAAGACAGTATTCTGGCAAAGGTGGAGGATCAGAGAAAAACACGAAGATACTCAACAAGGAGGGGTGACATAGTGAATGCAACACCAGGTTTGAGCATGGCAGAGACTATGAAGATGGTGCAGAATCAGGTAGCCAGGGCTTTGATCTGTTATCCATAGGGTTTTTATGAGTTGTAGTTAATTCAATGACACATAACAATAACATTGTGTGCAGACTTGAGTGTGCCAGTAAGTTGTCCTGTCCCCCCTTTGACTAGGAGATGTGCATTACAATGCCAGATAGGGCAATCAGACCCTCTCTAGGGCTTCATACCTAGAAATGCAGAAAGAAAGGCTAGAGAGAAGCTCATGGGGCTGGCTCAACGCAGCAGCATCTGTGAGCACCTGCATTATTTCCTGCTCTGTGGGATGCTGAGCTGCCCTACCTCAACCTGGAACTTGGCTTTCCAGACTTCCTTTCAATTCTATTAACTCAATGAGACTTTCAGTTGCCTTTTCTTTTCTGCTTATGGAAACCAGAATCTGCAGCTTGCAATCAAAAAACCCCAACTGACTCACAGAGTGATAGACACATAAATGAAACCTAACTCCCGATAGGATAGAAACAAGCCCAAAAGGAACAAGGCTTTCCTGTATATCAGGGCAGGAATCAGGAGATTTCAGTGTTGGCTGTAACTCCATGCTCACTTGCTGCAAGGCCTTGGACAGGTCCCTTCTTCTCTCTGTGACTCACTGTTCTCAGTCTGGGCTAGATGACATTTGGTGTCTAAACAGTACACTGGTAAGCAATTCTCTCTTAAGTTGTTGTTGTAAGATGCTGTCAAGTCGATTACTACTCACTGCAACCCGAAGAACAATAGATATGAACCTTGCTTATCCTGCGCCATCCTCATGCTCTCAGTCATGCTCAAGTCCATTGTGAGTCACAGCATCAATTGTCTCATCGAGAGTCTTCCTCACTTTTCTTGACACTCCACCTTGCTCAGCATTATGTCTCTCCAAGGACTGGTTCCTCTGAAAATATGCCCCAAGTAAGTGACATCAAGTTTCACCATCCTTGCCTCTAGGGAGCACTCTGGTTGTATTTCATCTCACTTAAAAGCAGAGGGGAAAAATATTTTTATTTGCAGGGATATTATTATTATTATTATTATTATTTTCATGATGTAAACACTCTCACCACGATTCATTTGAAGCTACCAGTGCTCTGACAACAGGCTTGCTAAATTGCTGACATTTCTGCTCTTGGCATTGTGGGCGAGCTGGCTCTGACATATCACCACTGGTGTCCCTTCTAGGGATGGCTTCTGGTCCGTCTCCCTCTAAAATGAGAAGCTGCCGGCTAAATTCTTGGCTCTTCTTGAATCAAGAGAATACAAGGCAGCATTTTTCAAACTCTGTGGTGCATCAGACCACCAGCAATTTGTCAAAACACAAATGTCCACGGACAACCATCAGACACCCTGTGTCAGCATCAAAAGGGGCACAGGAGAGCCCCTCAGAAATCACTATCATTACAAACCTTCCAGAGATTATTCTAATGATGAAGACACACTGGCTTGAGATGTGGAAATGATATCGAGTTGGAAGAGAGTGAGTGTGATCATGGGAAATGGGAGGAGGATAGAGGAAAGAAGAGGAGGAAATTATAACCACAACACCACCAGGATGTGGAGGCTGCTGGAAAGAGGAAAAGAGGGAGGGAGGGAGGGAGGGAGGGAATGTTTTCAGCTCCACAGCCAGACTCAGAGGGTCGTGTCAAATTCCATGCACCAGAGGGCTTTTAATAACATTTCATGATCATGGTAATGATGAAGATGAAGGAGGGCAGTAGACTCGGGGAGCCTGCCTCGCAGGGGCTGGTAGGAAGCAGAGCCATCTGGTGCATATTCAGTACATTACAGAATCTATTTTGCTTTCACTAGTGCTACTAAGCCAAATTTATATCTGTTTCTGGCTGCAAAACTCGCCTGGTATTGGACTAAGCCCTAAGCTCTGAGCAGGAAGGATCACATGCCAAGGACGTGATCAGTCTTTCCTGAGCCCAGGGCAAGGCTGGAATTCTGAGCCTCACTAGAATTTGATCCCTTGCTCTGGGGGTGGGCATTCAGGATCCTTTAAAAAATAATGATTGAAAGCCCACACCACCAAATCCTCTATCTCCTGGCCATTCAAGGGAGAAAGGGTCCAAACCCCTCTGTTTGTTTTTACCTCACAACTTCATTACCATTCTCTATGGCTTTATGATTTCCTGGGGCCAGGGACTGGGCCTTATGCATCTTTTCAGGCTTCGCTGGCCCACAGGAGTGAGTCAATGGGTATTTGTTGTGTGTTCATAGGTTGAATGTGGATAGATGATGGTGATTACTGCTATAGGGCTGACCTGGCCAAGATGGATAGACAGAGAGTAATGGAAGAATGGTAGAGGTGACAGAAGATCATTGCTGTGTTGTTGTTAGCCCCTGACGCCTGGTGACCCCAAGCAACACATGGGAAATGAAATGACACTTGTTCTGCACCATCTGCATGATCTGTTGCAGATTAGATCATTGTGTTCGGATCTGGGTCCTTCCTTTTCACTGGCTGATTTTTGGCAGTTGATTTCCTGGCTTACTTTCTAGTCTTTGTCTGGACACTACTGAAAGCTTGTTCAGTATCACAAAAACAGATAAGCCTCCATTGACAGATGTGTGGTGACTCCACCTGAGACACAGTGGCCGGGACTCAGACTCACATCTTCCACGTGGAAAATGAGAATTCCACCATTGAGCCACCAGCGTCCCTGAATGTGCATAACCTGAAATGTACCCTCCTTAGGAAAGAGGAAAACAGACCTGCTCCAAGCTGCATAGTGAAATAGTAATAATAACAATACAGATTTTAAAAGCTGACTAATGCTTCCTTGTCACTCTTACTCCCAAAACAAAACAAATTGAAACTAGATACTTTTAGGAGAACTTAGGAGAGGGAGGCACAAGCTAGTGTAACAGGGACTGAGACATGGGCCGAACTACTAGCCCTTGGCTGCTCACACGGCTCTGCCCTGACTCTCCACACGTCAATTTCTTCCTTAGAAAGTCTTCCTTCTGCTCTGACATCCTCAACTCTGCTCTTGGCTCTTAGCCCTACTTGCATTGCATCCTCCACAGCTCAGCTCAGTCAGATAAAATGCTGGATAAACCTCTGGGTACAAGGGGCAAGGACCTTGTCTTTTGTGTCTCATAAAATGCTGTGTCCACCTGCAGTGCTTTGTAAATAATAAATGGTCATAATAAAGAAACTGCTTCTTCAGGGTCAGAGGTACATGTTTGCAGAAACACAGCATCCACACCTCGCCCACTTCCAGGTCTGGCTTTGCTCAACAAGGCTGTCACTGGAGCCTTAGGACACACTGTGTCGAGATTTTCTAAGGCCTGTGGGACCTGAACACATGGAATTCCAAATAGACTAAAAGACGCAGCTCCAGGAATTCTTGGCCAAGGGAGGTCAGAGAGCAGGCAGCTGATAAACTATAAACTTGAAAATGAAATGCACTGTGGAAATGAAAGATGTCTTTACTATAACTTCAGCATTTATTATTCAGCTTAATCCAGCCTTCAACAATTTCAACAGCACACAGTCCTTCAGCTAAATACACAGCATTGACTTATTACTGAAGGAGAGATTGGCAGTATTATTACCATGCTCATAATTTGCTAAAGGAATATAAAGGAAAGGGGAGACATCTTTCCAAGTAGCAGATAAGCTGAAATATACCAAAGGACTGTCATAGCAAATACGGGATAGAAAGTGTCAGGGTTACCTAATGATCACTTACTGTGATCGCCAGGGAGAATCAAACTCTGGGACATCTGCTGATCTCTTACTACAAGTAAGAAATGACACTTTTTGAAAATATGCCGCTAAGAGCTCTCCTCCTTGTTTCCTGCTGCACTATCAGAGTGAAGAAGGCTGTGATGATCCATCTGTGGGATGTTTTGGCTGCAGAAATTTAGAGCCCTTTCATAGCATTGATAGCTCCTGTTCAGTCCAGCCTTGCACTGGGCATCAACTTATTTAACTCTCTCCACCTAACACACGTCTCTGGCAGTTTGAATCCCCCAGCAGCTCACTCTATTTTCAGCCTTGGGAGCCTAACAGAGGGTCAGCTATGAGCTGATTCTGCCTCCATAGCAATGAATTTGAGATTGAGATTAGAGTACCTATGTCCAAGTACCAAGTATCGAGTGAGTCCTGTTATTTACCATTTTATACACAGGAAGCCATGCTGGGGTTGGGGTGGAGGTGGGGTAGCCTGAATTCCATCACAGGACTTTGAATCAATCCAGAGCCCACAATTTCAACCACTGTGATGTACCGCTTGGAAAATTTTCAGCAGCTAAAATAATTTACTCAGTGTAAGTGGTGCAAACTTGGCAGCTCCAGTCAGGAGGGGATAATTTTCAATAATCCAAACTGATGGGAAGGACAGCGGTGGCCTGGTTAATCCCAGTGCAGGGATACTCAGGAAGTCATTTAGCTCTGGCTCTGCTCTGCCTAACTGGGATCCCTGGCAGCGGATTTGCCCTTCCAAATGGTGTTTTTCCAAGGCAGGTATTAAAAATAGCCCCAGGTCTCTGTGAAGCTCTGGCTAGGTGTGTGAGGGAGTGACTTTGAGGGAGGGGTGGGGAAGGAGGAGCCACTCTGGCATGAAAATTTTACCACAGATAATCTGTAAAGCTGATAATCAAAGTTGATTAGATTTGCTCTTTCTAATTAGCAGAGCTGGATGGCTATGGCTTCTTCATACCTCTGAGACATAAAAAAAAATATCTCTTTAGCCTTGCATGAGGAAAGTGGAGGAAAATTAGTGGTGCGACTGCTTCAAGGCTCTTCTTGTCTAGCCCTGACCATCTGCCCCAGACTCAATTTATTCCAGATTGTGAATTCCATGAGCCATATTAATGAGCGAGTGGGGAGAAGGTCTTAGTCCGAGGCTTGCTCTGGACATACGACTCACTAATTTTTAATTAATCCTCTGATTCATCCCAGAGTCCTGGCTGGAGCATAGTCTGCCCCTTCTCTGCCCTCCTCAGAAGCAGGAAGTGAGAGGCTGAAGCAGTCTTGATGTCTATTGTGACAGGAAATGTGGCCAGGGCAACAAATACCCTTCCACCCTCAAGGAAGCACAAATGCTTCTAAAAGTTCCAGGGTGGAGCCTGGGGCAGTCGGAAGACAGAGGGAGAAGAGATGTGGCATGGGGAGGGGTGCTGTCACCCAGCACAGCCATTCTTGGTGTCACTTATGGTGTCTCTTATGGACTGTCTCTTATGCCAGAGCATATCGAGGTCTTAGTAATGTGTGTTATCAATTTCAATCACAAAGATAATCACAAATCAAGGCACATACTGCTTTAACAGAATATTTCTTAAATTATGTGAGTACTATGTTCTGGAGAAAGTGCAACCAGGGTGCTCCTTTGAGGCAAGGGTGGTGAAAAGATGGTCTTATATATTTTGGACATGGTTTTAAGGAGGGGATAGTCCTTGGAAAGAGATACTGTGCTTGAAAAAGTAGATGATCAGCAAAGAGAAGAATGTCAACTGGACAGGTTGACACAGTGACTGTAACAAGGAGTTCAGGTGTATCAGGGCTGGGGACGATGGTGCAGGACAGGCACAGGGTCAGATCTGCTATTCACAGGCTTGTAATGAGTCATAATTGGCTCTACTAACAGCAGCAACAACAACAAACTTGTTCTATAACATTTTTATGCACTGAATTACAGTATTATCAATAACTAAGCCAAAAGCCATTTTACATTTTTCTCATTTTCTTTTAATTATTACTTCATTCTGAAAAATGTTATTAATAAAACCTACTGCCATCAAGCCATGGTCTTTGCAATCGCTTGTTATGCATCAGAGAGTTGGACAATGACTAGGGAGGACAGAAGGAGAGTGGATGCTTTTGAGCTGTGGTGCTGGAGAAGGGTAGTGAATGTACCATGGACTGCCAGGAAAACAAACAGATTCATCTTGGAGAGGATTAAACCAAGCTGCCCCTTGGAGGCAAGGATTCAGGGCTTTGTCTGACATACTTTGGACATGTTGCCAGGAGGGACGGGTCCTTGGAGAGGGACATCATGCTTGGGAGGGTGGAGGGACAGCGCAGGAGGGGAAGACCCTCTATGAGGTGGATTGATTCGGTGACTGGGGTAATCAGGATGGGTGTGTCAGAGACAGTGCCGTTGGCGCAGGATACAGCAGGGTTTAGGGCTGTTGTGCATAGGGTCGCTATGAGTCGGAAACGACTCGATGGTACATAACAACAACAAAACAACAACAACTGCCATCAAGAGGGTTTCAACTCACAGTGATTCTTCATCAGGTTTCAAAGGCTGTATATATGGGTGTTGAGGCTTTAACAAAAAGCCTATTCTCTTACACTCTGGAAGGCTAGAAGTTCAAATTCAGGGTGCTAGCTTTAGGAGAAGCAGCCCCCTTCTGTTTTGGTTCTGAAGGAAAGTCCTTGTTTCCTTCAGCATGTGCAGGCCCAGCATTCCATGGAGAACTCCACGTGTCTTGGCTTCCCTGGTGTCAGTGAGTTTCCTAGTTCAGGAATCCAGGTCAAAAGGGCACACCACTCTCCTGGCAATTATTTCTGGGTGGTACTGAGGTTCCCACCAAGGCTGTAATCTTTACAGAAGGAAATTTTATCCTTTGGAGCAGTAGTATATGAATTCAAACTGCCAACCTTTTGATAAGCATCACAGTATCACAAATATTGTTGTAGTTACTCTGTGAGTCAACTAGAGACCCTCTGAATCTTGACCTATCCTCTGACACACCTGTCCCCATTGTCACAATTACTGTGTCAATCATGTCATCCAGGATCTTCCTCTCGTGTTCAAAACAATAGAAAATGTGACAAAATCACTGACTATGATAACACCGGCAGAAACTGAAACAACAACACTTGCCTATGGTGTATGAAGAAGAAACCACATGATACAGAATGGCATTGTAATTGAGTAATAATGACAGCTCTGACCAGAGCACTTTAAAAGGTTGAAAAAGTAAAACAGAGTCCGGAATGAGGGTTGCAAAGTGGAGTATACTCGGGGTGAGGATGGAGGTGGGTGGGTGTGGGGGGATTGTATACCAGTGAAGGAGTTTTTCTTTTGCTTTTCAAGGAGAAGAGCGAACTGGGGGTGGGGGTGGGGTGGATGGGGGAGAAAAGTGCAACAATGAATGAATGGAAATCCAAAATCTCTGTAGATGTTCATTGAAATTAATTTTAAAAAAAAGTAAAACAGGAATCTAAATTCATATAAGCTGGGTAGACAAAAAAATAGTTTTCATTGTTATAACTAACTACAGGAATTTTAAAAATGAAAGCAAATGCATATCTAATGAAACACTGCACAAAAATTTTTAGTGTTATTCTCCTCAGACAGTGTCATCTAGGGTGTGGTCTGCATCTGCTCACTCCCCGTGGGGAAGTCACTATTTGTGGCAGAGGGTGGTCATGGATGCAGCGTTTGTTATGAAGGTAGTATGGTATGGGTATGGTTTGTGTATGGATAAGGTATGTTTGTATATGGATGGTGTGTGTGTCTACATGTGTGTGGTGTAGTGTGTGTGTTGAATGTATGCTGTAGGTGAAAGTTTTTGTCGTGTTTGGATATTGTATGTGCAAAGTGATAGGAATGAGTGATAGGAATGTGTTTGCTGGTCAAGTATGTACTGTGCATTGTATGTATATTTTTATATTATGTGTATATTGCATGTGTATGTGCAGTGTGATGTGGTATGGATGGTCTGCTGTCTAAGCCAGGTTTGTGGTGAGTGTGTGTGGGTTGTGTGCGTGCGTGCACACAATGCAGTGTGGTGTGTGATGTAACATCAGTGTGTGTGAGGCAGTTTTTCCTCTCCTACTAGACATTTGTCATAGTATCATTCTGGCTAAAGCTTTTATTCAAAGAGCTTGATGCTCTGAATGAAAAGGGGCAAGCTGGGTTTAAATCAAGTAAAATGAAAGTTAAAGATTTGAGGAGGGGTACACTGATCCCATTGACTGTCAAAAGAATAAACAGATATGTCTTGGAGAAAGCACAGCCACAGTGCTCCTTGGATATAAAGATGACTACGCTTCATCTTTTATACCTGAGGCATGTTTCTAGAAGGGGCTGATCCTTGGAAAAGGACATCATGTTTGGAAAGGTAGACAGTCAACAGAGGAAAGCCTCCAATAAGATAGATTACCACAGTGACTGCAGCAACGGGCTCAAGTGTGTCAGAAATGATGAGGATGGCACAGGATAGGACAGGGTTCAGAACTGTTGTTCACAGGGTCGCTAGGAGTCATACTCAACTCGACAGCACCTAACAACAATAACAGCACATTGACAATCCAGTGCTAAAAATACAGTGACTTCAATTTTCCTATATTGCATGAGGATACATAACTAATTTTAAAACAACTCGAGTCTCCAACACGACTCAGCAAAGGGAATGAGGCAAGCATACCCATCTTCTCTGTAGCTTCATCTCTGACCCTGTGACAACTGCTATTTGCCAAGGCACAGATAGAGTAAATTCTGTTTGTGGAAGATTAAAAATGACTTCTGATTTGCTAGAGTTTAGAATGATTTGTGCACAAGCAGCAGAAGTCACCCCTGAGATGGAGGTGCCATCTAGGGGCGGGAAGCAGCTGGAGAAGCCTTTGACAACCAGGAAGTGAGTAATCCACAATTGTAACTGCAGGATTGGGTCACAGCAGCGCTGGTTTCCTGGAATTGCATTCCTATTCCAAGGAAGCATCATAAATAGCGGCCTGGCCAGACAACTCAAGCAACTGCAAAAAATATTTCCACCAAGAAGCTTTTCCTGAAGTCCAACTCCCCAGTACAAAGGCATTCCAGAGAAACACAAAGGAACTAAACATATGGAAAGAAGTTTAACTTTATGAGTCATCAAGGAAATGCTAATTAAAACAATAATTCAATACCAACTTGGCAAAATTTTTTTAAATGACTGTGCCAGGGTGCTCGCTTATGCTGTTGGAAGAAACATGCATTGGTATAGAACCCTTCTGGAAGGTGGTTTGGCAATCCTTTATCCAAAAGATTTTAAAATTCTGCACTTTTGAACCAGGAACTCATTTCTAAGAATTTATTCTAAAGAACTCATAGGAGCACAACAATTTCTCTGTAAGGAGGTTCAGTGCAGGAGCACATATAGATGTGAAAAACTTTTTTTAAATACTCAAAATGTTGTTGTTGTATACCACAGAGTTGGACGGACCGATAGCTGACCCTCTGTTAGGTTTTCAGAGACAGCTGATTGCACGGGAGGAGATTGCCCATCCTTTTCCCATGGAGCAGCTGGTGGATTTGAACCACGTGCCTTTGGGATTTCAGTGCAGCTCTGTCCACTAGGCCACATCAAAAAAGAGCATTTTTATAATCCTCAGTGAGATGAATTGACACAGTGACTTCAACAATGGGCTCGATCATGAGGATGAAACAGGATGAGGATAAGGTTGTGATCTCTTGTTCACAGGATTGCTTTGAATTTTAGCTGCCTTCACTGCACCTAACAACTAGTGAAGGAGACTGACTAGAACTTTTTAAAAATTATGGAAGCAGAAATGACATTGAAAACACTTAATACTGCATGACATAAAACAGTAATTAAATAATTATGTTCTGTTCTGATTTAATTTAATGTTCAAATAAAATAATGATGCTTATAAGAATATTTTTTTACCTATATCCAATAAAGAATTGCATTTTTGTCAGTCAAAAAAAATAGGGCATTTTAAAATAAATGGTGAAATGTCTACTTGCTGTGTTGCCACTCAACAACCATATTTTTGGACACTAACTATGGGTCAGTTCTGACTCAGTGATACACAACAACAAGAACAACAACATGTGATGATATGGGAAACAGTGAGACATAATGTGAAATGCAAACTCACCACAAAAAAAATTACATGCATATTTATAGGGGGGGAAAGGACTAAAAGGATAGCTGTGTTCTTTATGGAAAAGAATTATAATGATTTTAAATTTCTCTACATTTTTTACTCTTTTCTATTTTTTCAATT
>NW_006399924.1:2714831-2736513 GCF_000299155.1 Elephantulus edwardii | reverse complement strand
ATGACAAAAATACCAAATCACATATCCCTTTTAAACAGTTTTCTCCCTCATCTGTTTCAATGCAGTATACATTATTGAACCCATCTTCCTCAGTCTCTCCCCAACCCCAATGTCAGTCCTGTTTTACAACAGTGGCACCATGCAGTATTTGTTCTTTTGTGACTGAGATACTTCACTCAGCATAATGTCCTCCAAGGTCACCCATTGTGAATAATATTGCATGAGTTCCTTGTTTTTCAATGCAGGAAAGTATTCCATTGTGTGAATATACCACAGCTCCTCTATCCATTCATTTGTTGATGGGCATTTAGGTTGTTTCCAACTCCTTGCTATTGTGAACAAAGCTGCAATAAATATGGGTGTGCATAGATCAGCTTGAATGTCAGTTATGGTGTCTTTGGGATATATTCCCAGTAGTGGATTTGCTGGGTCAAAGGATATCTCTATTTGCAACTTTTTGAGAAAGTGCCATACCGCCTTCCACAGTAGTTACAACACACATTCTGTTTCTTATGATAATTCCCATAATCACCTTTGATCTATACCCACTATTACCTTGTCTTTTCAGATCCCTGTTGGATCTTTAGTAATTCCTTCACCCCCCTCCCTCTACCCACTAAACTCTGAGACCTTATGTTTTCCCCACTTCCACACCCTCAACCCCTGTGCCCCCTCTCCTTCGCTACATACACATCTTACTGATTATCATTCTCTTTTTACAATAATGGCTTTATGCAGTATTTGCCCTTATGAGACTGACATAACACTCTCTGGCCTCTTCCATGTTATATAGAATTTATCAAAATCTTTGCTCCTGAACGCTGCATAGTATTCATCATGTGAATCTCCCAAAATATCTCAATCCAGTCATTTGTCGATGGACATTTGGGCTGTTTCCACATTTTTGCTATTGTGAATAACACTGCTATGAACATCAGTGTACAAATCTCTGTTTGTGTCTCAGTTCTAAATTCCTTGGGGTATATTCCTAGCAGTGGAATACCTGGGTCACATGGAATCTCTATGTTCACCTTTTTGAGGAAATGCCAAACTGCCTTCCAGAATAGTTGTACTATTTTGAAATCCCACAAAGTGTATGAGAATTATAATCTCTTCCTATATCTTTTTCTATTAAACTTTGGCTATTAGAATGAAAGTTTTGAAAACGGAATTATTATTAACAATGATTACAAGACATTAGAGGAATCACATTAGTAAGGGGGAAAGGCGCCAACATTTATAAGCAACTACTACATGCAGTTTCATCTCCTGTCTATGTCATCTCATTTAATCCTCATAACACTCTCTGCTCAGACCTCCATCACTTCTCCTCTCCCTCACATATGGCACATTTAGTCCATGGCCTTGCTTCCTATTTAATTGAGACAACTGAACCTGGAAAAAGCAAGAAGGGGGAGGGTGGGAGAGAGAGAGAACTTCCACAGTCCCCTTCCCATAAATCTGCCCCCTAACTGCATGTATGCCTGTATATCTCTAGCTGCCCTCCTACTGTTAAAGATGATTTGTTGTACTCTAATCTAAGCCCAACCTCTATATTTGTGCTCTGAATATAACCTCCTTTGTACACAAGGACATTTCTCAGCAATTCTCTCCTCTATCTTGCATTATCGATTTTCCCTTTGTATTGGATCACAGGGGGAAAATAGCTCTTGACTGACAGCCCTCTCCAGCGACATTCTCTTCTCTCACCACCTTTTTGCAACAAAACTCAAAGGAGTTGTCCATATTCACTAATATACTGGAAGCTTTGCACAAGTGTTTTCAAGGACAACAGGGCCACCAACAACATGGTAGACAGGTTCCAGCAGAACTTCTAAACAAAGGAGGACTAGGAAGAAGCCAGAAAGTCCAACTCTGTGGAAACCTTATGGGTCATGATAGAGTCTTATCTGACTCACTTGCTTTATATCATCGAATAGGATCCACCACTGGAAGACAGCGTCATGTTTGGTGAAAAGTAAGGGACCAATGAGGGAGATGGAGACTGTGGTCAGACAAATTGGTATCACAGTGATGGAATCAGATGGTCAGCAGAAACTTTTCATTTTGTTGTGTGAGTTAGAGTTGAGTTGATGGTATCTTTAAATGAACATGCACACGCACACACACAACACAGAAGTACACTTGTGTGTATGTTTATGTTTCTTTTCTTTTCTCAATGACATTGAGTCGATTTCAACTCATAATTATCCTCCATCAAGTTTCTTAGGCTGTAAGTCTTCACAGGAGCACACTGCCTATCTTTCTCTCATGCAGCCACGGTTAGATTGACACCACCAGAAAGGTGCAGACTTTAGGCTTGCAGCATAATATGCTGTGGATTATGCCACCAGACCTCATGCTCATGCGCTCTCTTTCTCCCTCTCTCCCTCTCTGCCCCTCAGTGTGTGTGTGTGTGTGTGTGTGTGTGTGTGTGTGTGTGTGTGTACTCATGTGTATGTGTAACACAATAAAAATCCAAACTTCTGACTTTTTTCCTCAAAGCCTATTTCCTCCAATGTCTCCTAATATTAGTTATCACTGTTTTGGCAATGTTCATCTTAAAAGCATGAGACTCAAACTGGATTCATTTCTTTCTTTCACATTTTGCATCTACTTTTTTGTTGTTGTTAGGTGCCGTCAAGTTGAGTACAACTCATAGTAACCCAATGAACAACAGATCTGAACCCTGACTTATTTTGTGCCATCTTGACATTTCCTGACACCTTACAGTCCATTGTAGCAATCGCTATGTCAATCCACCTGGTTGAGGGTCTTTCTCTCCTTTGCTAGTCCTCTACTCTTCTGAACATGATATCCCTCTCCAAGCAACAGCTCCTCCTAGAAACATGCCTGAAGTATGTGAAGCAAAGTCTCATCTTCCTTGCCTCCAAAGATCACTTTGGCTGTACCAAATCCAAGACATATTTGTTTGTTCTTTTGGCAGTCCATGGGAAGTTCATTTCCCTTCTCCAACAGTGCACTTCAAAGGCATCAATTATTCTTCTGTCATCTCTATTTGTGTCCAGCTCTCAAATGCACAGCAATCTAATCTATTAGGAAATCTTATTTCTTCCACCTTCATAACACATCTAGAATCTAGCCTTTCTCACCACCTCCACTACTACCACTCTGGGCCAGGACAGCATCTTCTCTCTCTTCTCAGGAGCCTCTCAACCTGCCTTGTGAATCCCACCTTTGATTCTCTACTTTGATTTTCAACACAGCGAGTCAGGATTATTCTACTGAAATGCAAGTCAAATTGTGTTATTCCTTCCTATCTGACTCAGAATGAAAGCCTATGGCTTTTCACAACATAAAACGTCTCATGAAATTGTTGCTTTTGTATACAATTGACTCAGAATCCACTCCTAGCTGACCTTCCAGCATTTTAAGAGCTGTTTTCCCCAACCTTTTCTGAGGCTTTAACTCGCACGGGAGGAGACTGCTCAATCTTTCCCTCTTGGAGCAGCTAATTAGATTTGACCCTTGTATTTGTATGTTGTCATTGCAACTCCTTACTACCAGAGTTCTCTACTTTTTAAAACCATTTGTTTCCTTTTTGACTCTTATCTACCTTCTTTTTTTTTTTTTATTTATTTAGCTCCCTCTGCTGACATCGCAACACTCTCCTGGCTGCTTCTAGAACATACTAGGTGTATTCTCATCTCAAATATCTGCCCAGCTAATGGCCTTAGACCTTGGTTCAAAATTCATCTTCTCAAGGAAGCCTTCCCTGGTCATCATACTTAAATTGCAGTTTTTCCCGTGTACTCCAAGGAACAGTCCCTACCCTCTTTCCCTTGCTTAAGATCTCCATAATACTTGTCCTCTAACACCCTTTGTAATTCACTTCTTAATTTATTTGTTTTACCTCCCTCTCTAGAACATAAACTCCATGAGAACATGGTCTTTTGTCTCTTGTGTTTACGCCTATACCCTCCAAACATAAACAGTACTTACTGTACAATATTGTTATTTGGCACCACCCAGTTGGTTCCAACTCATGGTGACCCCACTTTTTCTGTGTTGAACTGGGTTGTCACGGCTGTAGCCTTTCAGAAGCAGATTGCCAGGGCTTACCATGTTTCAAGACATCTCTGGGTGTTTGAACTGCCAACCCTTTGGCTTGCAGTTGAGCAAGTAACCATATATAACACTCAGAGACTAGCATTCAATAGGAATTCATTAAACATTTGCTGAATGGATAAACTAGTAGTGAATGAAAAGAACAGCACCCTACCCAGTGCTTTTAAAATATGCTGGTTTTTACAGGAACAGAAAGGAAACGGGCCATGAGAACTTTTTTTCTGTTTCCATTAGATTCTCTAATGAGATTTCATGGTTGTGTTATTATTCCAAAAGAAACAGCTTTCCAGTGTTTAACAATTTGCTAAATGCTTTTGCCTGGTCAGTTCCTTCCACTCCTTTTTTCCTCCTATAGGGTAAAATTATCTATCTGCTGGTTGCCCCACCGCAATCAGCATCCAGAGGGTAGTTTTCCCTTTGACATTTAATTTATCCTCTTTATGGATTTAGTAGATAACATTGGGCCCTTATCATGTACTATGTGTCTGGTGATCTATCTAAAGTGTAAGCCCATTGATACCACAAAAGGTAAACCAAATATTTGTATCACAATCCCGTGTTGTCTCCACTCTCAGGGATATCTGTGCCCATGGTCTTCAGCGGTGAAACCTATCCCATCTCTGCCAGGCCTCCCTTGAGGCAGAACAGGATGATGTGATGTGCTGCAGCCTTTGTTATTACCAGTTGCCATAGGTCAACTACAACTCATAATAATCTCACAAGAGTCAGAGTAGAATTGGGCTCCCTAGGATTTCCAATGACTATGGTCTTTCAGAAGAATATCTCTAGCCATTTGTTATGAGACGTTGGTGGGTGGAGTGATCCATACAGTCAAATATCTTTGCATAGTCAATGAAACATAGACAGATATCTCTCTGGTACTCTTTGCTTTCTGCCAAGATCCATCTGACCTTGGCGATAATGTCTCTAGTGTCATGGCCTCTTCTAAACTCAGCTTGTATATCTGATAGTTTCTCTGTCAATATGCTGTTCCAGTAATTTCTCAATAATCTTCAGCAGGATTTGTTTGCATGTGATATAAGTGATATTGTACAATAATTTCCACACTCTGTCAGGTCACCTTTTTTTGGAATGGGAATGAATATGGGTCTCTTCCAGTCAGTAGACCAGGTAGTTGTCCTCCAGATTTCTTGACACAACCTGGTGAGCACATCTAGCTCAGTATCTGTTTGTTGAAATATGTCAATTGATATTTCATCAATTCCTGGGACTGTACTTTTTGCCAAGTCCTTCAGAGCAGCCTGAGCTTCCTCCATCATCACCGTTGCCCCTGATCATATGTTGTTTCTTGAAATTCTTCTATGTCAGCCAACTCTTTTTGATACAGGACTCTGTATACTCCTTCCATCTTCTTTTAATAATTCCAGTATCATTCAATATTCTGCCCAGAGTATCCTTAAGTATTGCAACCCGAGGTTTGAATTTGTTACTTAGTTCTTTCAGTTTAAGAAATGCATGCTCCCCAAAATATTTGTTTTTTATTCTAACCCCTAGACCAGAGGAGCTATGGGATAAAATAAAGGATTTCATTCATGAGAGTATAAAGCATCATTACAAAGACAGAGGAGAAGAAAAAACCAAAATAGATGTCAGAAGAAACTATGAAAATTGCATCACAGCATTGAGAAGTCAAAGAAAAAAGATATGATGAAATTAAAGAGCTAAACAAAAGATTCAAAGGACAGCTTGACAAGACAAAATGAAGTATTATAATTAAATATGCACAGACTGGAGTTAGAGAATTAAGAGGAAGAATTCACTTGACATTTCTCAAGCTGAAAGACCTGAAAAACAAATTTGAGTCTTGAATTGCAATACTGAGATATTCCACGAGCAAACTCTTGAATTACCCAGCAAGCATCAAAATAAGATAGAAGGAATACATAGAGTTACTGTACCCAAAAGAATTGGTTGACACAGAAAACCTTCAAGGAGTACCATATGAACAAGAGCCAATAGTTACAAAGGAAGAAATCCAAATTGAATTGAAGATACTGGTAAAAAAAATAAGATCCTTGGAATACTTCAGCTAAGAGATATAAGCACCCTGGATGCACTGCTTTTATGCTAGGAAATTTGGAGGACAGCTGCTTGGCTGACTGACTGAAAGAGGTCTGTATTTGTTCACATTCCCAAGAAAGGTTATCCAACAGAAATTATCAAACAATATGATTTATATCACATGCAAACAAAATATTGCTAAATATCATAAAAAAAAAACCCACAGCTAGAAGAGTACAACAAAATCTGCCAGAAGTTTAAGCTGGTTTTAGAAGAGGACATGGCATCAGGGATATATTTGCTATTGACAGATGGATCCTGGAAAAAAACCAGAAAATACCAGAAGAATGTCTATCTGTGTTTTATTGACTGTGAAAAAATATTTGACTATATGTATTATAACAAACTATGGCTAAAGTTGAGAAGAATGAGAATTCCAGAACACTTAATTGTGCTCTTATGAAATTATACCTAGACCAAGAAACTGTTGTCCAAACAGACAGAACAAGGGAACACTGCATGATGTGAAATCAGGACATCAGAGCTGTATCTTTTCTCCATACCTATTTAATCTGTATGTCAAGCAAATAATTCATTAATCTGGACTTTATGAGGAGGAATTTGGCATCAAGATTAGAGGAAGAATCATCAACAATCTGCTTCAGGCAGATGGTACAACCTTACCGGTTGAAAGTGGAGAGGATATGAAACACTTGCTGCAGATGATCAAAGACTACAGCCTTCAATATTGATTACATCTCAACATTAAGAAAGCAAAGGTCCTTACCACTGGGCCAACAGGCAACATCATGATAGGTGGAGAAAAGATTAAAGCTGTTAATGATTTCATCTTGCTTGAATCCACAATGTACACCCTTGGTACAAGCAGTAAGGAGATCAGTAGACATATTGCTTTGGCGAAGTCCATTGTCATGGACTGTTCCAAAATACTGAAGAGCAATGATATAGTTTGAAGACTAAGGTGCACCTGATTCAGGCCATGGTCTTTTCAATTATTTGTTATGCCCCTGAAAGTTGGATAGTGTGCAAAGATGATAGAAAGAGTTGATGTCTTTGAGTTGTGTTGTTGGATAAGAGGGCTGAATATACCATGGACTGCCATAAAGATGAACAGATATGTCTTAGAAAAAAATGAAGCCAGAGTGCTCCTTGGAGACAAGAGTTGGAAAGGGGCATCATGCTTGGAAAGGTCAGCGAAAGGAAGGAAGACTTCAGGAAGGAGAGTTCAGGCCTCTTCATAGGATCACCCTGAGTTGTATTCAGCCTAACTGGTATTTTGCACCTAACAACAATATCTTTTGTTAGAACCCCACTTGGAGATAGATTTTTTTGTTATGTTAACAAGTTTGTATTAGTGTATTGTATCTTAAATCATTCCCTTCAGAGATAAAAACACACAAAAAAAGAGCAGATCAAGGAACAAGATACAGCTGTAATAAGATAGGCACACACCACATGAGGTCTCCAAGGAACCTAGACAATAGCTGAAATGAGACAAGGACCTTCCCTTAGAGTTGTGTTGTTGTTGTGTGCCATAGAGTCAGAACTACCCATATCTGACTCTCCAGTGGGTTTTCAGGTCAGTTAATCGCACAAGAGGAGATTGCCCATCCTCTCTCACGGAGCAACTGGTGGCCTCGAACTGCATGCCTTCAGGATAGAAACCTTGGAATTCAGACTTGTAGCCTCCTAAATTAAGAGAATATAAATTACTGTTTATTAAATCCACTTCTTTGTAGCATTTCTGCTATAGGAGTTTTATATAACTAGTAAATTATCTTCAGTAGTAAATTACCTTATCTTTTTTTCTGCATCTTAATTTTGCATCTGTTAAATAAAAATACAAAACCTACTTGGCTATCTTTGCTAAGATACAGTTGGATCAATCAATAGATTGTGAAAAACAAACAAGCCCACTGGCTTCAAGACTAATCTGACTCATGGCAACCCTATAGGACAGCGTCGTTCTTCCCCATCGTGTTCCCAAGACTGTATATTTTCATGGGAGCAGATGATCTCCTCTTCATCTGTAATGACTCATGGATTTGATCTGCCAAGCTTTTGGTTGACAGCAGAATGTTGATCACTGTGTCCCCAGAGCTTCTTGACAAATAGTGAAGGGACTTATACACACACAAACACTGAGGGCATCTTCCTAAACCCACACCTTCAACTCTCAACATTCATCTAGATTATTTGCTGTTAATTATCTCTGCCTTGTGTCTGTTGCTTTAGAAAGATTGTTGTTGTTTTTAGGAGCTTTCAAATGGACTATGGCTCATAGTGACCCTGTGAAACAATAGACCTAGATCATGCCCCATCCTGTACCATCTGTGTGTACCAAGTCAGTGTGTCAATCCATCTTGTCGAGGGTCTTCTTTTCTTTTGTTTACCCTCTACTCTTCCCAGTACGACATCTTTTCCCAAGGCCTGGCCACTCCTGACAACATGCACAAAGGATGACACAAAGTCTGCGCATTCTTGCCTTGACGGGACCTTGTGACTGTGCATGCTCCAAAGCATATTTGCCTGGTTTTGGTGCAGATATTCAATACTCTTCCCCAACACCACCACTTAAAGGCATCAATTCGTTTGTTACCTTTGTTACCTTTGTTTATGATTCACCTTTCAAATGCATATGAAGCACTTGAAACTAGTATCCTTGCTCTTTAGCACTTTAAAGAGGTCCTTGACAGATTTCCCCAGGCAAGATGTCTTTTGATTTCTTGACTATAATACCATTAAAGCCAAAGACTAAGAAACGGAGGCATCCTATCAACTTTTGCAGCCTGAAGTAAAGCAAGCATGCAATCAAGATGCACTAATAATAGTTGGTGACTAGAATGGAAAAGTTGAAAACAAAGCAGAAGGACCTGTAGTTGGAAAAATGGCCTTGATGAAAGAAATGAGGCTGGAGAATCAATGATTAAATTTTGTACAATCACGTGTTCTATTGCAAATACCTTTTTTTTTTTAAAAAAAAAACACATAAATAGCAACTGTACACATGTACTGCAACTGATGGACTGTACAGGAATCAGATTTACTACATCTGTGAAAACAGTCAATGGACAAGCTTAATACCAGTAGTCAAAACCAGACTGGAAGCTGACTGTGGAAAAGATTATCATGTGCAAATTCAGAGTGAAGTTGAAGAAAATGAAAACAACTCCACAAGAATTGTTATATGAACTTTATTCTATGCCACCTGATAGAAAAAAACCCCATTTATTTCAAGAACAGATTGGATGTACTCAACACTAATGATCAAAGAACAGAGGTACTGAAGGATGACATCAAGGCTAGTATTAATGAAGAAAGTGAAAGTTCATTATAAAGACAGAGGACAAGAAAAGACTCAATATGAATGTCAGAAGAGACTAAAAATGACACTAGACCAAAGAGATGCCAAAACAAAGGGAAGAAATGCTGAAGAGATGAATAGAAGATTTCAAAGGATAGCTTGAGAAGCTCCTCTTTTTAGTAAGTGGTACAAATTAAAAATATTAGCTGAGATTATATTGAAGCGGATTCTTTTAGTCTACTGATTTTCATCCTCTAGTTTTGTTAAACATATGCTGAGGATATATTTACTATTTGGCTGCAAATTTCTTTATTGAAGGGATAGTCTCCTCAGTGCCCCTGCTGAGAAAGGGCTCTCTGGCCCCAGAAACCATGGGGGACTGGATCCGAGAAAACCCTCACGTGACTGACAGAAGGCATCCAAAAGTGAACTTGAGAGTGAAATTCTTTCTCAGATCACAGTCTGAGAATTTTTTTCCCTTTGGCTTCTCTAAGCAGACTCACTTCCTCTCTGAACATTTTTGCCAGCTGCTTTCAATCTTAATATTTTGGCAGCTAAACAGCATGCTGTTCTGCAAAAGAGTTGGGAAACTGCTAATGATCCATATTAACAGGTTCTCAGCTCTCCAGAGTTTCTACTAGGAGCTCAAGGTTGGTAACAAAAGCTGGTATCTCCCTGTGAATAGCCTTTGACCCACACAAAAGAAGCTCATATTCAGAGCCTCGTAGAAACTGCATAAACAACTAAGAATTTTATTGTGAAGGAAATCATGGACATTTCTGTCACTTGAGATGTGCTATTAAACGCTGGTACAGCATGATCCATAACCTTAAACATCTTCCTTGGAAATAACAGCATTCAGGTCCCAAAGCAGTGTTCCTTCAGGTAACTAGTCTTAAATCTTTGAAATAAAAGGTGACTGAGTCTGAATGGCAAGAAGATTTGAGGTGTGTTTTGCTTTGGCTTTGGAGATGAACATTACATCCAAAAGTATGTTGACTGGGGAGGAATGTGATTGATTGGCAAACATGCTTAGGTGAAAGAAAAGACAAATTAATTACCAAGTCAGTTTTTTCCTCTCAGGGAGCAAGGACATGATAGATTTCTGAATTATGCAGTATCACTTCTCCAGGGCACCAGATAGCCACTTTTCTCCAAGTCTTCCTGTTCCCAGTTATGATTCTGAAGCTACCCACAATTCCTGTGGTGTTCACATGGCAGCTGAGAAACGTTTTCCTGTATTAATATATGTTTGTATCTCTTGCTCATGCATATATATGTAAGGGGAGCCTAGCCGCCACTACTACCAGCTACCACTGGTGGCCTCGTGATAAAATCTGTGCTGCAATCATAAAAACATGTGGTTCTAATCCACCAGCTGCTCTGTGGGAAAACAATGGGCAATTTCCTCCCATGCCTTTGAACTCCATTTGAAAACCCAGTGGAGGGTCAACTATGGGTCAGTTCCAACTCAGTGGTATTCATATATATCTCATAGACCGCCATAGGACAAACAAATACATCTTGGAAAAAGTGCAACCAGGGTGCTCATTAGATGCAATGAGCACATCTCACATACATTGGGCAGGTTGTTAGGAGGGCCATGCTTTGAATGGCGGAGGGTCAGCAAAAAAGAGAAAGAGCTTCAACAAGATAGATTAACACAGTGACTGTTAACAATGGTTCAAGTATAACAGAGATGAGGATGGCACAGGATAGGACAGGGTTCAGAGCCATTTTTTGTAAGGTCATTCTTGGTTGTAGCTGACTCAATCGTACCTAATAAAGTTTAATAAAGCAGGGATTTCTCAACTTTGGCACTACTGATAATTTGTACTGTGCACTGTAGGGTGTTTAGCGAGCATCCTTCCTGTCCCAGAAGATACTGAAGCAAACTACCCCCTCCCACAACGTGTGACAACCAAAAACGTCTCAGACATAACCAAATATATTCTAGGGCAAAATTGCTCCCAGTTGACCATTCATCTAGACATAATTGCACAAATAACAATACTGATTCTTTGCACTGACAACTATGTGGACTTAACACCTAAATAGTGGGAATTTAAATTGGCTTTATTTAAATTCTTTTGATTAAAAAATTTTATCATAATTATAATTTAAATTTTGCCCTCAATTTCAACAGATAATGAAAAGTATGTTGTTGTTGTTGTTGTTGTTGTTGTTGTTGTTAAGTGTCATCAAGGTGTATATGACTCATAGTGACCCTATGGACAAAAGACCTGAACAGTTGGATAACTTTCATCATTTCTCCAAGTTCATAGGGTTTCTGGAGGCAAGATATTTTGGTAATATTCTATTAAAAGAATAATTGTTTTTGAAAATATATGATAAAATAGTTCACATTTAGCTTAGTTACACTTTTAAACACTTTGGATGCAATTAAGTTTTGTTTTTTAATCCAGATCATTACCATCAACAGTGCATAAGTGTTTACTGCATAACAAGTTAGTGTTTTTGCTGAAATTAAAACATAAAAATAAAATTTAAAGATTTAATATGTGTTTTTATTATAATGTATCTAAAGGAATAATTGAAAAAAATCATGCCTTGTATCAGGCACATGTTAATCTTTAAATTTATATCTTTGCTCTTTAGCATTTTGGAAAGGTCCTTGACTGCAAATTTTCCCAAAGCAATGTACCTTTTGATTTCTTAACTGCTGTTACCATGAGTGTTGATTGAGCATCCAAGGAAAGTTAAAGAGTTAACTTTAACCTTTAATCTTATCATGTTGTTGCCTAATTGTCTATAGTGAGGATTTTTGCTTTCTTGATGTTAAGATGTTAATCCATACTAAAGGATGTAATCTTTGATCTTCTGCAGTAAGTATTTCAAGTCTTCATGATTATTGGCAAGCAAAGTTGTGTCATGTGCATAATACAGGTTATTGATAAGTTTTCCTCTGATTCTGATGCCACATTCATTTTCACATAGCCCAGCTTCTCAAAGGATTGGTTAAGTATGCAGGCTGAATGGGTGTAAAGAAGGATACACCCCCTGATACATACTACTTCTGACTTTAAACAATAAAATTTGTTAGCCTAGTTTATGGCTTTAAAATATTTAGACAAAGGATTATTGAACTGACCCTTGTCCTTTTGCTAGGAGTCCGGGGAATGTGGTGGGAATAAATGTTCCTTTATTCTTTTAGATAGCAGCTTCTTGGCCTATATATAGGTTTCTCATGAGCACAACTAAATATTCTAAGCTTCCCCTTCCTTTCAATATTATTCATAATTTGCTATGATCCACACAGTTAAATGCCTTTGCATAATTAATAAAAAACAAACTTCTTTCTGGTATTCTTTGCTTTCAATCAAGATCCCTGTTTAAGCTCTGTGTTGCCAAGTCTCAGCTCAGAAGCTGAAACAGGACCATACAGGTGCTTGAGCTAGTGGTGGGGACTGAGGTAGAAGAAGGTGGGCTAGTTCAGTAAACAGGACCTGAGGAGGCCACAAGCGAGGCAAAGCTGATTATTCCCTTATTGGAGACTTCCTATCCATCTTAGATTCCAGATTCCTCATATTCTACCTCAGTCAGTCAGTCATCACTCAGAACCTAATCCTAAAACATAACTGACCAAGCTTTGTTTAGTTATTCAATGTATATTTTGTTATCATCTTCTCAGATACAATAAGGTTGGCTCAGGATAGAGCAGGGCTCAGAGATGTTGTACATAGGGTCGCTACCAGTGGCAAGTGACTCAACAGCACATAACAAGAACAACATATTCCAGAGTCCCTGAGTGGGGCAAATAGTTGAACACTAAGTTGCAACCAAAAGCGTTCTAGTCCACCTGGAGGTACCCCAGAAGATTCAAACCCCAATTTTGACTCATGGCAATGAGTCATCATGTTTCTGAGGATATAAAACACAGCAGATGAAGACTGTCCATCTTACTCCCTAAGAACCTCTGATAGATTAAAAAGGCCAGAGACAAGCAACCTTTGGGTCAGCTTATTATGGACTATGCCAAAAACTCACTATGGACTATGCTGAAAAGGCTGGAAATCTATTTGCAGAAAGATCAGCATTTGAAAACCCTACAGTCACAGTTCTACTCTGACATACAGAGAGTCACCATGAGTCAGAATGAAACTGACAGCAACTGTTGTTTTTTCCCCAAAATCCAGGTAAAATGACTCCTGCTTTTAAGAAACTACAGAGGGAGAGAGGCCTTAATCAATTCCCACTTTCATCTTCTCCTTTTTTCCCCTGTTCCTTCTCTGTCCATGAGTTATATATATGTCCTATATTTCATATAGATAGAAATACATATTGAAGAATCATTCTTACCTAATTAAGGAGCCCTGATGGTGTAAATGTTTAAGGGTAAACAAAAACATTTGCAATTAGAATCTACTCAGCAGCTTCGTAGGAGAAAGGGCCCAATAAACTACTTCTATAAAGTTGCAGGCAAGCAAGCTCTGTAGGACTGTTCTGTTCTGTCACATGGGATTACTATGAGTCAAGGTAAGCTTAATGGCACCTGGCAGTAATAGTGAAGTTCTTAATTCAGCCCTATTTAAACCTTCTCAGAATCTTTCCCTCTACTTTTCAAAGCAATCACTTAAATTTAAATCCAGTTGACATTTACTGATCTCCTATCACTGACAGACATGAATCTGTCCTTAGAGGATCCAAAGATACATGGAGCAAATGGGTGCCTTGATCTTGAGGAGCTCACACATCAGCCCAAATGGGTGAACCTGGAGCTCTATCACACTCGACTGAGGCCCCACCAGGAGTTTAGAAGACATGCAATGGCGGCACACTAAGCTCAACTAAACCAAGTCCTCTGCTTAAAATACAAAACAGGTCGTTTCCAACTGATGGTGGCTCTCCGTTGGGTTTCTGAGGCTATAAATCTTTTTTTGGGAAGAGACAGCTCATCTTTTTCCTGCTGAGTAACCAGTGAATTCAAATTGCCAGTCTTTCCTTTTGCAGCCCAATACATTGCCCACCACACTGCTAGGCCTCTTCCTTAAGGACAGCATCTCAGAAACTCAAGTCCATTGCTGTAGAGTTAGACCTGATTTATAGCTGGCTCTTCTTGGCATTTCAAGGTGTGAAAACCCATGAGAGAAAATTTCCCATCTCTCCTGAGAGGAGTCATTGGAGGATTCAAACTGCCAGACCGGTTAGCAGCAAGGGGGGAAAGATAAACTTTTCCTGAAGCATTCTGGTGAAACTTAGCAAGGAATACTGTTTGAGTTCAGTTGTACAGGGGATGTAGAATCTTTCCAGGCAGAAATTAAGAAGAAGAGCAAGCTGCAGAAACAGCACTACAAATGGACAATGTAAGAGGCATGGTCTTAAAGCAGGGAGCCATTGCCTGGCTCACAGACGCTCTGTGGGTCTGGTTTCCTTCCCACCGGCGTGGCAGTGCTTCAGTAGAGCTTAGATTGTTTCTAGAGACATAATCTCTATCCCTGAACAACTCCCCCCCCCCCCATTGCATTTTCTGGCTTTTCACATTGGGTCTGTGCCCCTTAGCAACCTTCAATATGTACAGCAACAGCTGCCATGACTGCAAACAGAGAGGGCCACTGTGGGAAAGGGCACCGGGCAAGGCTGAGGACGATCTGGATAATAGGTTAATTAGTAGCATGGGCTGACTGCCACTCCTCCTGGGTGGTTGTGGAAATCAGAAGAGATAAGGAATGTGGGTCTGAAGGGGTTCCTTCTTCCTGGAAACGTCAGAGAATTAGAAGACATCACTCTTGCCAAGGGGCTCACATTCTCATTTGGGAATAAGCACATGTGTGAAATGCATAAGTGGTTTAGAAACTTGGAAAGCTCATGAGCAAAGCATTAGCACTAAATCACAAGGAGAGAAACTCAAAGGGCCAGAAGGTTGCAGAAGGAGGGGAGTGACACAAGTGGGGTGGGATAAATCATGATGGAGGAGAAGGCCCAGTGTTCTGAGTTAGCACTGCACCAGAGCCAGTCAGTCAAGAAACCACACAGGAAGGGCAGTGAGCAGATGCAGCAGATAGAGCAGAGGCCAAGCAGGGGCTGGAGAAGCAGGCTTGATGCTCAGAGGAGGCTTTCATGCTGGATTTCTGTCAGCAGTTGGTCTACTTCTTTTAAAGCCTACTCTAATCCTGGCATGTTTCTTGAAGACCAAAAATAGAAAGCCCAATTTGGTTGACCAAAAGCCAAAAGTTCAAACCATAAAAAACACCAATTGCCATTGAGTCAATTCTGATCATGATACCCTCGGTGGTGCTATTTACTCTTTGCTGCTAAGCAAATGGCTAATAGTTGCAACCCAAACATGTGTGTGTTAATTTGACTGTTTTTATTCTCTGGCTTATCAGTTAAGAGGTAGTCATTTCCTTAATGGTTTCATCTTGATGAAATCACCTCCTACGCACCTCCATGACAAGGTCTACTACCAGTAACTCATCAATTGAAAGAAAGTCCCATTAAATTTATATAGACATTTAACGAAGCTCGCTTGTCTTTGCTGGTTCCGCATTTTACACCTGGTTCATCATCTCAGATTCTTTGCACTTGAACCAGTGGCCTGCCTGAAGTTAGATTATTTAGCCTCCAAAGCCAGCAGTCTTCTGCCTGCCTTGGATTCATCAGCCTCTGTAGCTACATGAGTCAAGACAAGCCTCTCTATTAGATCCACAAAACTGAGACTTCCAACAAAATGTGGAAATCATCAAACACTATCATTAATATCATGTGTAAGCAAAATATTGCTAAAGATTATCCAAATACAGTAGAACTATATATTGACAGAGAACTGACTGAAGTTCAAGCTGAGTTTAGAAGAGGTCATGGCACTTGATATATCATTGCTGATGTCAGTTGGATCCTGGCTGAAACCAAAGAATACCAGAGGAATATCTATTTGAGTTTTATTAACTATACAAAGGCATTTGACCATGTGGATCATAACAAACTTTGGCTAACTTTGAGAAGAATGAGAATTCCAAAATAATTATGCTTATAAGAAACCTATGCCTATATCAAGAAGCTGTTGCCTGAACAGAGGAGAGGAACATTTCATATCATTTCTAATATCAGAAATGGTATTTGTCACGGTTGTATTCTTACACCACACCTATTCAATATGCATGCTGAACAAACTATTCCAGAGGCTGGACTATTTGCAGAAGAATGTGGCATCAGGATCTGAGAAAGACTTGCCAACAACCTTGCTTACTAAAAGTGAAGAGGACTTGAAACACTTGCAACAGAAGATCAAGGACAATAGCCTTTAATATGAATTGCCTTTCAACATCAAGAAGATAAGAATTCTCACCATTGGACTGATAAGCAACATTATGATAGAAAAAAAGATTGAAATTATCAATGATTTCATCTTAGTTGGATCCAAAATCAACATCCTTGGTACCAATAGTCAGGAGATCAGGAGATATATTGCATTGGGCTGGTCCACTTTCATGGACCTCTCTCCAAAGTCCCTAGGAACAATGAGGACCAAGGCGCACCTTAGATTCAGACCATGAACTTTTCAATCACTTGCTATATGTCTGAGAATTGGACAATGAATAAAGATGAATTAAGAAGAATGGATGCTTTTGAGTTGTGGTGTTGGAGAAGAGCACTAAATATCCTATGGATTACCAAAGATTCATCTTGGGGAAAAGTGCAGTGAGAGAGCTCCTTGGAGGCAAGGATGGTGAAGCTTCATTTCACATACTATGGACATATTGCTAGGAGAGGCTTTTCTTTGTGAAGGAACATCATGCTGGGAAAGGTGAGGGGTTGGTGAGGGAGCGGGAGACCATCAACAAGATGGACTGATGTGGTGACAGCAGCAATGGGGTCAAGTGTATAGTAAGATGGCACATGATGGGACAGGGCTCATATATGTTCTTCATAGTGTCTCTATGAGTCTTATTTGACTTGGCAATACCTGACGACAACAACAATATACCCTTGAGATAAAGCAATCAATCAATTTATCTACATAAGCTTCATTGTTTTTCTTTTCTAGAAAAGCTAGCCAACAAGAGGCAGTAATGAAGCTATTGTAGCTGGGAATACATACTTCACAGAGACAGAGATTCAGGGTAAGGTTTATGGTGACAAACATATCAAACTTTGAATCACTTCTACCACAAGCTAGCAGAGTTCTGGCCGTGTAGTCTAGAGTTGCACTCCTAACCCAAAGTCCATGCCTCTCTTTTGGTTCAAATCCACCAGCAGCTCCTCAGGGGGGAAAGAAAAACCAAACCAAAACATGGGCAATCTCCTCACATACAATTTACAACTTTGGAGATCTAACATAGGGTCAGCTATGTGCAACCTCTTGGCAATGAGTTTTTTGAGGCCACAAGTCATACAACTTAGAATAAACACCTCAAAGTCTCCACTTTCTGCAAGAGAATAATCCTACTTATAGTGACGAAGTTTAAGTGAGCTCTGCCTCTAAAGGTATATATATATGCCTCTGATTGTTCAACAAAGACTCATAGAGCACCTGCAAGAGGTTACCAAATGCCCAAAGCTGGTGTTACAAGGGGCATATCTGCATTAGAGGTCACCTCAAAAGGAGGTAAATGTCAATGTAATATACAAACCATGAACTGGAGAGAAACTTAGGCTGCAAATAAAGGGAAGTTTTTGTTGTTTGAGTAAGTTGTTTTGTTTGGTGGGGTTTTTTTTGGTGTTGTTTTTTTTTTTAAAGAAAATATAATGAAAAATAATCCAATGATTGTAAAAGCTCAGCAAGTTAGTGATAGTCGACTAAAGGGGAATCATTCCTCTTCTGAACGTTTTACACAGCTCATTTACACCAATTCTTTCTTAGTCCTGAAACCTAAAGCAGCCATACTCCCTGAGCTCTGTGGAACCAGCTGGAGCAACCCAACTCAAGTGCCTCCCACCCCTTTTCTCCAGAATGGGTTTCTCTGCCTGGATTCCGAGTCACAGCAACCTCCTGAGATTCCCTGCCTCTGAAAAGCTCACTGGACGGTCAGTTGTGAGTTGGTTCCAATATAAACAATGGCATCAACTCCATAGCATTGAGGTTTGGTTTTGTTTTCTTTGTGAATTTCATTTTTGAGTTTTTTAACATAACATAACATAACATAGCATAGCATAGCATAGCATAGCATAGCATAGCATGACATGACATGACATGACATGACATAACAACATATAACATTAGTATTGAGGAAGAATACTGAGTATACCATGGACTTCTGAAAGAACAAATTAGTCTGTGCTGGGAGAAGCTCCTTAGAAACTAGTACGGCAAGACTTTGTCTCCCATACGTTGGGCATGTTATCAGGAAGGGCCAGTTCTTGGAGAAGGACATCTTGCTTGGGAAAGTGGAGAGCTGATGAAGAAGAATAATGAACCTTCAGTCACCTGACTTCCAACATCATAGAACTTTTTTTAAAATTTTATGCAAACTGGATTGAATATTTTATATTCTTCTTTGTCAGGCTTCTTTTGACTAATGTATTTACAACATCCATATTGTTCTGTGTGATTGTGGTTGGTTTGATTTCATTGTAGTATAATATTCTATTGTATGACTATATCATCATATACCCAGTCTATTGTTAAAAGACATTGAGTTGATTTCTATTCAGAATTTTATGAATGAATGATGATGCTATAAACATTCTTGAATATTTTAGTGTACATGGGCACTAATCTTAGTGAAATAATGTTTTTATTTTATAGTTTAATGTATTCTCATAGCAAGCTTACAGAACAGAAGACAGACAACATTAAAAACATGTATTTGTATGTAGGACAACTCAGTTAGAAAAGTATATATATACTAAAAGGATGGATCTGGGGGAGAGGGGTGGGCAGGGAGAAAAGTGCAACAATGAATGAAGGGAAATCCAAAGTTTCTGTAAATTTTCATTAAAACTAAAAGTAATAATAAAAATGGATGGATCTACTGTATGATAAAAATGCTACAAACATGCACACCCATGTTAATTGCTGAGTTGTTCACAATAGCAAAGGGATACAAACAACCCAAGTGCCTGTCAACAAAGAATGAATAGAGAAACTGTGGTATATTCACAAAATGGAATACTGTGCAGCACTGGAAAACACAGAACTCATGAAACAGTATAAAAAATGGGTGACCCTGGAGGACATTACGCTGAGTGAAATATCTCAGTTACAAAAGGACAAATATTGCATAATGCCACTATTGTAAAACAGGACTACCTCAGGGTTGGAGGGAAACTAAGAAAAGAGGGGCTAAATAATGTACACTGCATGGAAACAGATGAGGTAAAGAACTGCTTAAAAGGAACATATGACTAGGTATTATTTATATGATAACAGTTCAGCACAAGAGCTACATAGTAAAGTGGACTGGAGTGGGAGTGGGAAATGACACAACAAGTAAAGAATTTTTTTTTGTTTCAAAGACAAAACCCAACTTCAGGAGGGGGTGGGGCGCAGGGAGAAAAATATGCAACAATGAATAAATAGAAATCCAAGCTCTCTATAAACTTTCATTAAAATCTCAATTTTAAAAACGCCATAAACACTAGTTGCCATCAATAAGGAATTTAATTATTTTTAAAAAATACAAATGCTGACCTTGTCCAGAAAAAAATAACAGGTTTCTTTATAATTGTTACAAAGTTGAACTGCTGAAACTTGTTCACGGAAACATTTTTTCTGACTTGCAGTAATGCTTTATATCCCCACATTTATATTAGAAATTTACACACAAATGAAAATGCCAAAAGTGCCAATCCATGATTTCTGCCCCCTATGTTTCCATTCACAATCATATAATTAGGTACCTTTTGACCCCTTTGAAAAAAAGTATCTAACCTTCAAGAATTGTCAGTAACAGGAAGAAGAGATTTGTTTTTTAAAAACAATAATGTTTCTCATCCTAGTGGATTCTAAAGCCCGCTCTCCACATACGTGGCGCACATACATGGCGCGCTAGCTGGATGTCTTTTGGCATAATTGTTACACGTTTGGCATGGACGGCACACAGGTTGGTGTCTTCAAAGAGGCCCACCACACAGGCCTTACTTGCCTCCTGCAAAGAACCAATGGCTGAGCTCTGAAGGCGCAGATCTGTTTTGACGTCCTGAGCAGTTTCTCACCAGACGTGGGACGCTGGGAAGTTTTCGAATCAGGAGTTCAGTGGACTTCTGAGAACGCCTGATTTCACGGCAAAGCCACTGCACCAGGACTACTTCTGAGAACGCCTGATTTCACGCAAAGCCACTGCACCAGGACTATAACGATGCGGCTTCTTCACCCCTCCAGTATAGTCGCCAGCTGCTTCCTGAGTGCTTTCCCACAGGTTGATTTACAGGCAGTTTGCTTTGTATAAGCCAAGGTATAAAGACCTCTTCAATTACCCCTCCTTCGTGGCTGGAGCCCAGCGGCACTGGCTTTGGAGAGCTAAAGTGTGCAGCTGCGGCTGCCAACACAATTGAAAGACGGCTGACACCGAGGCTCGGGAATAATTTTTTATGAGAATTATCAAGGTCCATGTTGCGTGGACTTTGGTTACAAAACAAGTAGAAACTCGTGCTCAAATCGACAGCACATATACTAAAATTGGAGTGAAGATTAGCATGGCCCCTGCGCAAGGATAACACACAACATTGTGAAGCATTCCATATTTAAAAAATAAAAGTCGAAACTCACAAAGACTAACACATATTGTAGGACGATGTTATCAGTTCTTTTGGTTCAGGTTGCTATGGTCCCTGGGGAAAGTCATTCCTTATGGGGGAATCAGATCTTGAACTTCAATAACAACTTTCACTTTGTTATGCTGAGGGCTCACCTCCATCTCAAAATTCTTTCCAGATTTCAAGAAATCTGTAATCAAAGCCACCTTTGCACTCCTGTTTGTCGATCTAATCATTGTGTTTTACTATGTACCAGGTATTGTATTAGACCCTGAAGACACAATGTCCTTATCTTCAAGAAGCTATTAGGAGAGATAATTCAAAAAACAATTAAGAGTGTGGCATGGCTGTGGTAGAAGGGATACTATGGGACTACTCACAGGGCCCCCAGCAATCCATTAGTAGGCGCATGGAAATTACTGGGAGGAAATGGGTTCTGATGGGAAAGTGGGAGTCATCAGAAGAAGAGGTAAAAAAGGGGAGGAAATGGAAAAGAGATGAAGATGTGGAAGAAGGTTCTAAAGTATTCTACCATTGTGTGCCATCAAGTCAGATTCTACTCATAGCTGACACCCCAGAATGTTTTCTGAG
>NW_006399924.1:2708996-2714731 GCF_000299155.1 Elephantulus edwardii | reverse complement strand
CCGGCCTTTGGGTTGGTGGCGCAACTCCTTACCCCTAAGCCACAAATTGTTGTTGTTATGTTCTATCGAGGAGTCATAACCGAGTCGAGTCGTAGCTGACCATCAAGCAGATTTTTCAGAGGCAGTAGACTACATGGAAGGAGATTGCTTATCTTTCTCCCTCTGAGCAGTTGGTAGATTCAAACCACATGCCTTTGGGTTGACAGAGCAGCTCCTTACCGCTAGGCTACCAGAGCTCCCTATAAAATATTCTAGGCAGTATAAAACAAATTCTGAACAAAAATCTGAATAAGATAGACAAGATAAGATGTAGTCCAAGAACTGCAATTGCTTCACTGTGCCTGTAGCTCAGAGAATAAGAGACAGGAGTGAGGAGAGATGAGGCGAGCAAATGGAAAAGACAGACCATGATCATAAAGAAGTACATAGGAGCCTCACTAGGGGCTTTAGATTTCATTCTAAGAACACCGAAGAGGTTTTAAACAGCAGGAAATACAATCATATTTGTATTTTGGAACCTACTCCCTTGGATGCTTTGTAGCTTGAAGAGAGTTAATACTGCAGACAAAGAGGTAAACTGGGAGTGTGTTGGTGAGATGGCAATGGCTGGTGTGAGACACTGTGTAAAGAAAGGGGCTAGAGGAAAAGGAGAGAGAGGGGAAAGGGAAGAGGAAGGGAAGGCAGGCAGTAGCATGAGAATGGGGGCCATGAGGACAACTTCTTATTGACTTGTCCATTCTCTTTGTTGTTTTTCTGTGGTCTGCAAACTGACTGAAGACTATTAAAAGCCTCCTATCCCCAACCCTGAAAGTCTTTTCTTCAAACCAGTCACCTGGAAAGCAAGTCTCCCACTGGTGCTTAATTCACTCAAGGTGAGATTAGAAGAACCTGGTTACTAAGCTTTGAAAAGTTGCTCATAAAATTCAGCAGGAACCTGCAATCCTCAGAGACTTCTATTTTTATCAAAAACACACACGGAGAAGTGGAGAATTTTCAAATGAATTAGACATGAGATTGATCTTTAACTACAAAAGAAGAAGGGAAAGGGATGCTGAGTGTAAGCCCCTTCTCTCCCTGATTTCCCTAAGTTGTTTACTTCCTAGTGACTAAATCAGGCCTGAGCTGCAGCCCTGACCCAGGCCCACACCAAGGCAGGAGTTGATTGCCAGAGATGATGCCTTGTGGTTTCATCAAGACAATAAACACAGTACACAGTCACCCTTCAGGGCCTTCTTCCACTCACAGAGGAGTTATCCTAAACATTCACCAGGCCTGCATGCATCATAAGAACTTACACTGTGAGAGACCACTGAGTGAGAAGACTTAAAACCAGAGATGCTCAGGCAGGGAAAGACTAATCTCTACCCTGCGCACTCAACAGGCAGACAAACCCCAAGTCCTCAATGATTTCAAACTCATCATGTTCTGTATTCATCAAGTTCTGGTCTTCCTCCACAGCGCTTGCACCAATCAAGAACTCTTTATGGTCCCTCTTGTAAGTATGAGCTAGATCTGAGATGGTTAACAGTGCTCTGTGGAACCCTGGGAGCTCCATGAAAGAAGATGCAGAGTCACTGAGAATGGGATACTCCAAGCCACTACAGATTTCAACCAGACACTCCAGTTTTGAGCTGAACTTGTGGAAAATAGCAATCTTTATGTAACACTGTGTCAGATAGACTTATCTCTGTCTTGTAATGAATGGTAGGAGATTTTAGGTAGGAGAAGAGAAGTTTTAGGCTTTGTTCATCAAAGGATGGGTCAGTGATAACAAGTTCAGATCTAAATGAGGCCAGGAATGGCAGTAAATGAGGAAGTAGGCCAGTGTGATATAATAGGGCGTCTTTCATGCAAGACTGATCTACAAGTGACCTCTTCACATTTAGCCAACCATTGACACATAGAAAATTGCAGCCTTAAAGTTTCTGGATCATCTAATGCAGCAAGAAAAGAAAGATAAAAGCATCATCTGTGAAGAACCTGATTTTTTAAATATTGGCAATTCACTCAACGTTTAAAACATCTGTGCTCAAAGTCAAGCACAGACTCGGACTGTGGGTCACAACCTTTGATTTAGATTCACTGATGGAATTAAGAGGAAGAGAAGGATTTTGAAGACTTCAAGGGCTGTAGAGGGAAAGGCTTTATCCTGGGGCTGGGGGTGGAGGGGGGGGGCGGTGTGACTGCAGACGCAGAAACTAGGACAAGAAGAAGAATTGCAGGTTACAGAGTGGTAAGGACCTCGACCAAGGCAAGAATAGTACATGTGGGGGAAACAGGATCTTTGATCAGGCCTATGAGGATGGGGTGCCAAGTGCCAGAGCCTGTAAAGTCCAAGGAGGAGCCCCCACAGCCGATGGGGCTCCAGCACTGCTGCCTGTCTCTGGACAGACCAGGAGGACATGGGCAAGGAGCAATGTCAGCATCAACCACCCGACAGATCAAAACCTTCACCTGACATGTGTGCCAGGGTTGTTGTCTAATCCAAGAGAAGGGAATCGAATCCCAGAAAATTAAACATAGTGCACTTTCTCAAGCCAGATTCCATTTTCTTTTAAAAATAAAGAACTATGTCATTCCTTTCAATCCAAACAAACTGAAGCAGGAGTTCTCAAAGTGTAGAGAATGAACCCATGAGAATCCCAGGGACCCGATCACAAGGTCCTTAAGGTCAAAACTATTTTAATAACAGTACTGGGGTGTTATTTACCTTTCTCGTTATGTTGACATTTGCGTTGGTGGTGGAAAGCAATGGTGAAACTGCTGATCCCTTACCACAATTAAGGCACCATTTCACTGCCATTCATAATAAAATGAAAACCCAACAACAACACAAATCAACTTCATTTATGGAAATTCTCAATAAGGCAATGTAAATTATTAATTTCATTGATCCTTGAGCATAATATTACTCTTCGACAAATAGAAAGAACACATAGTTGTTCTGCTGTATATCAAAATTGATGGCTGTCTTAAAGAAAAGCACTTATGTGAAGGGTTGAGTTGCTAGCTGAACCAGTCTTTTTTTTGTTTTTTGGTTTTTTTTTTTAAGAGCTACCATTTGTACATACTTGAAGAACATAGGGTAGTTATTCAGAACTGGATAGTGGGCAAAACTTTTCTTCAAAATAAATAATTTTAGACTCTCATATCAAAGAAAAAGCTGATTGACAGAAGAATTGATGCCTTTGAGCTGTGGTCTTGGAGAAGAGCGCTGAACATCCCATGGACCGCCAAGAGAATGAATAGATATATCTTGGAGAGGGTGCAACCAGAGTGCTCTTTGGAGGCAAGAATGATGAGGCTTCACCTCTCATACTCTGGGCATGTTGCTAAGAGGGGTGATTCCTTGAAGAGGCACATGATGTTGGAAAGGGTGGAGGGCTGGCAAAGGAGAGGAAGACCCTCAACCAGGTGGATTGACGTGGTGACTGCTACAATGGGTTTCTGTATATCAGGAAGTGTGAGGTTGACACAGGACAGAACAAAGTTCAGCTCTTTTGTTCATAAGGTCGCTATGAGTCATACTCTACTACGTACTTTACTTGATGGCACCTAGCAACAATAACAACAACAACTGTGATCTTGACAGATGTCTGATACTTGAAGCCTCTTCTGATAGACTTGGTGATGATATTAATAAATAGCATTTTTAAAAAATTGTATAATGGAATGTACCAACCCTCGGAAGATCTGCATAGCTTAGTAAACCAATATTCTCTAAATTATCAAATATATAATGTAGCAAACTCATGCATATAAAAGATCCATTCAGAGTGCTAACAAGATCATTGAATTTTAATGTAATAATGCAAGAAAAGTTCATTGATATAGTTTTATATTCTACATTCAAATAACTACAGCTTTCTTAATTTGTATAGTATCAAAAATAGCAAGTTATCTTAAAAATCTATTAGAATATTCTCTTTTCCAACTACACATATATAGAGGTCAAACTTTCTTCATATACTTTAACCAAAACTACATATCTCAAAAGATTAAGTGTACTAAGTAAAATAATAAAGATATTAGCAAAAATGAAAGACAATGCTATTTTTTTCAATATCTTTTTGTTTTAGTACATTTTTTTCCATTAAAATTTGTTCTTTAATACACACTCATGTTTATTGTGGCTTTGTTCACAATAGCAAGGAGTTGGAAACAACCTAAGTGCGCATCAACAAGTGAATGCATAGAGAAGCTGTGATATATTCACACAATGGAATATTTTGCTGCATTGAAAAACAAGGAATTCATTCAATATTATTCAAAATGAGTAACGCTGGAGGATATTATGCTGAGTGAAGTATCGCAGTCACAAAAGGACAAATACTGCATGGTGCCACTGCTGTAAAACAGGACTGACCTTTGGGTTGGGGGAGACTGAGAAAGATGGGTTCAATAATGTATACTGCATTGAAACATATTGGGGGGAACTGTTTAAGAGGGATATGTTATTAGGTATTTTTGTCAGGACAGGAGTCCACAGCGAAGGCTATATAGTGGAGTGGACCTGGGGGGAGGGATTGTAAAACAATGAAAGAATTTTTCTTTTACTTTTCCAAGAGGGTAGTGTACTAGGGGGGAGGGTTGGGAGGGGAGAAAAGTGCAACAATGAATGAATGGAAATCCAAAGTCTCTTTGGAGAAAGTCTATTTTGGAAAAGTAAATTTTCATTGAACATAATAATAAATAAAATAACAAATAAACTAAAAATTTTTAAAATATGGCTTTTTAAAAATATCACATTAAATATTTTAAAAATATCTGTTCTTTTTAAAGCATTTAATAATATACTTTTTATTTTTTAATTGACTGCAAGAAATCAGCATTTTTCCATTCCAAAAAAAGGTGATACAACAGAGTGCAAAAATTATAAAACAATGTCATTAATATCACACGCAGGTAAGATGTTGCTGAAAATTATTTGAAAGCGGTTGAAGCAGTAAAGAGACATGGAACTAACGCTGCATTCCTAAGAGACCATGGCACAAGTGATATCATTGCTGACGTCAGAAAGATCTTGGCTGAAAGCATAAGGATACCAGAAAGATGTTTATTTGTGTTTTATTGATTATACAAGGACCTTTCCCTATTTGTTGTTGTTATTGTTGTTGTATGATATAGTTCATGGAACTGCACAAAAGGACCTGGCCAAGGAAGTAAGTGTGATTGAAATCCATGTGACCTGGCATTAGCCCAGAGGGATGAAAAGCTTTTCTTTTGCACAAAGGCATTATTGACATACTGAGGGATGGCTCACTCACCCACAGATACATTGTTGTTGTTAGGTGCCATTGAGTTGAGTACAACTCTTAGCAATCTATGAACAACAAACTTGAACCCTATCCTGTCCTGTGCCATCCTCACAATCTCTGACATACTCAAGCCCATTGCTACAACTATAAGGATCATAATAAATTATGGCTAATATTGAGCAGAATGGAAATCATAGAACACTTAATTGTGCTTGTGCAAAAACTATACCTAGCCCAAGAAACAGTAATCAGAACATAACAAGAGAACACTGTATAGTTTAAAATCAAGACTAATGTGCATAAAAGTTGTATCCTTTCTCCAAATCTATTCAGTCTTTATGGATATCATTTGACAAATTGGATTAGATGAAGAAGAATGTGGCATTGGACTGGAGGAAGACTCATCAGCAACCTTCATTAGGCAGATGACACAAACCTGCTTGCAGTCAGTAAAGAAGACTTGAAACACTACAGAAG
>NW_006399924.1:2707020-2708111 GCF_000299155.1 Elephantulus edwardii | reverse complement strand
GAGGTGCTATTTCTTGGAGAGGGACATAATGTTGGGAAGGGTAGAGGGTCAGTGAAGGAGAGAAAAACCCTCAACCAGGTGGATTGACATGGTGGCTGCTGCAATGGGCTCTTGTGTGTCAGGAAGTGTGAGGATGGCACAGGACAGAACTGGGTTTAGATCTTTTGTTCACAGGATTGCTGAGTTGTACTTGATTGTACAGCACCTAACAACAACAACAACAACATCATAGGATATTATGGTGACATAGTTTGCAGGGAGTTGCACTGCTAATCCAAAGGTCAAGCCATCCTAACAGTTTAAAACCATCAGCCATTCTGCAAGAGAAAGATGGACAACCTCCTCTCATAAATGTACAGCCTCCTGAACATCCCATGGAGGGTCAGCTATGAGGTGGTTCCAACTCCACAGCAATGGGTTTTGTGTTTGACTTAAATAAGATATAAATTATTTTTTAATGTGGCATAAATTGTTGTTATCTCTCATTCAACTCTCCAAGTGACAATTGGCTGAAAGTATCCTGAAACCAAGAAGTAGGATTGTTGTTAGCTACTCAGTTGGGGTTTAATATGTGGCAACCCTACATACACCTTGTACCATTTAGTATCATAGCAACATGCAAGCTTTCATGAACTGCAAATGACAATACAGTTTGTGCACAAAAGGAGATGGCTGAGGAAGCAAGTGTGAATGAAATCCATGTGACCTGACATCAGCCAAGAAGGATGGGAGCCTTTTCCTTTTCACAAAGACAGTATTGACATACTGCGGGACAGCTGTGAGAGTACATTGTCCTATAGATGTATTATTATTGTTAGGTGCAATTGAGTCGAGTATGACACATAACAACCCTATGAAAAACAGACCTGAATCCTGTCCTATCCTGTGCCATCTTTGTCATATCAGACACACTTGAGCCCAATGCTGCAGTCACTGTATCAATACACCTCACTGAGGTTCTTCCTCTCTTTCACCGATTCTCCACCTTTCCAAGCATGACATCCCTAACCAAGGAATAGAAACATGTCCAAAGCATGAGAGAAAAATGTTTGCTATCTTTGCCTCCAAGGAGCACTATGGATGCATTTTTC
>NW_006399924.1:2701176-2703493 GCF_000299155.1 Elephantulus edwardii | reverse complement strand
AGAAGGGTGGAGGCACAGAGGAAGAGAGGAAGAGCATCTAGATGGATTGATATAGTGACTGGGGATATGGGAGTAGGTGTGTCAGAGACAGTAAAGTTAGTGCAAGATAGAGCAGGTTTCGGGGCTGTTGTACATTGGGTCTCTGTGAATTGCAAGTGACTGAACAAAACATAACAACAACAACATGTTAGACTAAACCAAAAATACCCACATCTGTTGTCAATGAGTCAATACTCAATGAGTGTCAATGGACACTTTATTGTTATTAGGTGTCATTTAGTCACCTACAACTCTAAAAGAACTTATGAACAAGAGAGCTGAACCTTGCTCTAACCTGCTCTATTCTCATGATCTCCACCATGCTCAAGTTCGTTGTTGTAGTCACTGTTTCCTTTGCTGACCTTCTGCCTTTCTCTTCATAATGTTCTTTTCCAAAAACAAACTCCTCCTGACAACATGCCCAAAGTATGTAGGATGAGGTCTTAGCATCTTTGCTTCAAAAGAACACCCTGGTTGCACTTCCTCAAAGATTGCCTTATTTATTCATTTTGTAGCCTGTGGAATATTCAGTACTCTTCTCCAACACTACAATGCAGAGGCATCAATTCTTCTTCATTGTCCAACTTTCAAATGCATCCAAAGCATTTGAGAACACCATGGCTTAGATCAGGTGTATGTTAGTCTTTAAACTAACATCATGCTTTTTTAACACTTTAAAGAGATCTTTGACAGCAGATTTTCTCAGTACTATATATCTTTCGATTTCTTGACTTCTGCTACCATGTATGTTGATTGTGGATCCAAGTAAAATTAAACAATTGGCAACTTCAATCTTTTCTCCATTTATCATGATGTTGATATGTAATCCATATTGAAGGCTTTGATCTTTTGTGCAAGTGCTTCAAGTCTTCCTCATTTTCTACAAACAAGGTTGTGTCATTTCATAATGAAAGTTTATTCGTTTTCCTCCAATTCTGTTGCCATGTCCTTCTTCATGTAAATCCAGCTTCTCAAATGATTTTCTCAGCCTTCAGATCGAATAGGTATGGGAAAAGGATATAACCCTGATGCACACCTTGCCTGATTCTTAAACTTTGCTGTGTTCCCTTGCTGTTTTCTGACCACTGCATCTTGATTTATGTATAGTTTTAACATGAGCGCAATGAAGTGTTCTGGGCTTCCCATTCTTCTCAATGTTAGTCAGATTTACTATGATTCACACAACCAAATGCTTTTGCAAAATCAGTAAAATATAAGTAAATATATTTCTAGTATCCTTTGCCTTCAGTCAAGATCCATCTGACATTAACAACAACATCCCTTGTTCCACAGCCTCTCCTAAATCAAGCTTAAATTTTTGGCAGTTCCCTGTCAATACAGTCTCAACCATTTTTAAATAATCTTCAGCCAGATTATACTTACATGTGTTATTAATTATACTGTTTAATAATTTCTGCACTGTGTTAGATCATCTTATTTTAATGGGAGAATATATGGATCTCTTCCAGTGGGTTGGCCAGGTAATTGTCTTCCAAATTTCTTGGCATAAACTTGGTGAGCATTCTAAGGCTGCATCTCTTAACTGAAACACCTTCACTGGTATTTCATCAATTTCTAGGACCTTAATTTTTGCCAGCATCTTTATTGTAGTCTGGACTTTAACATTAGTTCTTGATATTACACTATTTCCTAACATGATTCTGTGTGAACCAGTTCTTCCTCCTGGTCCAGTGACTGTGTGTATTCTTTTCCTCTTCTTTGATGCTTCAATATTTTGCCCATAGTATCCTGCAACACTGTAACTCAGGACTTCAGTTTGTTCTTTGGTTCTTTCACTTTGAGAATGCCAGACATGCCCTTCCCTTTTGGTTTTCTAACTTCTGTTCTTTACACAGTTTTGTTATAATACTTTGTTTTGTCATTTGGGGCTGCCCTTTGAAATCTTTTGTCCAACTCTCTTACTTCAGCATTCCTTCCCCTTGTTTTGACAAGAAGCAACTCTATAGGGCAGAGACAAATTGCCCTATTCTTTTTGCACAGTGGTTTGAGGAACTATCTCCTGCTCTTCCAGGGTTTCCAATGCTATAATATTGATGAAAGGCAAAACTCCTCACTTCTAAACCAATTGTCGTGGGTCTTCCATTCAGAAATAACACATAGCCAACCCTCTAGTGAGTTTTCAGGGGCAATAAATTGCACAAGAGTTCCCATCCTTTTCCTGTAGAGCAACTGGCAGCTGGTGGATTTGAACCACGTACCTGTGGAATTGCAGCACAGCTTCTTATCTCAAGGCCACCTGCACTGTTTCCTGAACCAA
>NW_006399924.1:2673189-2700294 GCF_000299155.1 Elephantulus edwardii | reverse complement strand
GGAGAGGAGAGGAGAGGAGAGGAGAGGGCAAGGTTCAGATCTCTTGTTCATAAGGTCTCTTTGAGTTGTAGGTAACCAGATGACACCTAACAGCAATATAATCAAAACAGGCTGCTTCATCTTTCTTTCAAAGATTGTCTATCCTTCTTCCACAGAAATGCTGGTGGATTCAAACTGTCAGAGAGGTATGTCTATTGGATTAGCATCACAACTCCCTACAGTCTAGAGTTTATACCTACCTAATTCTCAGTCTTTTGAGTTGCCATGCTGGAAATGTCTTGAACATACCATGGACCACCAAGAAAACAAATAGGTCTGTCTTAGAGAAGGTGAAACCAAGTTTCTCCTTAGAGGCCAGGATTTTGAAGCTCTGTCTCACATATTTTGGGCAAGTGGCCAGGAGGGACCTTTGAGAAGGACATCATGCTCAGAAGGGTGGACGGACAGTGCAGGAGAAGAAGACCCTGGATGGAATGGACTGATACACTAACTGTGGCAGTGGGGGTTGATGTGTTGGAGTCAGTGAGACTGGCTCAGGACAGGGCAGGCTTCAGAGCTGCTGTACATAGGGACGCTATGGATCACAGACGTCTTGATGGCACATAACAACAATTCTGAGTCTGCCATACTTTGGGCATATTTTTACGAGAAGCTAGTCCTTAGAAAAATACATCATGTTTGGAAAGTTGGTGGATCAGCGAAGTGGACAAAGACCCTCGATGAGATGGATCAACACAGTGACTGTAACGGTGGGCTCAAGAGACAATGAAGATGACAGGGGACAGGACAGTGTTTAGATCCATTGTTCATAGAGTCGCTATGAGTCATAGCCAACTCAATGGCACTTAACAAGAACATTTCTCAGTAAGGGATATATGACAGCCAAACAGCCTCACAGATCAATGCTCACCAACACAAACCTCACTATTTAGAAGCAGACAGCATTTATATAGGAAAAATTGATTACATTTCATATGTTAGCATAAACATATTTATGATCTTCTATATCACATTTACAATGCTCCCTAGAGTATGTTTTGCAGCACTGTTCAGCAGACCTTTCTACAATGATGGAAATGTTCTGCACTGCCCAGCACAATGGCTGCATGAAGGTATGCAGCACTTGAAATACAAGCAGTGTTACTGAGGAATTTAACTAATTATATTTCTATTTGATTAATTGGCATTTAAATAGCCACAAGTGACTATTGCACTGGACAATGCAGGTGCAGGCAGCGTTCTTAAGTCTTAGTTTGCAGATCAATCATCTGGGTATTTGTCATTGAAGCAGATTGTCAGGCCCCTTCCCAAGGGAATCTGATTCTGTAGGTCTGTGTGGGGCCCCAGAATTTGTTTTTTTGGTCAGCACAGCGAGCACTTCTCATACAGATTGTAATTGGCCATATTTGTTGTTGTTGTTGCTATGGGCCATCAAACCAACTCATAGCTGATCCTTCAACATGTTTTCAGAGGCTGTAAATTGTATGGGAGTAGGCAGCCCATCTTTCTCCCATGGAGCAGCTGGTAGGCTTAAACCAGTTGCCTTGAGATTGTAATGCAACTCCTTATCACTAAGCCAGTAGAGTTCCCTGGTCACCCTGAGAGGGCTACTATTAAATAGGAACAGGATAGGGAAGGGTTCAGATCTCTGGTTCATTGTTGTTGTTGTTGTTGATGATGTTGTCAAGTAGAGTATAACTCGTAGTGACCCTATGAACAAAAGACCTAAAGCCTTTCTGTATCTATTATCATTTCCCAAAGTTCATAGAGTTTCCAGAGGCATGTTATTTAGGAAGTGGATGCTACTCCTGCTTCCAAACCTGTCTTAAGCTGAGAGCTCCAAAAAACACTGTTCACCATGGGTAACCATTATGGCATTAGCCACCCCAATGGCACAAGGTTCAACCCAGGCGACTTCAGTACAGCAAATTGACAGAAGAGTGTTGTACCACTTAGAAGAACGTCCCTCCAAAATATAACAACTGACTTTTAAATACAAAGGCCCTCTAAGAGGTCTTGTTGACACTAAACAAGAAGCTTAAATAACAAATAAATAAAAAACAATCAATATTATATGTTGTTTTTATATGCCATCAAGTTACCTGTGACCCAGAGTAACTTTATGTACAGCAGTTCCGAACCCTGCCCTCTCCTGAGACAGTCTCATTAATTCCAGCACACCAACTCCCATTGCCCATCTCCTCCGGGTTCTTCCTCTCCTGTGCTGTCCCTCTCCCCTTCCAAGCATGATGTTCTTCTCCAAGGACCAGACTCTTCTAGCCATGTGCCCAAAGCATATGAGACAAAACTTCAAAATCCTAGCCTCCAAAGAGAAACATGGCTTCACCTTCTTCAAGCAGACCTATTTGTTTTCTTGGCAGTCCATGGTATGTTCAAGATCCTTCTCCAGTACCACAACTCAAAGGCATCAATTCCTCTTCTGTCATCCTTAGTCATTGTCCAGCTCTCTGAAACCTAACAAGTAATTGCAAAGACCATGGCCTGAATTAGGTGCACCTTAGTCTTTAGACTGACATTGTTGCTTTTCAGCATTCTGGAGAGGTCCCTGACAGCAGGTTTTCCCAAAAAAAATTTCATCTTTTGATATCCTGACTGCTGGTGTTAAAAAGTGTTGATTGTGGAGCTGAACAAACAATAATTGCTAACAACTTCAATCTCTTCTCCATCTATCATGGTGAGACCATGGTCCAGTGGTGAGAATCTGTCTTCTTGATGTCGAGCTTCTTGAAGACTACAGACCTTGACCTTCTGTAGCAAGTGCTTCAGGTCTTCTTCAGTTTCAGCAAGCAAGGTTGTGTCATCTGGATAATGTAAGTTGTTGATGAGTCTTCCTTCAGTCTTGATGCCACATTCCTCCTCATGAAGCTCTGCTTCCCAAATGATCTGTTCTGCATACAGATTGAAAAGCTAGGGGGACAGGATGCATCCCTGGCATATTCCTTTCCTGATTTTTTTGCTCTATTCTGAGGACTGCTTCCTGGTCCAAGTATAGGTTTTGCATAAGCACGACCAAGTGTTCTGAGATTCCCATTCTCCTCAAGGTTAGCCCCAATTTGTTGTGATCCTCATAGTCAAATGCCTTTGCATAGTAAATGAAATACGGATAGACATCTTCTGGTACTCTGCTTTCTGCCAAGATCAGTCTGACACTGGCAAAATGTCTCTAGTGCTATGAACTCTTTTAAACCCAGCTTGTATTTCTGGTAGTTCTTTATCCATGTACTGTTCCAATTGTTTCTGGGTAATCTTTAGCAGGATTTTGCTTGTGTGTGATATTAGTGATATTGTTTGATAATTTCCACACTCTGTCAGGTCACCATTTTTTTGGAATGGGAATAAATATGGGTCACTTCCAGTCTGTTGGCCAATTAGTTGTCCTCTAGGTTTCTTGGCACAGCTTGGTGAGCATATCCAGGGCAGCAGCTGTTTGTTGAAATATGTGAATTGCTAGTCCATCAATTCCTGGGGCTTTATTTATTTTTTTTGCCAAGTCCTTCAGAGTAGCCTGAACTTCCTACTTCATCACCATTGCCTCTTGACCATATGTTGTTTCTTGAAATTCTTCTATGTCAGACAATTATTTTTGTTACCAGGACTCTGTATACTCCTTCGATCTACTTTTAGTGCTTTCTGAACCATTCAATATTCTGCTCATAGCATCCTTAAGAATTGCAACTTGTGACTTAAATTTGTTCCTTAGTTACTTAAGCTTAAGAAATGCTGAACAAGTTTTGATTTTCTGGCTCCAGACCTTGATCATTTTATTATATAATATTTTGCCTTGTCTTCCTGAGCTGCCCATCAAAATCTTCTGTTCAGCTCCTTAACTTCTTGATTTATTCACTTTGCTTTGGCTTCTCGGCATTGTAGTACAATATTCAGAGTCTCTTTGGACATCCATTTTGATCTTCTTCTTCTTTCTTCTTTGTAATGACTTTTCATTCTTCATAAATGATATTGTTGATATCTTCCCACACTCATCTGCTCTTCTTTCATTAGTGTTCAAGGCATCAAATCTATTCTTGAATTGGTTTTTAAATTATGGAGAATAGACTCAACATCAAATTTTGATTCCTATGGATATCATTTAACCTTCTTTAGCTTTAATTTGAACTTGAATGTGAGCAGGTGCCTGTCAGTTCCACAATCAGCACCTGTCCTAGTTTCCACTGCTGATATTGAACTTCTCCAATAATTCCTTCCACAGATGTAATCAATCTGGTTTCTGTGCATCCCATCAGGTAAAATCCATGTATATAAAATGTATTTACTATGAATAAATCATTGCTTGTACAGAATGCTATCATTCTACTTCAGCCTCATTTCTGTAACCAATTCCATATTTTCCAATTACTGATCCTTCTTCCTGTTTCCAATTTTTGCATAACAGTCACCCATTATTATTAATGCATATTGGTTGCATATTTGATAGATTTCTGACTGCAACAGTTCATAAAAATCATCTGTTTCCTCCTTGTTGGCTCTGGTTTTTGGCGCATAAATTTGAATGATGTGGTATTAACAGGTCTTTATTGTAAGTGTATGGATATTATCCTGTCACTCACAATATTGTTTTTCAAGATGGATTTAGAAATGGCTTTTTAAAATATGAAAGTGACCCCATTTTTTCTCACCTTTTCATCTCCAGCATATGATCATATGATTGTCTGATTCAAAATGTCCCATGCCAAGCCATTTCATTTCTCTAATAACTAATATGTAAATATTTATGTGTTCCATTTATTTATTCACAATGTCTCATTTTCCTACATTCATGTTTCACACATTCCATGTACCAATTGTTAATTTCTTCTTACAACTGTTCCTCCTTTGTGTTTCCAAACTTGAGAGCTCAGCCTTGGTTGCCACATCTATTAATATACTCTAAGTGTGCTCTGCTGTACATAGGGTTTTTGAAGGTCTATTCTATTTCAGAAGTGGATGGCCAGTCCTTCTTCCTGTGTTGTTGTTATTGTTATGTGCTGTCAAGTCTCTTGCGACTCATAGCAACCCTATGTACAACAGCCCTAAACTCTGTTCTGTCCTGTGCCAATCACACTGTCTCTGACACTCCCATCCCGATTATCCCAGTCACTGAATCAATCCACCTCCTAGAGGGCCTTCCCCTCCTGCGCTGTCCCACCACCCTCCCAAGCATGATGTCCTTCTCCAAGGACCGGTCTTTCCTTACAACATGTCTTCTTCCTAGTCCGTCTTAATTTGGATGCTTAGTTTTAGAACTATATCTGATAGACAAGCATCTTACCTAATAGCTGAAAGACGTTTCCCTTACAGAAATAACCAATACATCCACTGTCCCTCCAACCCAAGCATGTGTGACTTGTATCTTCCATTTTCTGGCTACATCCCCATTCCTTGCACTCCCAGCTACCTGGTCAAATCCTTCCTTCCCCAGCCACCTCTTAATAGGACAGCTTAGTCCACAAGTCACTTCTGTGATGTCTTGCATCACACACTGCTTCTTGTCTCTCACTCTGTTGCCTATCTCTTATTTAGGAGTGTGTAAGTCCAAATCCCATGTACCAACTTGAGGAAGGATTTTTGCTTGAGGCAGTACTGAGGGAAGATCCTTGCCACAAATCTTCAGATAAGTTTTATGACTTAGTGTCTCTGTTTACACTGTTGACACAATGTGATAATTTCAAGTGAAATGAGTGCTTCTTCAAACCTCTCAAATGAAGCTGCAGAAATAAGAAATGCTTCATTTGAGAGGTTTGAAGAATTATCTCCTGCTCTTTAGAGCAGTTCTGTATGTGGTCCCCACCTCTAACTTCGCACAAACTTGGAGGCAGATAGGTAGCAAGAAAGAATGATGAAAAAAAAAAGTGATGCCAACTATCTCCTTACAGATTTTTCTAGGCCCCTCTCTCTGGCTCATAGATCAGAAATATAAAGCGAGGTCACATTTATATATATGCCCCTAAGCACTCATTTCACTTGTCCACACAGAATCTAGCCTCTCTTCAGAAGCCCCTCAGTAAACTTCTGAAACCCCCACAACACTCAGGGTGGCTAGTATCATCTCTTTTTCTCTCTAGCATTGTCTCTGACTAGCCTTCCCTCTGGTGAGCTGTGTGAAGAAGTTCTCCAAGGCTGCTCATTCACTTCATAGCTCTGAGTTCTATGTCACACATGTTGTCACCTGGGTCTTCTAGAAACCCAATTGTACCTAGAATCTTGCCAAGTCTCCCATGGAAGTAGTTCTATCCATTTCAGGTTCTCATCTCTCTAGAGAACAAACCCAGGCCAAGGGGGCAGGTGGGGACAGGTCCACAAAACCCTTGCTGCCTTTCTCCTCAAGCTACAAAACACCAGCTCCAGTGCTCAGAGAAGATAGAAGTAGGTGAGAGAGGGGGTGGCTACATTTACAAATCCTGGGTTATCATTCAGTCAAAATAGCCCCTTGTTGTGAAATGATCCACTTAGATAATCCTTCATTTCCAGGCTGTTGTCAATCCATACAACAGGTGGAGTGAGAAATAAAGTACACATCACTTCAGCCTGGGGGGTGGGGAGGTGGAAGAGCTAGAATGATTTCTTTTTAATAATACAAACATTTCACATCTCCTGGAGAACATCATCTGTTTGTTCTTTCACCTGCTTGAAGGCACAGCCCATTGATTTAGGCATTCCACTAAGTCAATCTACTTTAAACAGACTCCAGAGAAAAAGGTATTACCTCCTGCTTGAACACCTTCAAAAGAGCCAGCTATACTCCACTCACACTGAGTCCTCCAGGGCTGGGAATTCTATGCTACAGAACCAGGTCACTTTTCCCCTCACACAAGTACCACGTTGGGGAAAGTAACACCAACAGAGTCTGTATTGCCTGGAATCAGGGAGTGACTGTCACCAAAGCATGAAAAAAACCCAAACCTGTTGCCACCCAGTAGATTTCATTCATACTAATGGCAACTCCAAGTGTTACAGAGTAGAACAGCTCCAGAAGGTTCTCTTGTAGTAATAACCTTTCCTAGAGCTCTGGTGGCCTAGTAGGTAGGGAGTTGCAGTGCTAACTCAAAGGTCAAACTTCTCTGGAGGTCAAGTCCACCAGCAATTCTCAGGGAGAAACACAGGCAATCTCCTCCCATACAATCTATAGCCTTGGAAATCTACTGACGGGTCCACTATGAGTCAGTTGCAACTTGACAGTAAGTTTGAGGGTGGGTTTTTTTGGTTGTTGGGTTTTTTTTAAATTTTTTAACATTTATAGAGGCAGAACACCATTTATCCTTTCCTCAGTAACACTGGATGGGTTCAAACCACCAACCTACAGATGAAAAAAGAGCTCTGGTGGCTTAGCAGTAAGGAATCACACTGCCAACCCAAAGGTGTGCGGTTTGAATCCATTGGTTGGTCTATGAGAGGAAGATGCACAATCTCTTGTGCTCTTTATTGCCTCTGAAAATTTCCTGGAGGATCAGCTATCACTTGGTTCTGACTCAAGATCCACAACAACATAGGTAAATCATGAAGGACAGAACATTTGTCCCAACCAAGGCTCTTCCTATCCAGTTTTGTCACATATATTTCATCAAATGGCAAGTTAATTTCAGTAATGAAATAGCTAGGAAGGCTTGTTGTGGTTTTTTTTTTTTTTTTATGTACTGTTGAGTTGAAACCAACTCTTAGCTGACTTTCCAGTGGGCTTTTAGAGGTCATAAATGGAAAAGGAGGAGACGGCCCAACTCTCTTTAGTTTACCACTACAACGTCTTACCACTAGACCACCAGCACTTCCCTAAGGAAGGGTTGTTGCTGTTGTTATTGTTGTGTACCATCAAGTCTGAACCAATCCATACCTGATCCTGCAGTGGGTTTTCAGAGACGGTAAACAGCATGACAGGAGATTGTCCATTCTTCTCCCCTGGAACAGCTGGTGAATTCAAACCATGTGCCTTTGGGATTGCAGTGCAGTTTCTTAGAAAAGTTTAGGGAATGAATTTCTCTGTTCTTGGATGAGCTGGACCTGCTGACCCCAGGAGTGGCCTGCCAGGCAGCCACAGTCCCCAAACACAGAAGGCAAAGGCCCTCAGCCCTCAGTTGTGGTTTCTGTCCAGCCGAGCTGCCTTCTCTGACTTGGGGACCATCTCTGGCTGCCGTTCAAGGGAAGACAGATGGCTGAGAAATTAGTTTCTGGAGTTTCCTGACAAGATTTCTCATCTATGTATCATAAAGCAAACCATGGCTTCAGATTTATCCCCAGAATGGCAGGCAGCTACAGTCAGTGACTCGAGTCCTGCTTGGTTGAAGAAGGTCTGGGATTTAGGTCAGACCTGCGTTTTAAGTGGCCCATTTTCATTTTCTGGGACAGAGGGAGGGAGAGAGGGAGGGAGGGCAGTCTTGGATTTTCATAGCTGATCTCATATCAAAGAAAGAGGCAGCCACAGACAGAGAGATCAGGGAAGAGGCTGGAAATGGCCAGGCAGGAGACTCAGCTGCCACATCCCACCACAAGATAAAGAGAAGGGCCATCTACGTGTGACAGGGCCTCTCCAGGGCATTTCCCATATGAAAATCAGTTGTGAAGTTGATGCCAACTCAGGGTAACTCCATGTGTGTCAGACCAGGGCTGTGCTCCACAGTGTTTCCAGTGACCTGGGATTTTTCAGAAGTAAATCACCAGGCTGTTCCTAGGCACCTCTAGGCAGATTCAGATCTAAAGCGTTTCAGTAATCAGCTGAGCTCACTAACCATCTTCACCACCAGGCAACTTCTTTTATGTGATAGCTTGCTTATCCACGGTATCTCTGACAGTCACCATTTTTCCCATGAGCAAATTTATTCTCTTCAGACACTGTTTTCCATGAGGATTTTGCTATTCATGTATCTTCAATCACCCTCCATGTGTTGGCAACTCACAATCAAACCCTATCTTCCTTCTGAAGCCCCAGTGCATTTGCACAATTTCCCTCTGTAATATTTCTTGCTTCTATAAAGGGCACCACCACCCACGCAGAGGACGAAGAAGAAGCTGGGTAATCAATCATGACTAGATCCTTCTTCCCTTTATCTACCTTAGCCCACAATCACCAAATCCAGTCAGTCGCACAATTCATGTGAAAGGATTATCTCTGAGCTCCGTTCACAGCTCCCCATCCTCACCGCCTCTTCACTGACTCTGTGTCCTCATCACTACAGCTACTTCCTAACTATTCCTTCTCCCTCTTGTCCTCTCTCTCCTGTCTGGTCTCCACAGCTTACTGCAACGTCTCCCAGAACTCACTGCAATGTCTCACAGAACTCACAAACCATCACAGAAATGGATCACACAGTTGTTAAGGATGGCAAGTACCAAATCCATGAGTCAAGTGTCAGGCTGGAGGCTTCTCCTGACTCACATGATTGCAAGATCTGATGAACCCAAATGGGTAGGTCAGTTAACAAGTCCTAACTGAAGAACCAAGGGCCAGATGATAACAATCTGGATGCAGAATCCAGACAGAGAACTTCACCAGAGCACTTAAATACATATATTAAATGCAGATTATATTCTCAAGGAAACTTCCTTTCCTTGAACAAGGTTGTGTTGTTGTTATTGTGTACCATAGAGTTGGAACTAACCCATAGCTGACCCTCCAGTGGGTTTTCAGAGGCAGTTAATCACACGGGAGGAGATTGTCCATCCTTCTCCCACAGAGCAGCTCATGGCCTTGAACTGCATGCCTTCGGGATTGCAGTGTAGCTTCTAGTCACTAGGCCACCAGAGCTCCCTTGAACAAGGTGGTACATATGTGAATAAGAATGAAGGAGGTGGTGACTGAAGTAGAGACTGTAACTTGAGTCGTGCTTTCTTGGAAGACAGTGACTCGAGATACATCTCACCCTAATTATGCCTCATGAACATAATGAACAACTTATTTCCAAATGGGACCATAGCCATTGGCAAATGGTTGCTCTTATTAGATACCATCAAGTCAACTCTGACTCACAGTGATCAATCCTTTAAGTAGTTCCTGCATCTTCACAAGCCCTGCTTTGCTGACACCCACTATTGTAGTCACTAGTCTATCCATCTATCTATTTTGTTGAAGGCCTTTCTCTCTTTTCATGACTCTCCACATTTTTAGGCCGGATATCCTTCTCCAGGGACCAGCTTCTTCTGACAACATGCCAAAACAGTGTAAGACAAAGTCTCACCATCTTTGCCTCTAGGACGCTTTCAGTTGCATTTCATGCAAGGCTGATTTGTTTGGCTTTTTGGCTATCCATGGGATATTCAATAATTTTTACAAATACTACAGTTCAAAGGGAGATCTGGTGGCCTAGTAGTAAGAAGTTGCGCTGCCATCCTGAATGCATGCGGTTTGAATTTGCCATCTGCTCCTCAGGAGAAGGATAGAAAACCTCCTCCAGGGTGATTGACTGCTTCTGAAAACCTGCCGGAGGGTCAGCTATGGGCTGGCTCCAACTTGACGGTACCCAGCAACAACCAATCACAGTTCAGAGACGTCAGTTGATCTTTGCTCTTCCTTATTCACTGTCCAACCTTCACAAGCATTTAGAACTATTGAAAATACCATGGTGTGGGTCAGGTATACGTTAGCCCTAAAACAGACATCCTTGCTCTTTAACACGTTACAGAAATCCTTGCCAGCAGATTTTCCAATGCAACATATTGTTTGATTTTTTTTAAACTGTTGCTTCCATAGTTGTTAATTATAGATTCAAGTAAGATGAAATTGTTAACAACTTCAATGTTTTCTCCATTTATCATGATGCTGTCTATTGGTCCTCTGGTGAGAATGTTTTCACGCGCACATGTGTGTGTGTGTGTGTGTGTGTGTGTGTGTGTGTGTGTGTGTGGTGTAATCTAGTTTGCTTGGCTCCACAGTCAACACTCTTGGCACCAGCAGCCAGAAAATTAAAAGTATTGAAAAGCAATGGTGTCACTCTGGAGACCAAGGTGCACCTGATACAGACCATGGTCTTTACCATTATTTGCTATGCATCAGAGAGCTGGACAATAACAAGGAAGGATAGAAGGAAAATTGATGCCTTTGAGCTATGGTGCTGGAGAAAAGAATATACCATGGACTGCTAAGAAAATTAACAGGTTCATTCCTAAGAGAGTTAAATCAAGCTGCTCCTTGGAGGCAAGGATTCTGAAGCTTCTTCTGAAATACTTTGGACATGTTGAACGGAGGGACCAGTCCTTGGAGAGGGATGTCATGCTTGGAAGTGCGGAGGGAAAGCGTAGAGAGGAAAACCCTCTATGAGGTGGATTGATCCAGTGACTGCAGTAATGGGGGTGGGTGTGTCAGAGACAGTGAGATTGGCACAGGATACAGTAGAGTTTAGGGATGTTGTACCTAGGGTCACTATGAGTCGCAGGAGACTCGATGGTGCATAATAACAACAATCTATGCTGAAGGCTATTGTCTTTAATCTTCAGTAACTGCTTTAAGTCCTCTTTGCTTTCACCGTCGATGTTGTTATGTGTTGTCAAGTGGCTACAACTCATATCAACCCTATAAAGAAAGGCCCTGAATCTTATCCTGTCTTATGCCAACCTCACCATCTCCCACACACGTGATGTCAATGTCACCACTGGTGTAGAAGCTAGGATTTATGGCACAGCACAAAATGCAGGACAATTGCATCAGACCACAAAGTAGAAGATAATTACATCTTCACAGAACTGCTAAGACACGAAAATCATAGCCAACCAAAATGACACATAACCTTAACTAATACATATTCTATACACCTTATTTGCATTCACAGTGAGCTCTCCAGTTCCTTGGCTGGTCAAAAACACCTTACTTGTTCTGTGTGGGAGGCTATATATATATATATATATATATATATAGTAAGTCGTTCACTGAGGGTCACTCATGATCAATCTGGTTTCCTCTGCTTCTCCAATCTCCTGCCCCTCTTGTTCTGGCACTCCATGCCCCAGCAACACATAACTACTTTCATTCCCAGAATGAGCTTTGCTATTTCTTTCCTGAAACTTCAGAAAAGGAGTCCTAGTGGTGCTATAGTTAGGCAATCAGCAGCTAACCAAAGGTTAGTAGTAGGAATACATCTAGCAGCTCTACAGGTAAAAATCTGGCAATCTGCTCCAGTGAAGAGCATAACATAGAAAACCACACAGGGGCCATTCCACTGCATCACATGAAGCCAGTAGAGTCAGAATCCACTAGACAGCACCTAAAAATAGCAAAAAGCCTTCAAAGGTTGCCCTCCTATCTGGAATTCTTACCCACAAATACCCGTTCCTCTCTTTATCTCACCCTCACCACGGCTGGCTAAGTTCTAATGACTTAGGGAGGAGCTGTGCTGTCAATCCAAAGACATGCAGTTCTAATCCATTGGCCACTCTCCATTGGGCAAAAGATGGGCAATCTCCTCCCTTGTGATTTACTGCCTATGAAAACCCACACAACAACAACTGAATTCAGGTGAGAAGCCACTTCCTCTAAGAAGTGCCTGGTCTTTCACCCATGTGAGGTTCTTACTCCTACAAAAGCGTCCTCCACTAGACTGTAAATACTTCAGAGAGAGAAACGAGACCATGCTCACCACTGGGTCCCCAGTGTCAGGCACCGCTACTTCACAGCAGGGGCTCAAAACACTATTCACTGAGTGTGTGTATAAATGAACACATTTTCTCTTGCCAAAAGTTGCTCAGCAAATATATGATGCAATTAGGATTCAAATCCATCTCTGTTTGGCCTCAAAGCCTGTCTTTGCACTCTGATATACAAGGGACGCCACATGGATTATTTAACACAAGGCTGGGTGACCTCCAGACCTAATGCTTTATCAAGGGAGTAACTGCAATGAACTCTTGATGATATTTTGAATCTGACATTTGGAAATCAACTTTGCCTATTCATAATTTGTCCACTTACTATTCTGGGCCACAAGACAGGCCTCCTCCTGTTCTTTTTTTGCAAATCGCCTAACTTAGGCTTGCAAGGCACTTCTTCTTTTCCCCTTCAGAGCAAAGGCTCAGCTACAGTGCTGTTTGCTCCCTGGCACAATCTGAAAAACTGGCTGTTTGAACCCACCTACAGGTTTCACAAGGGAAAGACTTGAAGACCTGCTTGTACAGAGAATCAGGCCTAGGAAACCCTAAGGGGCAGTTCTATGCTGTCATTTGGCTTTGTGTAGGTCAGAATCAATTCACTGTGCTGCACATAGATCCATGAAGACAGTAAAGCAAACAGGGAACAAAGGTATAAAATCTTGCCAGCCATAACCAAACATCTGGAGGGACAGAGTCCCTGGGCTTGGGGACTCAGGACCTTAGCCTCAGGGGATATCTAGGTCAAAGAGTATAGTCGATGGCGACAACGTTCTGTATTCTACTTTGCAGAACATTCTACAGTAGCAACTGGGGCTTACAAGACTTGTGAGCAGCCATCTAAGATACAACCCTAGTTCTGTCCCCATCCAGAGCAAGAAGAGTGAAGAAACTCAGACTCGAGGGAACAATTAATACAAAGGATTAAAGACCATGTGAACCAGAGCAACCTCTAGGCTGACACCAGGAGCATCAGGGGTACTGTTCCCGACCACTCTAATCAAGATCACAATAAAAAGTAGGAGAGAGAACAAGAGAAAAAGAATAACATTCAAAATCATAAAAAAAGACCAGACTTATCAGTCAGATAGAAACTAGTGGAACCACTAAGACTGTTGCTCTCAAACACCCTTCAGATCTGGAACTGAACTCTCCCCCTGGGATCACCTTTCAGCCAAACAAAAGATCTATAGAATGGACAGTGACACTTGTGAGAAGCACCCTCCTCCGGAGAATGAACCATACTACACCAGAAGGGCAGCATTTGCCTAAAAACAAAGTTTAGGAAGAAAGAAGGAGGAAAAAGAACCAGGAAATTCAGGAAAGGAGTAGAAAGTGTGGTTATAGTGAGGAGATTGCAACTAATGTCATGAAACAAAATGTATATAAATTATTGAAAATGTGATAATACTGTGTTTGATAAAACACAATAAAATCACAATAAAATTTTCAAAGATAGACGGGAGGGGAGAATCAACTTGATGACACCCAACAATAGCCCTGTGTGCATCCTCAAACAGTTGTGACGAGATGGGACCATTACAGCACTGTCTTTTTAAAAGAAACTGCTTGTATTTCTGTTCTCAGGTTGTACCAACCTGCTGTTGATGCAATGTGACCAACCAGTATTGCAAAATTCAATCAGCCTGGAAAATTTCAGCAGAGGCCAAAGAAGAGGCTTTTGTTCCGCAGCAATCACTGTAAACACAAATCACAATATTTGTACTTCCACAAGCCACGGATAGATTACATTAGCTATCTCTGCTTTATTTAGATAAAGAATGACATGTAGCTGGGGAATGCAGAGTCACAGCAAAAGGCCTGAAAACCTTCCAAAGTGAGCTGGATTCATCTTTTCCTGCAGGATCATTAGCTTCAGTGGGGCAGGAAATGAGCATAAACAGCCCAGGGCCTCACACAGGTCTCTGCATGCAGCTTCTGGACGCTGCCCTGGCCTAGACCTTGAGGTATGATCACCTGAGAGTCCACAAGGTCTCCACCATGATTATGAGAAAGGAGAGAAGGGACGGGGGGATGCTGAGGACTTAAGACCAGCTCATGGACTTCATGTGTCGGAGTAGAACTGTCCTTAATAGGGTTTTCATGGCTGTGACCTTTCAGACGCAGATTGGCAGGCATTTCTTCCAAGGAACATCTGGTTGGGCTCAAACCACCAAGCCGAGGGCTTAACCACTTCTGCCTCATAGGGACTCCCAAGGGAAGCTAACGCTCTCTGAAAAAGGAGCATTCCCACCCCCCTTTGAGTCCTCAGCTGCTAAAATGAAAGTATGTTAAAGATGCTTTACTTGGATTGAATTAGAAATAAATTAGCCAAAGGAGAGAAGTTATAGATGAAGTCAGCCATTGGTAAGATTCATTATTGAGTCTGTGAGATAGTTTCACAGGATTTCTCATTGTATTAATCTCTATCCTTCTGTGTATTTAAAAAAGTTTCTATTCTTTTAATGATGCATTTGAGTGTGTTGTATGGTGTTGACACCAACTTGTGGCACCTCCTGTTACAGAGCAGGGCTGCTCTACCGGGTTTTCTCAGCTGTAATCTCACAGAAGCCCTTCTTTGTCCAGACTTTTTTCCCCATAGGTTTCCTGGGTAGGAATCTGATGCAACTCTCCTGAGGACTAATTTGGCATTATATATTCAAAAGCCCTTAAAATGTGCAAATTTGTGACTCAGAATTTCTACTTCCAGACATTTATCCTTAGGAAATAATCATAGCTGTGTCAAAATATTTCCCTATCGGGATGAAATAGCCTAAATGTTCTGTATTGTTGTTGTTAGGTGCCATCAAGTCGTCTGTGACTCACAGCCATCCTAAGAACAGATCAAAACCTTGCCTGTCTTGCACCGTCTCAGCCATGCCCGAGCCCCTTGTTGCAGGTGCTGTGTCAATATCTCTCCCTAACGGTCTTCTGTTCTTTTCCTGACTCCACTTGAACAGAGACAAAAGGCTTGTTCAGTGTGGCACTGGAAGCACGGAAGGCTTCTTGAGGCACAGACTCAGTCAGAGCTGGCAAACCATCACCTCTACCCATCCTATCGGCCGAAGCAAGCCTAGATTTAAGGAGTCTGAGAATAATCTCCCCTTCTTGATGAAAGGAACTTGAAAGTCCTTTGCAAGACATGATAATAGGAAGAAGAATAACAAGGACCATGAGAGGGTGAAACCAGGCCACTCCCTGGAGGCAAGGATTGTGAAGCTCTGTCTGACATATTTTGGGCATGTCACAAGGAGGAACCAGTCCTTGGAGAGGAACATCATTCTCAGAAGGATGGAGGAATAGCGCAGGAGAGGAAGACCCAGGATGAGATGGACTGACTCAGTGACTGGGGTAATGGGAGTAGGTGTGTCAGCAGAGCAGGGTTCAGAGCTGTTGTACATGGGGTTACTATGAGTCTCAAGCAACTCGATGTCATATAACAACATCACATTTCTAAGGTGTGCAAGAGTGTGTGCGGTATATTCCTATTTGGCCAGTAAAATAGAAAAACACACAGACACATTTTCCTGTGCAGAGACACGTTAGTAGATTTCTGCTAGATGCAAAAATTTAGTCTTCACTGTAGTCATTGTAAGAAACCCTGGTGGAAAAGTGGTTAAATGTTCAACTCTTAACCAAAAGGTTGGCAGGTCAAACCCATCAGTTGCTCTGCTGGAGAAAACAATGACCATCTGTTCCCATAAAGACTTACAACCTAGGCAACACTATGGAAGCAGTTCCACTCTGTCTTTCAGGGTTGCTATGACTCAGAATCAACTAAGTGGCAATGAGATAGTTACTCTGGTGAAAGAAACTCGAGCACAGGATGAGAAAAAGACATTTCTTGCACTGAATACCCTTTTATACTGCTTGAATTGCTTTAACATGTAAAAAATAAATTAATACATTAATCTGATCATTTAAAGAACCAGCTATCAAAATTAAAATATCTCAGAAAAAGAACTAAAATGACATTGAACTGAAAGAAAATGAAAATACAATATATCAAAATGAGCAAGCTGTGGGATGCAGCTTTAAGAGGAAATTGACAGCACTGAATGTTCACTCTAGGCAAGGTGTCAAATCAAAATCACAATAGAAAATAAGACAAAAATCATATTACACAAAACCATTTTAAGACATGAAAATGCTCATAAATATTGTTAATGAAAACTTGCTGGCAGCATAAATGACGGCATAAAGATGGTTATTGAAAGGGATGGGTAGGTGGCATAACAAAATGTTAACATGAGCTTGCAGGTGTTTTGTAATTTTCGTATTTGTAATTATCTGCATTTTCTAATTTTTCCTATAATTTGCATTTGTTTTTTAATCAGACTGTAGAAATGAATGTACCGAAAAAGCAGGAATCTCAGTTTCATAGACTTTCCGAATCTGCCAGAAAATATTAAAGCAGATTCTTTGAGAATCCTTATCAAAGTTTGTTGTTGTTGCTAGATGCCGCTGAGTCAACTCCAACTCACAGGGACCCTATCTATATACAATGACTCAAAACCCTGCTTGATCCTGTGCCATCTCATAATTTCTACTGTATTTAAGCCTATTGTTTCAGTCTCTGTATCAACTCATTTCATTGAAGGTCTTCCTCTTCGCTGACCTTCTACTTTCCCAGATATCATGCCCTTTTCCAAGGACTTTTGTTGGTGTTGTTAGACACCGTTGAGTATGATTCATAGCTACCCTATCTACAACTGACCTGACCCCTACTTTATCTTGTGTCATCCTCATCATCTCTGACACACCAGAGCCCATTGCTGAAGTCACCGAGTCAACTTATCTCATTGGATGCCTTCTTCTCCTTCGCTGATCCTCTATCTTTCCAAGCATGATGTCCCTGTCCCAAGAATAACCTTGCTTGGCTACATGTCCAAAGTATTAAAGATGAAGCTTCACCATCTTTGCCTCCAAGGAATATTTTGGCTGCACTTTTCCTGAGACATATCTGTTTATTCTCTAGGCAGTCCATGGGATATGCAGTACTGTTCTCTAACACCACAACTCAATGGCATCAATTCTTCTTCTGTCATCCTTATTCGTTGTCCAGCTCTCTGATACATAACAGGTGATTGAGAAGATCATTACATGAATCAGGCACACTTTAGTCGTCAAGCTGGTATCATGGCTCTTAATTGTCTTGGAGAATTCCCTGACAGTAAATTTGCCCAATGCAATATGCCTCCTGATTTCCTAACTGCTAGTACCAAGAGTGTTGATTGTGACTCCAAGAAAGATGAAATCATTGACAGCTTCAATCCTTTCTCCATCTATCATAATGTTGACTGTTGGTCTTGTAGCCCTTGCTAATCGTATACCCAAAGTATGTGAGACGAGATCTCATCATCCTTGCCTCTTAATAGTTGTCTTTAAGTCAGCCCTCAATGTAATGCTACCTCACACTGCCTTGCCCTGAACCCTCTCCATGACTAGTATCAGTTGGACCATTGTGACCCATAGGAATTTCACTAGCTAATTTTCAGAAGTAGATTATCAGATCTTTCTTCCTGGTCTGCCTTGATCTAAAAGCTCCACTAAAACACATTGAGCAATATAGCAACACACAAGCCACTACTGACAGATGGGCAAAGGCTGTGTGTGAGATGGATTAGCTGGGAGTTGAACCCAAGTGTCCCACATGGAAAATGAAAATTCTATCATTAAACCATCACTTTATCAACAACCATTTATCAACAAATTTGCCCTTTTTCCCTCTTAGCCAATTTCTCATCTCCTATCACACTACTCCAGTCTTGTCAAAACAGACTCTCTACATCCATCCTACTAGTTATATTTTTTAAAGTATAGACAATAGACTCAGATGGTCCTAACTCAGAGTTTTAATTCCATTTCTGCCACCTAGGAGTTAGGATAAATCTTTATTTTTCATATTCATAATTTATTTAATGGAAATAATACCATTACAAATCTCAGAAGTGATAATTAAATGGGTAGTGAAAGGGATATTTACAGCAAAGTCTGACATATGAGAAAGACTTAGTACTTGGTAACTATTGATGATGTCCTTGTTACAGTGATCAGTACACTCCACCCATGACTCGCCCACTCAACTGCAGTTTATGATGTGTGTCTTTAATTTTATAAATTACAAAGACAGAAGACTGTAGTCTTCAATATGGATTGAAGCTCAACATCAAGAAGACAAAGATTTTCACCACTGGGCCAGTTGGCAGCACCATGATAAATGGAGAAGAGATTGAAGTTGTTAATAGTTACAGCTTGCTCGGCTCCACAATTAACATTTTTGTTTTGGCACCAACAGTCAGGAAATCAAACGACAAATTGCATTAGGTAAATCTGCTGTCAAGGACCTTTCCAGAGTACTGAGAATCAACAATGTCAGTCTAGAGACTAAGGTGTGCCTAGTCCTGTCCATGGTCTTCACAATTATTTGCTATGCATCAGAAAGCTGTATAATGACTAAGGAGAATAGTAGAAATTGATGCCTTTGAGTTGTAGTGCTGGAGAAGAGCCTTGAACATACTGTGGGCCACCAGGAAAACAAGTAAGTCTGTTTTGGAGAGGGTGAAACCAAGTTTTTCGTTGGAGGCTAGAATTTTGAAGCTCCGTCTCACATACATTGGGCATGTGGCCTGAAGGGACTGATCCTTGTCAAAAACATCATGCTCAGAAGGGTGGAGAGAGACAGCACAGGAGAGGAAGACCTCTAATGACGTGGATTAATATAGTAACTAAGGCAATGATGGTAGATGTGTCAGAGTCAGTGAGACTGGCTCAGGACTGCTGTATATGGGGTTGCTATGAGTTGCAGGTGACTTGACGGCACATAACAGCAGAGACAGAAATAAAGACAGTCCTCACCTCAGTTAGAGATCTTGGTTATGAGCAACAGAAACTGTCTCCTGATCTTCAGTCAAAAACTCAAATTCATTGCCATTGAGTCAGAACCAATTCATAGTTCACCCTTCCAAGAGTCTGTGATGTTGTAAATTAACAAGGGAGGGAAATTGTCTTTCTCTCAGAGAACTGCTGATGGATTCAAGCGACCGTTGAGTTAGCAGTGAGGCTTCCTAGAGACTGTGCCACCAGAGCTCCCCTTGATCTTCAGTGATGTTGTCCTTGCTGTGTGCTGTCAAGTCAGGACCAGCTCACAGCTGACCCCTGGGGGGGGGGGAGTTTCAGAGGCTGTAAATCTCACAGGAAGAGATTTCTCATCTTTCTCTGTCAAAGTTGCTGGTGGGTTAGAACTGAATGCAGATCTTCAGTAGAATGGCCGCTTATCAGAAAGATACTGGTGACTCAGAATCCATTGGTGGGAGAGAGCCAACCTCGGAAAAGATGAGAAATTAAGCTTGCCCAGGGAGACAAGCCATTTTTTTTAGCAGCTGCCTCTCTCCTGCTACTGGACATGAGCCCTAACTGGCTTTCCTCTTGGTTCATGCCTTCCAGATCCAAGTAGGAGTATCTGACTACTCCATCCAACTCATGTGACCCCTGGGTTTCTGTGGCAGGCAATGGGACAAGTCTTCCACCGAGGTGTTAAAAATAGTTGCCTAGAATCAATTGTGACTAAGGTGATCCCAGAGTAGACTATCCCATAAAGTTGATTTTTTTCTTTTCTTTCATGACGTGAACAGTCTCTATTGATGTCAAGGAGAAGAGAGTGAAGGGTGATGAAACAACTGTTTCTGAAGTTGCATTTGGAGTTAAAATCTGTGCCCTTTAAAACCTGCTGATGTTTCCGAGACTGATTTAAAAATTTAAAAAAAGGTTTCAGGCCTTTCTTCTGAGGCACCTGTAGGCAAACTCCAATCATTTACACAGCAACCAAACAATTGTTTGCAACACTTGAGAACTCCTCCAAAATTATATTGACTGGGACACTCTCAAGATTAGAAGAGGGAACTGGATCCTCTCATTCTTCAACATCTGTTGAGATTTTGAGAGAACGGTAGCTCTTACCACAATCAATACTCTTGGTACCAGCAGCCAGAAACTCAAGAGACAAATTGAATTGGGGAATTTAGCTGTCAGGGACCTCTCCAGAGTACTGAGGAGCAATGATGTCAGGCTAGAGACTAAGGTATGGATCCTGGCCATAGTCTTCGCAATTGCGTGCTATGCGTCAGAGAGCTAGACAATGCCTGGGGATGATAGAAAGATAATTGATGCCTCTGATTTGTAGTGCTGGAGAAGAGTATTGAATATATGATGGACTGCTAGGAGAACAAACAGGTTTGTCCTGGAGAGGGTGAAACCGGGCTGCCTCTTGGAGGCAAGAATTCTGAAGCCCCATCTGACATACTGTCGGCATGTTTCAAGGAGGGACTAGTCAGTTCTTGGAGAGGGACATCATGCTTGGGAGAGTGGAGGGACAGCACAAGAGAGGAAGACCCTCTATGAGATGGATCAATTCAGTGACTGGGGTAATGGGAGTAGGTGAGTGGAGACAGTGAGGTTGGCACAGGATAGAGCAGGGTTTAGGGCTCTTGTACATAGGGTCAATATGAGTCACAAGAGATTCCATGGCACATCACACACCCACACCCACACACACCCAGAGTAATTCTCGCTGAAGTTACTGAGAGACAAGGCTGCCTCGGAGGACACCAAACAGGTCTGCCAGTAGCATGGAGCAACAGATATTAACAGTGACCCTCGTGGCTAAAGACGAGCTAAGTTCATGCTAGAAACTCTTGTTCTACAAAGTAGACCCCAGATCAAAACACTTGAGAATCTGTACTTACATAAGAAATTCACAGGAAACAGCTCTTAAGACTAGCTTCCCTTCCTTGGTCTGCACTGGGAGGATCAGAACCATTTCCTGTGCTCACCAGTCTGATTTCCTGATCAAACTTGAGAACAGTTCTATTTTTCATGTTTTCATGGTATGCTTTTCCAAGGCTATTTGTGTCACTAATACCCATTTGTCCCCATTAAGATGCATTTCTACTTGGGGAGGTCTGATCATCAAGGATCAACCTCTTTATATGTGATACACTGAGTCTTGTAGACAATTGTCACTGTGAGTAGAAAATGCAATGGGTTCACACACTTCCTCCTGTAAGGGTTTGGCTGATCAAGGCAGCAACTGCCTGGGTTAAGACAAAACAAACCCCCTCCCCTGGGACAACATAACCTTGGTTCTCATGCTGAAGCTGACTTCTGAAAAAGATGTCGTTATCGAATTAGGGATGGTCAATAAATAAGAAAAGAAACAGTAAAAAAAAATCTTGGAGTCTATTTAACATATTTTACTGCTTAAGTAGTGAAAAATTTGTCAACAAAATATATGAGGACTACAGAAAGTGAGGATGTGCAACCACGAGTTCCTCTCCCCTTGCCTCTTGACTAAGGAAAATCGTAAGTAGTTCAATCAAATTGTGGCACTGTCCTGCTGGTCAGAGAAAGTATGGCATCTCCATCCCAAAATGAATGTTGGACACAGTGCACCAAAGAGTTCTTCAGAACACCAGCTGTCACCCAGTCAGGCTTTTCCAGAAGGACCAGACTCATTTTTGAACTGTTTTTGGGAGAATATGTAATCTGAGTTTCTTCAAACCAATCAACACTGCCAACAGTAGTGTGTGTGTGTGTGTGTATGTGTGTGAATACTGTCATATATATATCTCCTTATTTGCTGGAAGCAACAACAAAAGACAACTCCAGAGGAAAGTGGTCAAATTCTACAGTTCAATCATTTGGTCAAATTAAGTAGAAAATCTTATCCCCAATAGAAACCGTAGCAGCCAGTTTCACGGATTAAACAAGAACTTTTCTCCCTAGAGAATAAATAAACTCAATTGTATAGGAAGTTCTTAAAGCTCTGCTTAAAATTTTAAGGAAAGTCATTTTCTGCTGTATATATAAATTCTAATTCTCTAAAACTGAAACATAATTTTCAGAAATTCAAGCTATAAACCATAGCCTCTTTCTTATAAATCATGCCAGAGCCATCTCTGAAGTGCTGTATGTTCTTCAAAATAGAGTTTTTTAATAACAGTCCCAAGAGGCCACACTTGATTTAGTAAGTGTAGTAACTAAATTTAGTGCTTATTCAATCTCTTTCTTGCATTGGAGCTTGACTCTTCCGAGTCCTGGCCAGATCTCTATTTTCCCATCATGATGTCATTTGCTGACAAATGTCCCCTTCACATCCACCTAGGTACAAGGAACTCATCAACCCAGCTGCACTGTTTCGCAGGTCACTTCCTTTTCTATAGAGGGACTCACCTCAAATTTTGGTAGTTCTGGGGTTTGCCTCTTGCAGTTGTGATAATTCTTATATGAACTGTAGAAGCAGCCTTGAGACCCCTGGATAATGTGACATTCACATCCATTTTCTCGCCGACCTGGGCCCTGGCCATCTCTTGGCACTCAATGGGAAAGAAAGAGGTTGGTCTGGGCACTACATCTCTTTTAAGGTTTCATCCTTGGAAATATCACTCAAATTTTCTTACAAATCCCCTAGAACATTCACTCTTTTTACTATTTTTGTTTCTAAGATGTTGAAAATATTGATAATCATCATCATGTGATACATGTATTATTTCAATTGAGCCTCACAAAGGCTTGCTATGTATACTCAGGCTTTCTAAGGATGTAGCTACAAACAGGTATTGTGGGTTCCAATTCTAAATTATAAATCTTTATTTCTGAACTGAAATGGGGATAATAGTCAAAGATTAAGTGAAATGATGCACATGAAGCCTTTAGTATAATGCCTTTTATACAATTATTGACTGTTGTTGACTTGGCCCCCAATGCATGACGATCTTTTGTACAACAGCACAAAACACTGCTCAGTGCTACATGACCCTCACATTGGCCAACATTGTCAAGTCCATCCTTTTAGCTATTGTGCCAGTTCTCCTTACCCACAGTCTCACTGACTTCTGCTTCATCAATCACTCCTAACATTATGCATCAGAGAGTTGGACAATGACCAAGGAGGATAGAAGGAGAATTGATGCCTTTGAGCTGTGGTGCTGGAGAAGAGTATTGAGAATACCATGGACTGCTAGGAAAACAAACAGATTCGTCCTGGAAAGGGTTAAACCGGGTGACTCCTTGGAGGCAAGGATTCTGAGGCTCCATCTAACATACTTTGGACATGTTGTGAGGAGAGACCGGTCCTTGGAGAGGGACATCTTGCTTGGGAGGGTGGAGGGACAGGGCAGGAGAGGAAGGCCCTCTGTGAGGTGGATTGATTCAGTGACTGGGATAATTGGGATGGGAGTGTCAGAGATAGTGCGATTGGCACAGGACAGAGCGGAGTTTAGGGCTGTTGTACATAGGGTCGCTATGAGTCGCAAGTGATTCGATGGCACATAACAACAACAACAACAACAACAACATTGTGCTGTTAAGAGAACAAACAGGTTCACCCTCGAGAGAGTGAAATCAGGATCCTCCTTAGAGGCAAGGATTTTGACGCTTTGTTTGACATACTTTGGACATGTTGCAAGGAGGGAGCAGTCCTTGGAAAGGGACATTATGCTTGGGAGGGTAAAGGAACAGGACAGGAGAGGAAGACCTGTGATGAGATGGATTGACTCAGTGACTGGAGTAATGCAGGTGGGGGTGTCAGAGACGGTGAGGTCAGCTCAGGATAGAGCAGGGTTTAGAGCTGTTGTACATAGGGTCGCTATGAGTTGCAGGCAACTTGATGGTACAAAGCAATAACAACAACATTGTGCTAAACCATAGTATTTCCACTCACCTGCTGTTCATCTAAGAGTTGGACAATGAATAGGGATGATAGGGGGGAAAATGAATGCCTTTTAGTTGTGGTGTTGGAGAAGTGTACTGACTATCCTGTGGACTGCCACAGGAACAAAGAGATATGTCTTGGAGAAAGTGCAACCACAGGGCTCCTTGGAGGCAAGGATAGTGAAGCATCGTCTCAGATACTTTGGGAATGTTGTCAGGAGAGGCTTTTCCTTGGAGAAAGCTTGGAAAGGTGGAGGATCAGCAAAAGAGAAGACAATCCTCAATGAGATGGGTCAATACAGTGTCTGTGGCAATGAGCTCAAGTGTGTGGGAGGTGAGAATGATGGCACAAGATAGGAGAGGGTGCAAATCTGTTGTTTATAGGGTGGCTAGGAGTCATACTCTACTCAATGGCACCTAAAACAACAATAATGCACCCAAAGCCAGTAAGTCAGACAGTCCTTTTGTGTCCAAGCCTGGAATCTCGACGGAAATTTGCCCACCACGGTTAACTCTGCTAATATTTGAAATACTGCTAGCATAGCTTCCAGTGTCACAGCAGCAAGCAAGCCATCACAGTAAAACAAAGTGTATAAGAATGTTCACTAACTGGTAGCATGTTCACATCTCTCCATTGAGTGTCCCTTCTGCATCCTACAGACTCCCCAGATCTGGTTTCCTGAGCTAGACATCATTACAGGCTTTAATCTTTCCCCAGCTCCAACCTTTCTACAATTCCCAGGACTGAACTGTGACAATTTGAGTCTCTCCTACTTTGGAATGAACGTCCTTCCTACCCAGGAAGATAGAAGGTTAACCCTTGACCTTTCCCACAACTGCTTCAGTCACAAACCTTTGGCTGAATAGAGTTCTGGTATTCATCTGACAAGATCAAAGCCCTGGGCCACATTCACAGAATAGGACCCTCTTCTTCTGGGGTCTCAAATGACCCAAAGTCTATATGAAATTCCTTTCAAACTAAGAACATTGATTTCTCTTGATGCCGTCTTTGTTTTAAGACAATGGAATTATTCTCTTTTAATATTTGGTTTGGGAGAAAAACAATTCATTATGATGCAGAGCTTTGCTTGCAGCCCTGACAAGCCTCCGGGATATGGTCCATTTGATCACGAGGCTGCCCAGAAGCTGCATCTGTCACAGGTCACTCACCCATGCACGCTGCATTTCTAGAACCCATGAATGTGGCCATAATTAGCACAGTACAAAATACTTTATCATCAGCTTCACTGAACTCATGGTAGTCTGTCATCATTACAGGATAGTGTATAATATTTGTGAGCAGTGGATACTAAAGGTACAGCTCTGATCACATGAGAAGGTTTAACATATTTGACATTTAAAAGAGTTTTTTGAAGATGTGGACTCAACTCCTAATTATCCTCCAAAATCAAACATCTCTTAGAGGTAGTTTGGTATATTTATTTCTACCATAAAAAAACAAAGATTTCCATTTGAAAACTAAAGTACTCCTGATCCAAGCCATGATATATTCAATTGCTTTATATGCATCTCAAGCTGGGACAATGAATAAGGATGACTGAAGAATAATTGATATAATTGAATTACAGTTTGGAAAAGAGTTTTGACTGTCTCATAGATTGCTAAAAGAACTAGCAAATCTGTCTTGGAGGAAGTGCTGCCAGAGTGCTTCTTATAGGAAAGAGAGGTGACACTTTATCTCACATACTTTGGGCATGTTGTCAGAAGGGGCCAGTCCTTGGGAAAAGGCATAATACTGGAAAAAGTGGAGGGCCAGCCAAGGAGAAGTTCCTCAACAAGATGGATTGACACCATAACTACAACAATGGGCTTCAGCATGGCTGAGATCATGAGCATGGTGCAGGGTAGAGATCTCTTGTTGATAGGGCCCCTATGAGCCCTGTGAGTCATAAGTTAACTCCACAGGATCTAACAATAACATTTCTATTGTAGTATTTCTCTATTTCTTTTTCTTCCTATTATTATCATAACGGGAAAAGGATGGAATAAAATGACACAAAACCAGGTTCAAATTCTTATTCTGTCAATTTTAAAGTAAATTGGGCAACTCAATCACATCATCTGTTAAATGTGGCTCTGCAGTATAAGTACTCCTGAAAACTGGCTTTTCTGGCCATTGTGTTAGCCCCCATTGAGAGGCATGGTCTCAACCTACCTTTACTGCAGGCATATGATTTTGCATATCATCAACAGCTGTGGGACCAATAGAAAAGAAAGTGCCTTCCACAATATGGGGGGGGGGGATTGTGAAAACACTGTAAGAGACAGTAGAGGGAAGAGGATGAAGGGACTGTGGTACTACTGTGAAGAGTCTGTAGCAGTGATGTAAAGAGATTATAACAGATGTAACCAGAGGAATCCTGGAGATGAAACCATAGATACAGGTTTTGCTTGCTGGATAGTTAAAAGCTGACTTGTAATTGCTCTGAAATATTTTGCTTGATGATTGAGGAAACCAGAGGCTTCTTGCATTTGTGCTGCTGAACTGATTCTGCGCTTTCACTAATTGAAGAATTGTGCCTTGTTAATCTAACTCAGGACTGCTGGACTAAACCTGGACTTGCATTGTGTGATATTCTTTGCCTTCCCCACTCTGCAACCTATTTCCCTAATAAACTCACAACTGTGAGGAAAGTCTGTGAGTCAAGTTACAATGAACATCAGACCCAACGATTGGTAAAAATAGGTGCAGGAGCATGTGGGGTGGCATGTCTGATCATGTAGTTATTTGGGTTTTTTTGGGGGTTTTTTCAAATCAAGTTTTCTTTAAAAATAGATGCATGCTTTTGTTTATCT
>NW_006399924.1:2668035-2673089 GCF_000299155.1 Elephantulus edwardii | reverse complement strand
AAAAATATATATTATCATGTAGTTATTTGTATGATACTGTGAATGTTATTAATGAGGAAGGCTCCCTTTTATGAAGAGAGTAGAAGTCAGACTCAGGCGTCACCATGCTGCATCCTTTTACAGGATATCAGCTACCATAAGTGATTAGTTGTTAAGTACCATGGGTGATTAGTTGTAAATACATGTTAAAAGTTTTCCAATGTCTACAAACAACAACCATATAGAAAGTGCTAAATAAACTAGTTTTTTTTTAACAAAGGGACAGTCACATTTTAAAAATCTATAAACCCCTCATATCTTGGCAAGTACACTAAAAGGCAAATCTGGAAAGTTATCTCAGAGTGCCAGTTAGTTCACACAAATCATGTTCTGTCTCTGGTCTCAATAAAGCACATGGCTACTCACTGAAAGATTGTCATTTCAACTTCCTCCCTTATCAGTTCCAAGGAAGAAAGACCTGAAAGTCTGCACCCATAAAGATTACAACCTAGAAAAACTCTACAGAGTTTGTGGGTTTGTGATCAGCTGGAATGCTACAGAATAACCCAACAACAGCACGGAACTCAGTAACTTCATCTGTAAAATGATGGAGGTTGAACTGATGATAATCTAAGCCCCAGCACTAAAATTTCATGAGTCTAAAACTCACCTTCTTCTACCTATGCAAAGATGAATATTTATAAGAATGGCTGGCATTTATAAGGGGGGGAAACAAACAGATGTGCTCTATACCCACATAAAACAAATGGCAGGTGGGTATCTGTTACCTCTCTGCACTACGCCTTGTTACTACACTTTCCTATCTCTGGCTGCTCAGAGAAAGGCCCCTCCTCCAGCTCTTTCTCAGAGATTAGAAGGTGACTGTTAACACCACCCTCTATTCTTTATCCATTTCACTTGCTCTGTTTTATTTTTGCTTGTCCTGCCTTCCAAGACCTCACCGTAAACAGATTGCTCCCTATTACCACAACATTAACACTCTGTTCCAAGCCAAATTGTCCTCTGTTGCCCTTTTACCATCTTAAATTCATCAGTAGGAGTTGTAATTGCAAACACTCCAAATGTTGCTTAAATATTTGCCACTTTCCTACAACAGTTTATCCCAAAAGAATGAAATTCGCACGGTTGAGTAATGTGTTTATGTGCTCACCAGTGCTGGTGCCTTTGTGCTCTGCTCTGAGCAGAGGGAGATCTGGAGCCTTTCCATCACCCTCCAGCACTACCTCCTACCCTTCACCCCCTCTAGCCACCTTGGCAATGACCAATCAGAACGTGTCATTATGTCTGGACAACCAATCAGAAAAACTCCTTATTCCCAGCACTTATTAAGCATCTGAGGAGGAGGGGGGGGGGGGAGAAGCCTCTCTCATAAAAGAAAATAGAGAAACTTCAAGGTTTCAGCTGAGAATAAGAGAATATGTAGGTGGGGAGAACTGTCTACTGCAGATTTTCTTTTCTCTTCAGTAATGGCATAGAGGGAAGTCTTGTACTCTCCAAAGTCACAAAACACTTGAAATTCTTCTCTGTTTTGGACATGACTCTTGCTGCCACCACCAGGAGGGATGTGGCAACCCCTTTAACACTCTGCCTCAAGCATAGACCCAAACTGTTTCAGTTGGATTATTTCAGAACTGCTAAAGCAGGATGGAATTTTCCATTAGATTTTGTTAAGTACTAAGAGATAATAAAAGGAAATGCACAAAGAAAATATAGAAACATTTCTCAAATCAAGAGCACAAAGTACAGAGTGTTTATCCTATCACCACAGTTTTCTAGAACCTGGCCCATTCCCTAGTCTATCTGAAGTGGTTATTCTCAAAAATCCAAGGAAGGGCAAATCTACATGTTCCTTGCCTCCTGAATGCCTTGCTTCCCAGCTTCTAGCCTGTCTTCCTTCTTCCAGGGAAGAAGCCTCAAAAATCAAATAAAGGAGCTCTTGTGGCCAAGAAGCTTTACTGCAACCCCAAAGGTACACAGTTCAAATCTACCAGCTGCTCCAGGGGAGAAGGATGGGCTTACACTGCCTCTGAAAACCTGCTAGAGGGACAACTATGGTTTGGTTCCAACTTGGCGGTACACAACAAAAATCACAGAATCTTAACCTGGTTGTTGTTAATTGCCATCGAGTCGAGCGCACCTCATAGCGACTCTATGAACAAAAAACCTAATGCCTTTCCATAACTGTCATCATTTCACCAAGTTTATAGAGTTTTCAGAGGAAGTGGATGCCACTCCTGCTTCCAAACCTGTTTTACAACTAGGAGCTCCACCAAACACTGTCCCTATTGGGAAACCATTTTGGTATTTGACACCCCAATGGCACAAGGTTCAACATCACAGCAAACCCAGGTTACTTCATAGTGCACATTGACAAGAGTGATGTACAAAGTGGAAGAGTGTTCCTCCAGATATAACAGATATAACTAGTTTCACTTAGCAGTGATTAAGTGTCATTAAATCGAATACGACTGAGAGTAAGTTTTGCACAAAAGACCTAAACTCTGACCTATGACTAACATCATTCCTGTACAGAACTCTGTTCTATAACTACTATCATTTCTGTACATTTAAAGAGTTTGGAGAGTTTCCAGAAGCATCTAGTTTTAGGAAGTGGGCGCCACTCCTGTTTCTTAGCATAAATCAGTCTGGAAGCTCATCCAAACACTGTACATAATGAGTTACCATTATGGTATTTGACAAGACTATGGAACAGTTTGCAACATCACAGCAACACCATGTTGTTCAGTTCAGCAAATAGAAGACTGCTGTTTTATTCAAAGAATATTCATTTGAAAATTAATAAATTTGGCCTGAGGGCTGCAGTGTTTTAAGACAACACCTTTGAATAGACTTAAAACCTAGGCAAAGGCTGAGGGACACCCACTCTTGAGGGTTAACCTGGTAGCCTTCACAAAATCAGCAAACACCTGCAACTTCCTCAGCCCTGTGCTAGGCATGGGCATACAAAGTACACTGTGAAACCACCCCTGCCCTAATGGGAGGAGAGGGGGTGCCATCAGAAAACTATTAAGGCCACCACAGGACTGTAAGCACTATGACAGCTGTATGCACAGACAAGTACTGCCCAAATCAGACCACAAGGTCAGGGAGTATCTGAAGTACGTCATGCTTAAATTGAGATGTGAAAGATCAACGTGAGTAGGTAGATTTTAAGAAGAGAGGGAAGATGAAGAAGACCATTGCAAGCATCAGGGGTAATATGTCCAAAAGCAAGGAAGTAGAAATATTATGACTTTAGGAGCCACTGGTGGTTCTGTTTTGTTGAAGCCAAGAGTGTGAGGAAGAATCTCAAGAGAAGAAGTCAGAATGAGGGTCAGAGAGCTGGATCACTATGGGATTTAGGTATTTTGTGAAGAGTGTAAACTTTATCCTGACAGGTCTAGAGAGCTATTGAAGAATTTTAAGCAGGAGATTGACATGATCAGATTTGTGATTTCAAAACGACGGCTGTGCTGTCTGGAAAAAGGAGAAAGAAAAAGGAATTGATTCAGGCTAGAGGCACTTAAAATAATCCAGTTGAGAAATTATGAGTGTAAGCTAAAGTAGATTCTATAGAATTTTATGACTATTGTTTTAGTTTTCTTTTGTTGCTGTAACAGAAATATCACAAATAGATGTCTTTAATAAACTGAAATCTATTTTCTCAAAGCTTAAGAAGCTATAAGTCAAACTGCCAGCTCATAGGGAAGCCTTTCTCTCTCTGTAGGCCCTAGGGGATTGTTATTGTGTTCTTTCAACATCAACATGTCTTAGTATCACTCTTCCGCTGGGTCTAAGAGGTTCTCTGCTCAGGGACTCTGCGTCCAAAATCATGCTGAACTCCAGTCTTCTTTCTTAGCGGTAGCGGATCCCTCCTTTCTGTTCAGTTCTCTCTCTCCTTTTATTTCTTGTAGGATGAAGAATGTGACTCAAAGGTGTGACTTTTGTAAGATGGTAAGAGTCAATGACTTAAGTAAGGCAATGCTTAAAAAGTGTGACTCAATAAATTTTCCTCATAGGATGTACTGCAAAAAGTGGCTACATCATTATATAACTGTCAAACTAAATCATTGCATAACTGTCAAACCACTGAGAATAATGGCCTGGTCAACTTGACATATATTTGGGGGTAACACAATTCTTTTCATGACAACAACTTGGATACTAGAATAATTCCCAACGTTGTGGTTGAAATAATCAGATAAATTATATCGACTAACTTTCACGGAGTGCTTATGGGACACCATGTCAAGTACTTTGCATGCTTTCACTTAACAGCTTCTTATTGAGAGTCTACGATGCGCCAGGAACAGTTTTAGATATTGGAAACAGAATTTTTAAAAAAGCTCAATTCCATTGCTATCAAGTCAAAATCAACTCACAGCTGGCCTTGCAGTAGGTTTTTGGAAGCTGTAAATCACACAGAAAGAGATTGTTCATCTTTCCCCATCAGAACAGTTGGTGGATTAAAACTTCCCGCATTTGGGTTCGCAGCACAACTCCGTTAACCACAAGGCCAGAGCTCCTCAGTGGAATGAAAGAGGAAAAATTCTTGCCCACAAATAATGTGTGGGAGAGATAAGACATGGGGCGGGGGGGACATAAAACATGAAAAAGGACTAGAAATGTCAGGCATAGAGAGAGTTTAAACTTTTAAAGTGAATAATCAAGGAAGGCTACATTGAGAAAGTGACTTTTGAATAAGGCCCAAGGGACATGAGAAGCAAAGCTTGTGAATTTGAAGGACTAGTATTCTGAAGATTTATAGTGGTATATAATGGTTAAACACTTAGCTGCTATCAGAGAGACTAACAGCTAACAGCTGCTCTGTAGGAGAAAGATGTGTCTGCTTCTTAACAATACAGCCTTGGAAACTGTGTGGGGCAGTTCTACACTGTCTTACGGCATTACTGTGAGTCAGAATCATCTTGACAATAAGAAGTCTGCTTTTTTTTTTTAGTAAATAATGTTTATGTCATTATTTATTTAATGTTAATTTTACCATTTTGCTTCTTTTTTATTGTTATTAAATTTTATTAGTTTTAATGAACATT